>NW_028186523.1:721860-950138 GCF_003343005.1 Rhea americana
TTTCTCTTCTCTTCTCTTCTCTTCTCTTCTCTTCTCTTCTCTTCTCTTCTCTTCTCTTCTCTTCTCTTCTCTTCTCTTCTCTCTTCTCTTCTCTTCTCTTCTCTTCTCTTCTCTTTTCTTTTCTTTTCTTTTCTTTTCTTTTCTTTTCTTTTCTTTTCTTTTCTTTTCTTTTCTTTTCTTTTCTTTCTTTCTTTTTTCTTTTCTTTTCTAACATAATGAGAAATCAGACAGCAAATACAATTCCAGTAGCTTGTTGCATCAGCAGCTGGGAGGAGAGGGACCTGCTTTCGTGTGCTGTCAGATATGCAGTCCGCAGTCGTTTGTATGCTAATAAATACTGTGAAGTTAGCTGGCTCTYCAGGAGTTTCTAACTACCCTTCTGGAAGGTGCTGAGGGCAAACTAAAGGACCTATATACAGCTGTGGCTGTAAAATTACTTTGTTAGTGCTAGTTTCGTATTCCATTTTTTTTTTTGTTTCAGTTTCAAGATGTTACCTTCACATGTCCTGAGAAYCCTGTGAAGAAACATGGGGATTCCTGCCAAAGAACTGAATGATTGGTATTTTGCCAGAAAAATCGCTGCCTGCCCCCAGGATTGACACTCTGTCCCTCCTGTCTTTGCAGAACTAATTACTTGGAGRAAATAAATTATAGTAGCAAATCGGCACCTCATCGTGATTGGAATCTGTTTGAAGTAGGCCTTTTTGTGACTCATTGTATTTTATAATTCCCTTTAAAATGGCCTATTGAAGAGATCTCAGTAAGATTCATGCTGGTGGGACAAAGTTGGTGGCACACTGCCATTTTGCTTAAACTGCACTGAAGAAGGCTTGCTCTACTTTGGAAAGGGACTCTGAAAACAGCCTGGAAGAAGGGAGGTGATGGCTCAATTCTTATTGATTCATTCTTGTCATCATGCTAGATTTGCTCAAGTATAAAGATGACTTTTCAACTTGTCAGCCTTGCAGACRCTTCTAAGCATCTGAAAGTCAACCTGGGCTCTCACTTTTGTTGAAGCTGTTAACCCAGGCTCTGTTTTCCCTATGCAGCTCCGCTGACTGAGTGCATCTCTGAAAGAAGGTAGGACTGCAAGATAACTGCTTCCAGGACTCTGCCTTTYTGTGCATCTCTGCCTCTAGCACATTCAAAGACATTTTTTCATAGAGGGAACTAAATTCTCAGGTAATACAAAATAAATACAAGCAAACAGTATTTCCATTGGAAAATGYCTATTCATTGAGACCCAAAATTCTCTGAGTAAAAGGGCAGGTTTGATTCTCCTTTCTATCACAAAACACTTCTCAGGTTCAACATGAAACCTGATCAGAAAAAGAAGGAACTGACTCTGCAGCTCGCTGTTAGTGTCATTTTGGTAAGATAAGCAAGAGCAAATGAAAGTTGTCTCAAAATAACACATAGCCTACAGCTCTGTATAAAAAGAAGACATTATGGATTTACAGAAAAGCACTTTTTAGCTCAAATCCTAACACAGTGTAAAATAGCATCTCCAATGCTAAATGAGTCCATCTGCATGAAGGATCTGTTATTCTGATAGCAATTGATCTTTGATCAAAAACAATARGTATCAAATCAAGGGCCATTTCATCCTTAGCAAATAAACATTTCACTTCCACATACAGGGATGAAGGAAAGAAAATAGGGTACTTTATTACATGAGGTAATAAAAATTTATCTTGGGCGGAGATATTTGTCTTAAAGCTTGTTATGTGTTCATTTATTTTTACAAAAAATTAGATTAAAATTACTCTCTTCTCCCACTTTGACAAGCACCTGCCAGATTGTATTTTCTAATATACGGACTGTACCCTGCTACTCTGACTCCCTACACATTGACATTTACTCCACAAATCATTACACTGAAAACACTACTTCTGTAAAAAGGTAATATTTCAGGTTAACAAAGGTAGCCCTAACAAAGACATTAAATACAAAATCAGAGTGCAGAAATACAGTTGCTAAAACATCTTACCACAGATTTATGGCTTATGAAGTGAAGGGAGTGTGATAGATGAAGTATATTCTTGCTTTTGTAGTTGACAGAGAGAAATTTACTTTCAAACTAATTTTAACTAGAAACTAGAAACTATTTATATTTTTATAAATATTTCTTTCCAAAGAAGGAAAATAAGATGAGCTTCAATTTAGATATTTAGAATGATTGGAAAGTGGGCAATTCAAATTATTGGTCAGAACTTCACACTCAGATCCATGGCTGAAATCTTTATCTTGATACTGACACTGGATGTCCTCTCATAAATCATTTGACATCCACATGACTTAGTTTGGGCTCCTTCCAAAATCCACAAAAAATAGGCAGTCTGAGTTCCCACAGTGTCTCTCATGCATTAATGTATATAACCTTTCAGAACTGAGATGTGTCTGAATTGTTTCTGAAGTGCTTTCAGATAGTGAGTTCCAAACGTGCTAAAGCAAAAGGTAGTTATAGTTTCTAATTATGGACTGATAGTAATGTTTATTCTCAGCTAATTTTAATAACTTTGATAGAAGAGGGGAAAACAGCACATAAGTGATCTTTGTAGCAGGCTCTAAATTTGGAATTGGAAAGAAAGAAAAATTACAAAGTAAAATATGCAACTGAGGTCAGGATCACAAGTGGGAAACAGCAACATTTACTTAAAATAGGAAATCTAGGAGTTCAGCCACTGAGGAAAAACAGCCCACTAAATGAGAAGAGGAGATCTGGAGAGCTAGAGGAAATCTGGATAAGAGAGGGTAGGACATTTGACAGAAAAGAACAGAACCACAACAACAAAAGATGCGGTGTCTGAAGCAATTGATTTCTAGGGAATGATTAAAAGGCAAAAATGTAGATTTATTGTATGGAAACAGTATTAAAACCTAGGAAAATAAAAGAAGAAATCCACTGCCATGGCTTCTATATTGTTTGGGAGACTAATGACGTGGGAAACTTGAGGTAACATCTGGTAGATCAGGAATTGTCAGACTATGTGCGATACCGGTTCCCCACAACTCAGATGGTCTAGCAGGGAGCTGCCATGGCCAGGGCTGTAGCCACTACCATAGTGAAAAGCTTTGTAAGCGCTACGCAAAGGATTTCTACTTCTGCTGAGRTCTGGTCTCTGAGCTCTCTAGTCTTTCTCCTACTTCTAAGCCCAGCACTGAAGGAGAGATGCTTCCTTTTGGAGTATAAGTGTATCCTGTCCTGCGTTTYATGGTAGGCATAAGCTTGTGTACACCTTCTTACTCAGAGTTAAACTGTGATTAACTTCTACTGAACATGTTAAAGGCCACTTTTGGGAGTATTTTGAAATGGATTGAGCAAAGCATTAGATAATGTGTAAGCTCAGCTTTATCATATCCATAGATCTCAGTGATCTCTCTGCTTTTTTCCATCTTTCATGAATAATAAAAAGCAGAGGTGTAATGAATATTGCTTGCTGCTTGCTGCTACAAAAGTGRTACTCCTCCTCCCCCTTCCCAACCCCAGAGTTTACAAACTTTTATTTATGACTGGTTTGCAAATTCTATAAAATACACTCACATACAATTTTACTGTCAAAAGGAATCAAATCATAATACAGTTTAAATTATATATACTTTTCATATCATTCTAACTTTCCTTTTTAACTGTTGAGGATTGCTCTTACCTTAGCTTGACTAAGGACAACTGTGAATAACAAGTTAGTTTTATCATGCCGTGTAATATGGAGAGAAATGATTTTATTGTGAATAGATATTTCTATAGTTAAGTGCATTAATCTTGAAAAGAATTGTCATCCAGAGGGCCAGATAATAAATTGGAAACTTTAGTCTGTAAAAATATATTAAATAATAATTAATACATAAACTAGGGGAAATATTTTGGTGTTATAGTCAGATAGTTATAAAGTACATGTTGCTATTTAATTTAGTTTCATTCAACTCTGTCTACGAAGATTAAAAAAAAATCCTTAGGGGAAGAAAAAACCCAAACATCAATTTTGTAACTCTTTGCTTTTCACTAAGCTTGGAAGAGAAGACTACTGAAAAGAATGAATGGAATGATATACGTTATGTTGTAAGGTAGCTTGCATTCTCATATCAATTTTTTCAGACTTTCTTGTTTTGTAAAACACAGCTGACTAAATGTAACCGCAATGTAAGAGAACTGTAGAAAAGCTTAGAGAAGATTTTGATGTGGTTGCAAAGCAAAGAGAACTGATAATGCTTTCATACTAGATTAACAAATCTATTGTTTATTACCTCAATGATATGGCATGCTGTGAGGTGCCTATGCTCATGCAGTAATGATTAGCTAGTTGGCTAACTTCCAGCCAGTAAGGTTATTAACACTGTATTGTGAAGGCTCAATATAAGGTTGATTTTCTTGTACTGTACATTGCATGCAGAAAACTTGTATTAATCAATACAAATTATTCCCCAAACAATAAAACCCAGTGGGGGTGAGCAGGAAAGGCTGGAAATGAGGTGCTAGTGCAAAAAAAGAGAAAGAATAAAGAAGGTCACATGTTCTATCTCTAATTAATGTTGAAGTCTTTGAAAAGGCAGAAGTCTAGTGGTTAAAAACAGGAGACTAACAAACCAATGCTCTGGGCTTTGCTAAGGAACAGGATTGGGGTGTAACCTTGGGTAAATCAAGTTTTACCTGTAAAATAAAGATGGCATCTCACTCGTATGTTCTTTCTGTTAAATCTTTGGCAGAATATAACGGAGATGTTTCAAGTATCATTAACATATAAGATGATAGGCTGAGAAAGCTTTATATTGGACAGTGTAATTTCTGCAACAGGAGAACTGCAGAATTTAAGATGTTTTATTGCAAAATATGAACATGCAGAGATAAAATTCAGAGTATAGATATCTTACCTATATTACGRTTGCCTTAGGTGGTTTTCTTTCCCTTCTTTTCAAAGTAATAGCACCAGGCATGTACTTCTTGAATTGCCCATCATACCATAAATTTCAGTGCTAAGTAGCGTGAGTTTGGTCCCTGACACTATTAACCTGGTTGGGAATTGAATAAGAGCATGTAGAGYTCAAATGGACTATTAACGATTATATCCCACCAGCCTGTGGACCAACAAAAAATCATTCYGCTTGTTTGCACCAACACTGCTTCTTCTGCTATGGTTGCACAATGGAAATCTGAAAGAAGGAAGCTAGTCAGGTTGGTGGGTCAGACTGGAATTACTGTGCACAGCCACTGACTTTGTGTTCAATTTTATGGACTACCAGTTACGCATTTCTTAGCTCAACTGACATGYCTGTAGGCTGGATCTGATATATACTTCACAGGTGTGTTGTGGATCAGATACCTTTAGAGTCTAAATTGGGATAATGAAAAGTACTACGTAAAACATTGCCTTGAACAGACACAGAAACATTGACCAAAGAGGTCTTGGCATCAACCAGATTTCCATGGGATAGGAAGACTGCTCAATACAGTCTGCTTTTATTTTTTTATTTATATATAGTCATGAACTATAAGCTAGCTTTGTGAGCTCTTGGCACTGAGTGGATATATTGAGACTAYGGTGCTTACTGCTGGTGCCACGTTGGTTTGCATTGTATAAGTACATGCTGTGGCCCGCTAAGCAAGCCATTTGCATACATGCTTATCACCGAGCATATGAAAGGAACAATAGACATCAGTGTGACTATGTAAAGTATTTTCAAATGTATGGGCTGACCCAGAGGTTTACTTTAAGCTTTGATTTCACAAAGCAGTTCTGCACACACTACAACCTTAACCAGAACAATAATCCTACTCATGTTTCACAAAATRTTTTAGTACATGCTTAGTTTTAAACTGGACACACAGACCTACTGAGAGCCATAGGACTACTTGTGGGCTTGTGCCTGAAGCTAAGTGTACRCTTAATGTACTGCTAAAGTTGGACCTAACAGTAAACAAGGCTGCTGGTATCCTGAAGGTCCATCTGCTTTCCTGGTTTTTAAACCTTGATGGAAGTGGTTTAAACTAACATATTTTACTTATCAGTTGGGATGGACTGAGGGCATAAAATATGGCCAGTTACAGCCGGCATTACCATCTGTCTGGGCTTTTCTAGATGTACTCTTTCTTCTATCTACTATTTTGGCTGGGAATGAATCTGAAGATATTTTATTTTTGTAAATCCTAGGCAGAAATATGGTAGCCCTAGGGTCAGCAGCTCAGTTAGAAAGCTGTAGCCTCATGGTATTCAGTTATATATTTGTACCTATAATGACAGTTCAAAAGCTACCCAAAAATCTGGAAGTAGATTACTACTCTGCACAAGTAGAACCTCTTTCACCTTGTAAAGCCTTAAYTGAACCAAAGTGAACTTCTCCCAGACCGCATTATTCACAAAATGTTTCAGACTGGTGTTCTGTTTTCAGTTTCCAATATTAAGGATCTGAACAAAGTTAGAAAATACTTATATTTAAGCAAAAAACCCTTAGAGAGAGTTTTTTTTTCCTGAGTATATAGAAGAACATCACCAGCCAGAAAGCAGTCCTTGGAAATATAATTAACTCTGCTGAGCAAATAACAAAGTCTTTGTTACTCTGCCACACAGCACAGCTCGTAAGTGTTTACACGTCCCTAAAGCTGAATTACTAGTGAAGCGAATAACTTTCAAAATACATAGATTATTATAGTTTGATTCTTTACACTTTTCACATCGTGTAGATAATATGAGGTTGGTGTATGAGGGTGGATGTAAGTGAAATAATTTCCATGAATATACATTTATTTTGTCATCAGCATATAATATATGGAATGAAGCGTCAGATAGGAAATGAAAAAATAGGGAGGAAAAATAATCAAAAGAAATATAATTGAGGGAATGAGCAGGGAAGAAAAGTGGATTTACAATGAGAAAAATGTAGAGAACAGAGACTTGAGAAAAGAAAATGGAATGATTAAGAACTAACCATAAAATAGTTATTAAAAATACTTAAGATGAACTCAAAGCTTAGCATAAGGAATAAGTAGACACAATTTCTAAAATGTGACAGATAATAAGAGAAAAAAAAATAAGAGAAAACCCAAAGGAAATTAAAAATAGAGATATGGTAAGAATCTAAATGAAAAGTTTAAAAATTTGTACGTTAGCAAATACTTAGCTATTAGCAATTATTTAAAATTGTTATCAATTTAAAGGATTATCAACAGAAGTTGTAGATTCTGAGGGAATGTTCTAACTTGTGTGATACTATAATAATGAAGGGCATAGACTTAAGGTGATTATGTCTCTAATTAAATGGGATTACTCCTGAGTTAAACTTCAGTTCMTCTTGGTTAGCCCTGTGATACCCTACTTGCTTTAGTCTACTTATAAGACGATAAAAAAGGAAAGATCAATAAAAATAGAATGGAAGCATGTGGAAGTAGTGAGAACTGCAAATAAATGCCAATCTTAGGTAGTGAAAATAGCCAGCTAATGGAAGAATTTACCATGGAAGGTAGCAGATTCTCCATCATTTGAAACGTTGCAACTCAGTGGATGTCTTTCTGAAATGCATTATTTATCCACAAATTATTTGTCTGATGAAGAAATTCTTAAGATTTTTCCTCTGTGGGGGGATTGGCAACCACAGTTCATTTAAAATGAAATATTCTATTGCCACTGTTTCAGAAGAGCTCTTTATGTTGAAAACCTGTTGCAGAGTGATATCGTTTGTGTGCCAGGATAGAGTGACTATTTAGGGGAGAGCTCCTGTAAAACAACTAACTCCCCGGTTATCTTTTCTACAACCTGGCAAAGCYTAACTAGGAAGTTCCACATGTAATTTAGTAGGTAGCCAATGGCATCAGTGGTACCTATCTCCAATGGTTTGAGGAGAAACATCTTAATGATCTCTGACTGTATTGGATTTTTTAATCAGTTTTTGTCCACTTGGAAATTGTTCAGATACCATGAGAGGAATACAATCCCTCCTGGCCTGTGAAATCCCCAATCTGCAGGTTGTTGGAAATAATGGAAGAGTGGAAAAATATTGCTACATGTTCTATTTTTATATGCCTTTCCTAAGTGTTTGCTACTGGACACTGGGGAACCTTTTACCTGAACCAGTACAGTAATTCTTATGTCCTTAGCTCTTATTTACCATGGTTTGGCTACCCCTAGCACAGTTAATGTTTTGATTCCTTCTTGTCTGATAGCTTGTAAATCAATTTTGTTTCAGACATCTAACATCCAACATCCTTCATGCCTCAGATATTCTGAATGACTTCTGGAAGTTCATTGCCTCTCTGCAACTCTTCGTAAAACTGATTTAAAAACAGCAATGAAATCTTGTTATCCTTGTTGTACATCTGAGGTTTGTTGTATTTATCTCTCAAGAGCTACTGGAGATGACAACTAAGGGCCTACCCCACATATCAAAATCTTTCCACTTCTCAAAATCTTTTTTTTTTTTTTTTTGTTCTGGTGTTTTTACTGATGATCTAATAATACTTTTTGTCAGCTCCTGATATATTGGTGTAATTGCGTTTCTGTCATGCTAAGAAGCCTGCCCTAACCAAAATGTTAGGTATTGATATTAGTTATAAAAATAAAATAAAATAGATAAAACATAGCTTTTCTCTACCCTCCTCCCTTAAATAGAAACCATAAAACTCTCTTCCCTCATGCATCTTCTCCTGGAAATGGACAGACCCTAATCGCTATAGCAGAGAATGCTTCTCCACCAACTTTCTTTTCTAAATGAAGATGGATACAGACTCTTCTATCTATGTTCATGACAGTACATAAGATGATGTCTTAAATAAACACATCTTACACTTTATAGAACAAGTACATTCTGAACAAGTGCAGAAAAATCAATGACAGAGAGGAAAAGACGTATCCATATGGTGACTCCTCAAATATGACTGATTCAATCACAACTCAGAAGGGTTGCTTTAGTTATATTTTGTTGAATATTTTATCTATAAAGTAGGTCTTTGACTTTAGTTTATGCTTAGTTAAATGAGGTGAACAACGAACTAGTAGTCCCTTTTGCGCTACTGGGCTGAGGGCTTTGGGGTTTCTCGCCTTTATTTACCTCTCTTGCAGCTGTCCTAATTCCTTTTTGTTTTTACGGTAATATTTTTGTTCCTTCATCACCAAATATTATCATGAAATCTCTGCTTTGTATTATGAGCTAGTTAGGTCTGCTCTATAAACCTCAAGATTTGCTTTCATTTTGGTTGAAAACTTGATTCTGGCTCTTTGGTGGTCTCCAGCATCACCTCTATCCATGATGGCAGGCCCTCTGTAAAACRCTGCAGTTGGAATATTTCCCCTCAACCTGAAAACATTTGGGATTAGGACAGAGCTGCCATAACACAGAGCACAGAACAAAAAAGACCAGGAAGAGAATCATAGGCTCAATGGGATTATCCTAAGGGACTACCAAAGGAACCAGAAAAGATAAATCAACAGCTGCAGTGAATCATGTGACCAAATGTTCAATGGGAGGTTGTGAAAAGTAGTATGGAAATCAGAGTTAATGAGAAAAGTTTATGGAACTGTGAGGGAAGATAGGGGGCAGATGTACAATTTTATCTGACGTTTTCTGTAGCATAATCTTTGTGCTATTTATAGCTCATAATAATCAGTCTTTTTAGAAAATGTTTTGCATGTTTTTTTCTCCTTGTGCCTTCCATCACTAGTGCATAAATTATTACTTATAGAGATATGCTTCAATTATAACAAGCCTTTTAGCCGCTCTATGATTTCTTCCCTTTTCAGTGTTTCAGGCGATGATGTTTCTTTTGGGTGCAGTTTTATCACAGTGACAATCATGTAGGTTGTGAATCTGGATATACTTCTCCTGSTTTGAGCCAGGGCCTTAGCCAAGTGCAATTATTCCACCTTTATGTTGCCTGGAGTTTTATTTATTTGCTCAGGCAGATTTCCTTTACAGATAGGTTTGAAACATAATTCTATCAAATCACCTTCTTATGGGTTAGGACTGAAACAGCAACACCACCAGATAAATTTTTTGTTGTGACTCAGTTTTGAGAAATTTCCTTTGGTTTTACATGTGATGTCACTGCAGGTTTTCCAGTAGGTTGGAGAAGGCAAGGGAAAACCGAGAGTGGTTAAATGCAGCAGCATTATAGGAAGGCTTAATTRTGGGCGCTTGTGTGTCATGGAGGTGCTGTTAATTTTAGAGCTTTTGTTTTGTGTCGGACTTCACCTTTGTGCAACTCATGTTTCTGAGTTGGCCAGTTAACAGCTCTGGATCCTTTTCAAACTRTTTCCAGTCTCCTCACATAGGGCACTGGAATGCCTTCAGAGATGGGCTGGTGAGCAGCCCACAGGCCTCCTGAAGTAGGGGAGATGCATCCCTGCTTCACTAGAGGATAACTCTCACCTCACTTTCCAGGAACAGCCAGGCTTACTACTATTAGCCATATCACCTTATAATACTAGATTATCATTCTGTAATTCCTCTCACTTTGCTGTTTACTCCCTCCGAACATTCTGCTCGCAGATGGTTAGCATCTCGCCTTCCCCCTTCCAATCGTCATTTGGCCATGMCGCAGCACATGGAGTTAGTTTCTTCTAATCTTTCTCTATAATTAAATAAAAAGGCAATTTAAATGGAACTGTAATAAAGTCTCTTCTTCTGAAATTAAATATAAAGATAGTTGCTTCTTTTTATGCATTGTAAACGATTAATAAAGATGAACTGTACAATTTCAGTAAGGACTTCAAACAAATGTGCTTTCATCTCATAGCTCATGAGAGTGCATGAAGGCAGTTGCTGCTGGGGAGGAAGAGATCTGTTCTGCCTGGTGACACTTGGTTTCTCATTCATGGCCATTTTTCATACCTGCAAAACTGCTAGTGGACTCTTTAAGCAGAGAAGGTGGGGGAGGAGGGAGAGAGGGTTGATAGGTCTACATTAGCTCATTAAAAACTAAAATACCATTTCTATTTTACATAATTTAACATGGCAAACTATTAAAAAAAAATAAGGTGAAAACTGCAACCCCTAGGCATGCGTTTAAAACATCCTCATTTAGATGCTAATTTTGATTCCTAGTGTATGGCTGGTTAAAAAAAAAAAAGCCATTAACAAAGGGGCAGATTACTTAAAAGGCATTATTAGGCAAATATGTATGAGTTTTCTGATACCAAGTGGCCCTTTTATGACTGAATACAGCTGCTAAGTAGAGTGACATGGAGATATTTGTTTTAAAAGGAAAGAAAAAACACCAGTTTAAAAAAATATAAAAAACAATAATTATATAGAGTGTAAATCACACAGGTTAAAAAAAAAAAAAAAAGATTACTTTAAAAAGCAAGTAGTCCTTTCTCCTTTAAATATTTAGAAAATTTATGGCTCTGCAGGTGATGTATGTTACCAGCTGAATTCTAGGATGTATCTAACATTTAGGTAGTAGTGAAACAAACATTAAAATGTTGCTATTTAATTCTAATCATATATCTTGATTTGTGTGTTAGTAAAATAGCATTGACAGAAAAGTGAAATGAGGAAAATAACAAGCAGCATGAGAAGAAAGTGCATTCTTTCCAGCTGAGGCTGAACCCAGGACAGGCAAAAATAAGGTTATTATGATATTAAAATGAAAATTGTTCAGATAGAAAAGATATAAGTAAATGTACTGTGCTGTATAAATGAAATGAGTAGTAGAAGACAGACAGATGGTTGCTTAACTGCATCATAGTAAAATAACAGTGACTAGGTCTTCACTGAGAGCCTTCTCTCTGAACCTGAATCAAATTTTCTCTAACAGAGTAAAGGCTAAGGGAATTTCTAACCCCGAAAAGAAGAAATGAATTTGAAAAGCAGAGCTAATTTTGACTCTTTTTTGGTTGTTGGGCTGTTTGAATAATTTCTTTGTTCTCTGTAAATTATCCAGTTAAGAATAAGGTGCCAAAACTCAATAGTTTAGTATAGTAGAAATAGTTAATCYGTCAGACCCCTTCAGCTCCCAGCAGCCTCAGAAAGCCCTTGTGCTGGGTGCTGCGTGACAGCGGACAGGTCACTTCTGCTCAGAGTCCAAGGTGCTCTTTGCAAGCCGCCTTCTTGGTCACCAAAGTGCAGTTCAGGTTTGTTCGCATTAATGTGCTGTTTTAGACCATATAATACAACCCATATTAGAAACGAGAACAGCTCTTCCTTCCCTCCCTTAGATTTTCCCTTTTTACATGCAACATGAAAACTATCAAAGCAGCTTCTCCTTGCACCACAGCTAAAGGAGTTACTCTGCTATAAAACTGGAAGAACTGTGGGGAGAACTAAACTCACCAGCACATCCTGCTAACCAAAGCAAGAGAAAAAATGAATTATTTACTACAAAAACCAGATTACACGAATACTTAAGAAGAATTGAATATCTATTTCCTTGAATTAGCTGAGCTTTTATATTTCCTTTCATTAATAAAAGAGTTAGAAGAAGAATACAAGGATTTAGCGAGTCATGTTGCAGTTCTTTAAAAAGATCATCTACTTTCAAAATGTACCAAGACAAACAGCAGAGCTACATGCATCATCATATTTAAATTGTTTTCTTATTACTCAGGAACTGAAGTAAACGGATAAATGAAGAGACCATGGAGGTCTTATCCAAAGTGAGTCCCAAAATACTTATTTAACCTAAAATGCTTATTATATAGAGTGTTTTGTATTTGATATTTTTAAAGCCTAGCACCATTGAGTCCCTCTGAATTATTATGTATGTTTACTTCTGCCTTCACTTTGTAATTTTTAGGATGGAGCTAAGTAAGTTGAAATTTCAAGAAAAGCAAAAGCCTAAAACAAGGATAATTCATGCTTCTCTATCCCAATAGTGCTGCTTTGTGTATTTGCCAAAGTACATTGAAAAGGTGAGTTAACAACAAATGTAAAGCTTTTTCTTAGCASAGCTGTAAGGTGGAAGTGGAAATGATTTGACATTATCCCACACAGCTAAATCCTGGCATGAGGTGGAGATGAGGTGAGGATAGGAGAGCTTACATGACTGTTTTTGGTGTAGGTGTATATTAGTTTTCTGTTGCAAGTTAATGAACTGCCAGGTAGTTAGAGTTTGCTTATTTGTATGTGAAAGGTTATTGTGGCTATGTTTTAACTGAATGTGATATATTCTAGAGAAGTTTATATGAGAAATGTGCTAATGTGCTAATAATTTCAAGTTAAACCTATTATAGTGCAGAGAAATCCTTAAGAAATAGGGGATATTCTGCTTCAGGTGTTTATTAAATTTGAAAAAAATATTTGGAGTGTGCTGCCATGGAAGTAAAAGGATGTGGTGTGTGTGAGTGAATGAGTAGGCTATATGCAGTACTCCCAGATAAATGGAGGATATGAGACTTTAAATTGAAATATGGTAAATGAATGTAATATGTGCAATATAGAACAACAATGAAAATTACAGTTTAGTGAAGAAAAGCCAATGGAAGTGTGAAATATGAGAACAAGGAGGATGAATACAACTAAGCGACGTGTTGTGAAGAAAAGATACATTTAACTTTAAGTGGAGGAAAATCTGACTCTGATTTATTTTATAATGTCCTCAGAGAGAAGGCTAAGGGGCTGTTTTTATGTTTAGCTCTCTGATTTTTCTGGGAAGTTGCTTTTGAGTTATACCACTATATGGGAATGGGTAACTAAGAGTCAATGTTAAATTGGAGTGAAAGGAGGAGGGTTCAATGCTTCCATTAAGAGGAAGACCATTTAATAACGAAATATTCCATGCAAATTTCTTTTAATCTTTGCATTTTGTGCATTTTCCAAATAGGAGCAGACTAAAGATCTATTGGATAAGTTTATATTCAAAGGAAATCGAGAGAGGAAAATTACCAGCTGAATCTATGACTGATACAAACTGGCAGCTTATTTGGCCTATACATTTTGCATGAGAGTAGCTACAAACATCAAGCAGCAGATCAAAGAGGCTGAGTATACACTCTTTTAAGAATACTGTAAAGAAGTTGTGTTAGCATGTGCTTGGGATCTCAGACCTGAGCTGTACCATTATCCTTAGCATTAGTTAAAATGGAAGTGTGCTTTTTTTTTTTTTTTTTTTTTTTTTTTTTTTTTTTTCTCCTTCCCTCTGCTGGGTATGCAGGTACTCCTGATGTTGCAGGATAATGGGAGGTTTCAGTTTCAGGAATAAGTCAAGGTTAAAGTTTATTTTCTGTAGGTCCTTCTCTTTACCTTAAAAAATGGTTCAGATGTGATGCTTGTGATTATATGCCCTGAAGCACTTGTTTAGAATGGGATGGGTATTTGCGGCTTTAGCTGTTTTTTGTTTGGAAATTGTTGTTTTGGAGTRTTTTTTAGATGAATATTAGTCAGCTTGGGCTGTTTTATTTTCTGGTACCTACCAAAAATTTATTTTCTGGTATCTACCAAAAATCCCCCTGTCCCCTACAGCAAGGACAAAAAACATATTTTCTCTGCTTGAGGCTTGAGTGACGAGGCAAAAAGAAGCAACAATTTGGCTGAGACAGTACCAAATAAAGATGAATTAAACAAGAGTTGTGAGAATTGAATTTTATCAAAGTTGCTGATCCTGGCTAGTGTTTACCGTGCCAGTTTACTATGAAATATTTAATAATTCTGTTTTCTTTCAGACTGCAGTTTTTATTTCACCTCTCAAATAAGGGGCAAGTCCTGGACAGGAGGTCATTAATTTTCCCCTTCAGTCACCACCTCCTTAGAGCCACTAGAGTTAATAGGGCTGCATATTAATCAGGGCCTTGAGTCCTCTTTGTAGGAGAAAGGCAGGAAGGAGGGGGTCTCTGAATTTACGCCATTAACTTTAGGTGACAAATAAAGACTGTTCTTCCTGCTGGGCTGTCACTTAGGATGCTGGTTACAGCTGCACAGCTGATACATTGTATTTTTATGCCAGGGTAAAGATGAAGAAAGGTTAAGGCAGGATGTGCTGTGCACAATGCAGAACTGAAGGCAAGGAATATGCGTCTTGCCTACAACCAGTCTGCAAATGTTATTTATCTGCATTGAACTGCTCTGTAAACTGCTCKTACACAGGCATCTCAGAAGCACAACCAGAAGCCCCTTTGTGCTTGAAACAAAGGCTGTTTTTCAAGTGTGGATGTTTGAGATTRCCGAATCCCTATAATAATCACCGAGATTCACCTGCTGTCCTCTAAAGGGCGTAATATCCTTTAAAACATTGGGAGCCAGAGGCTGAACCTGGCTGGGCTGGTGCTTGTCGCTGGCCTTGGGTACGTGCCTGAAAGCCATGGCCACTGCTTCCTCAGGCATAATGAACCCATCCTTTAGGGCTGCGTGGCGTGAGCAGGAGCACAGCAATAATTCATCCTTCTTATTTGCCCTTTCTGAACTTGACCAGCTCTCCCCCCATCCTGATAAAGGCACAYGTGCAAAGAGAGACGATGACGGAAAGCCAAGCTTTGGGGAAGTCGCTCTGCAGACAGCAGCCCGCTACCGGCTTGTGCTTTCTAAGGTTCCTTGCTTCAGGGACCCAAATATTAGACTAGCTATTGAAGTGGTGGCTTTGATTTCTCATGTCAGAGGGTCTCATGTTTTCTTCCAGAACTAGAGAGAATGAAAGCAACTGTGCGTAGCTGAGCTAAGGAATATGTAGCTTCCTCTGTCATTACTTTAAGAACGCAGACATTTAGCAACTACCAGAAATAACACCGTTGGCGTAGATAGCCACAAGACAGTCAGCCTGATTGAACAAACTGATGATATTCTTTGCTTTAAACATATGAATAATGCCACCCACTTCAGTCCCTGCTGTAGTCAGTAGCACTGCTTATGCTTAGGGTCAGGTAAAACATAATTGGGGCTATTCTTGCAGGAGCTGTGAACTATTAATTAAAAAAAAAAAAAAGAAAAAGGTAAAAATTCACACTGTCCTTACTTAGGCAGAAGACAAAATTCTTTTACATTACTGATTTATTTACATTTAATTATTTTTCCTCAATAGCTGCCTGAAGGGGAAGTTAGAATGCCCTCACTCTTGGAAACTGGAAGCGATGTTGCTGATATGTTAATAGGACTGTAATTAATGATTGTGCTAACAATAACATAATCGTAAGAGTATTTTCCTATTTTCTATTTTTCAGACTCCTACAAATTTCCAAGTTTTTAATTTTTTATTGAAGGTATCTTTTTCAAATCAATTCCACAAAGAATTAGGTACCTCTAATTTTTCTTCCTGCTCCCTAAAATGGAAGACAAAGGAATGTCAGCTTTAAGAGATATAGTGGGATAAAGAGATCGGATCTTCATCTCCTTTAACAGCTTTTCATGATTGGCTGGCATGTTTTGACTGAAATAGAGTGTGGTAACTTTTCTTAGTGCTGTGAAACCTCATTAAATGGGTTTCATTGTGATTATTATATAGAGTAAGTCTTATTTTCCTAATGATTTATTTTCCTTTGCTACATGTTATGTAGAAAAAGAGTATTTATTGCATATCAGCAGAGGTTGAGGTTGTGTTGTTTGGGAAAAAAAAAGTACAGTTCTTGGATCTTTATGAGGATTTTATCTATGGGCATTTTCATCCATATGGATTGATTTGTTCTAATATAAGTAGATAATCTTTTATCTCTAAAACATCAGTGGTTCCTAATTCCAGGGTCCCTAAGATAACTGGAAACCCAATCGTCTTAAAGGATGGAATAAAGTCTATTTATTTAAGTACAATAAATGTTTCATTTGTATGTTAGTTTACACTTTATATTAGAAAATGTTTTAAAAGTATTTAACTGGAGTGTTCTTTCAATAAAGCTCACTTCCTAATTGTGGGAATCAATCTTTTATTCTATATAAAAATAATTCTTGATTGTTTTTGTCTCTGCTGTTAGTTTCTCTCAATTTTTCTGGGAAATTTCTAGAAAAAAWTTTAGAAATACAGTGCCATGGGGTTCATATTGGCATTGTCTCTTGATCTTCCCTGGCTCACAAGTTCAGACTAATGGAGGATGTTAACCTGTTCATAGGACCTCCTGTTATTGCTACAAAGATAAGCTGGTAAATGAAAAGGAGAAAATTTTGATAATTCTCCAGGGTTTGCAAATAGCGAGAATGGAGCCAAAGCTGAGACTGCCACTTGTCATGCTGACTGTTTCCATATGCTCTCCTACTTCTCTGCCTTTATCTGGTTGTTGTTTCCTGGCTTAATCGGTAAGATTTTTGTGGCAGAGACATTATTGCTAYTAAAACAGGAAGGGTCTGGTTCTGTGAGTTGGAGCCTAGGTAGTACTGCAATGCAAACATATGGTAGAAATGATAGGGGTATAAAGCTTTGAGTAAGTTTTTTTTTTAGCCTCAGAATGATGGACAATGTAAATATTAGTCCTTCTAATTCAATCATTTTTATATTTAGGCAGTTTCAAAATCTGTTTTTATTGAATACTTCTAGTTTTGCTCAAATATATGCTCCCAATTAGAGAGAAGGTCTCCAGCTGTTGGTAAAGCTTTTATCTGGTTAAATCTGTTATTTTTTTTTTTGAAGCTATTTCTCACATTGAAGGCCAGGCCCTGAGTGGCCATAATGTGTCAGGACAACAGCTAATTCTGTTGTGCCTTGGAAAAGAGGTTAAGTGGCTTAGATTTGTCAATATTTGGGGGATTTTTTAGTTCCTTACTCCTTTTGCTGGGAGTCGCTGAGATGGAAGTCAGCTTTGAGCTGTCAAAGCATGACTAACCAGCCGAATTACCTGAATCACTCTAGATGTAGTTTCAAATGGGTTTAGCATGAATTTCAGAGTTTGGAAGGCCTAGGGTTCAAATTGGCCTTTTCCCGTCACCTCTTTTAACTCCTGGGACATCYATTTCCTTTTGTGCTACTTACCTAGTGCTTTAATTTTGCTCAGTGGCCTGCTACAGAAACTGGAGTTGACGGCAAGATGCAACACGACCTAACAGGTGTAAGACCATCCACCGGGACCAGTTTGAGCATCTATAAGTAAGGATTGGCTGGATTTCTCAAAACAGAAGTGGGATAGTAACTGTGATCCTAATATAAACTGTATTTTTCACAAAGGTGATTTAAATAAGCTGAATTATCACCCTCAATTGCTGGAGGGGGATGGGGATGGGAGTGCATGGAAAGTCTATCATGTAAAAATGTTTCAGCAGTGTGGAGATGAAGAAGCCACTGCCTCTTCCTGAGACATATGATTCCCTTAAGACCAGCATTTTCTCAGTCGTAAAGCTTGCTTTCTGTGGCGGAGTGACATATCATGGAGTGAGCGTTTTTCCAAGGCAGAATTCAGTCTCTATGATAGTACGGAGAAGGAAGCTACTGTGAGGTATGGAAGTAATGCAATGAGCAAGGTTTGGGAAAGAAAACTGTAAAACTGTAAGTGTTTTTTTGCTCAGTGAAAGGAAAAACCTGAACATCATAGAACGGGGCCGGTGAAAGGAGAAATGCAGCAAACTGCTTCTTGAACTCCCATTTTATGTAAATAAGATCTTGTGTGTATAGCTTGTTCATTCTGATGGGCAAAAATGAGGAAAACCGATCTGACTTCAGTGAAAAAATAATTCTTAAGAAGAGGATTTTTTTCCATACAGGGGGATGATTGTTCCCGTGATATCAAGGAAAAGATGGTAGGAGCATAAAGGAAGGGGTGTGAGGCAGGGTCAGGACACTGGTGCCATTGCTCCTCTGGATATGCAATGTGAGGCAGTACTAATGGGACCTCTGCAGCCCTGTAGTCCCTTCTCCCCCATGAATCTACCTCCTGAAGAGGTTAATAATTCACTTTTCCYCTTTATTTATAATACTGAGAGGAAGAGACTAAGAGAATGGGGGAGAGGCACTTTGGTAGCTGGCCAGGCTCTGGTTTTCAACCCCACCATGCAACAAGGAGCTTTACAAGGAGCAGTCACAGGGAAGGAGCCAGAGAGAGAGAGCAAGAGAGGGGAAGAAGAGAAATCAGAAGGGAGAAGGATGAGAGCAAGTAGGAGTGAGTCAGTGAGAAGTGGTCAGAATAGCTATCACAGGGTCTGTCCCTGAAGCAGCATTTCTGGGACAATAATAAGTTGCAATAAGAGCACAATACTCTTGTTTTTTATATATATGTATATTCTCTATATATTTTAAACCCCAAATAGTTCAATATAAAAAGATGCGTTTATGACGCAAATATTTTTGACCAACCCCACACTATTTTCCATGTTTTTGGAATAACTCAGACACTTAAAGTATCATTAATCACAGCAGTTGGGATTGCTTGTGTTATTAGAGCTAAGCATATGGGCAAACTTTTTGTTGGATTAAGATTTGTGCATGCTGTGGGTCTGCATAGCTTTAGTTATTTCTTTTAGACATTCACAAAGGCACAGTTGAAAGACTACTCTAGAAAACTTGTGCTGTTAATGAGTCTGAACAATTTGAGGTTTAAAAAATATATTTGAAGAGACTTTCTGAATACAAAGTTTTTTTAATTGATGAAGAAAGCCTTTTCTTTTTATTTTGGAACAAAACATCAATATTTTTTTCTGGTACTTTCCTGCTTCTCTCTCTTTGCTCTTCCACTCATTTTATCCTTAGCAGTGCGGTGAAACTAGTCACAAAACATTTTCAATTTCAGTAGCTTCTACAGAAAAGACTTTAAATATTTTGTTTTTAAATTTATTTAAATTTCAAATAAATGTTTAAGAACTGGACTTAAAGCCAAATAGAGGCTATGATGTTGTAGAATAAAGACAACAAAGACAGATCAAAAATGTAGCATCTTATCTCAAATGGATGCTAATAAAATGTTGTTACTACTCTGTACGATTACACAGTCAGCATATGAAACAAATAAATCACAAATATTTTAAAGGATTCTGGAGAATTCTAAAATTCTTTTTGGTACCTTATTTTGCATTTCTATATCTTGTAAAGTCATTCTGTCTTAAAACAGTATCATAAGTCCATCTGTAGAGGCCTAGGAGGGAATGAGAAACTGCAACTGAGAATTTAAAGACCTTTAGAAACACCTATTTTATAAACATCATTTCAGTTTTAATGTCCAGATCATGGATAATAACCTTGGGCTAGAAATGGAGTGCCTTGTAAGAACAGAAATAAGTCACTCATTTTTAGCCCCAAGGAGTCTCATGGTTCATGAGATAACATGCCCTTAAACCTTTCATAGATTGGAAGTTGTTTGTGCTGAGCTTTGGGACAGTGTGATTTTTGCAATGAAATTCTGTGTTTGGGAAACAGACAGCACATGTTCAAAGCTGCTTTTAAAGCTTTGGATGGGACTGAGTAGTCCAGGACAAAGATGGATTAGTGGGCAGAGTGAAGGAGAGGTATGATTAATGCGACTGTATTAAAAGATGCATGATAAATGCAATTTATCACATGTCTATCACCGTCACATATGTGCTATATAATTTAATATTAAATAATAGTAGGAGGTTTGTTACCAAATGCTAGGAGTGTGGATGAGGAACAGGGTGATTGAGGGGTTAGAGTTAGGAGTGATGTATTCATTGATAAGAGGGTAAAGGATGATAATTGTAAAGGGGCTACTGGGTAATGCAAAGTAATCAAATATTGCTTCTTGTATTAACGTGATTTATTGCTTTTCCCTGAAATTAAAGCTGCTCAAGGCGTTTTATGCTTAGGAACCAATTTTTGGAAAGGACTTATCCAGTTTTAAGAAGCAAAAACATGTAGGGATGAATAACCCTACTCTACATAATTGATCATATTCCTGTTCTGTCCCAGAATTTCACACAGGAAAGTGATGAAATAAGAAGAGAATTAAATTTCAGTGGCTGTGCCTTTCCTATCCTTAAGTAATACTGGAACACAGATTTGTGAGGTGTTACTGAAATCRAATAGTACCTTTACAGCTATTGTTTTTGACCAGCTTTTCTGACATGAGAGGGCTTGTATTTAATTGTCTCTTATGCAACTAGATGCAACTATTTTGCCTTGTTGGACGAATTATTCAGCCTCTGCTTCAGTGTTCTTTTGTTCACATTGTTAGGCTTCCTAGTAGAAGTCAAGGCATATATTCCTGTTTTGATTAAGAGATGAATGCTTTATTTAATTCAGAGTGCAGCCTGGTACCATTGTCATGGGAACTTGAAAGAGCAAAAGAGAATACTCTTTAGTAGCTTTATAAAAGATTGATAAAGATGCCTATTTCATTGCTTTTCCTTGAGTGAACTTTCTTCTGCAGGGCAAACACCTAGGAGGGGGAACASCAAGGACTTCCTGAACAACTGCCAGTGGTTATAGTCCTCCTGTCTGAGTAGGGCAGGGGTCCCTGGCCTCTTAATCCTGGAGAGCATCTCAGAGGAGGCTCTGCCAGCCCCCTCACCAGCACAGTCCTGGAGRGCAGCCTCTCCGCCAGCCGGGCAGCAGAAGAGACTCTGTGCCGTAAGGTAGGATGGGGAAGAGCGGAGTGGACAAGGACAAGTGTGTGCATGAGAAAGGCAATGCTGCCCACAGCTAGCCAGCTGCACCATGGTATCCATGACTGCAGAGATGAGGAGGCTGGTGGTGAGGACAGAGAAGTCAGTATTATTTCTCAGTAGGAGGTTTCCTCTCTCATGTTTCTTGTGGCAGAGTCTCAGCGGAATTGGGACAAGGACTGAGGCAGGTCTCAGAAATAAAGACAAAGAGATACAAGTTCTGCTCTGATGTTTTTAATCACATGGTTCCTTTTTTCTTATGGTTAATTTATCTTCCTCACTGGAAAGTAGGCTCTGGAGCAGTGTGTCTACTTTGGATGTTATATTCCCCTGTTTTTGCACTTCCCAGGCAATAATATTTTACCCTGAGATTTTTGTTGCTTTCTGAGATATATGTATACCAGTAGGATGATATTTTTTCATTTGGATGCACAGGGCAACACTGAGATTCTGTTGATGGAAGGAATGAGAGTTGCTCCACTCTCTCTTATTTGCAGTATTTTTGCAGATGATTTAATATCTCAAGAAAGGAAATTCRCACTGGATGTGTTTGACATCTGCACGGCAATCCAAAAAAGATTTTCAAATCCAAGCATTCACATCTCCAAATAATATGGCAATTRCATCCAAACTGGAAGTGATCCCTCTTACTAGAGAGAGTGATAACAATTAAACATCATGGAAAAAGGTGGATCAGTGTCTGAACCCATACCTAGGCCCAGCTCAATGTGGTGGGAGAGTCATACCTAAGATTCTTGGATGTACTTTATAAAATGAATAATAAAAATAGTAAGTAACGGGAAAATTTTAACCATATAGGTTCCTTGTAGATACAACTCTGTGAGAAGTGGAAGCAACTCCAAGGTCCCWTTGCTGCATCCTTTACACCATTTAAAGTGACGAGTAAAGCCCTAATAGCCTTATTCTATCAACTCTGATAGAATTTCTAAAGTCCCACACCTCCCATCATTTCCAGGGCTCTTATTCTGAATCTGAGTGCATGTCAATGGTTAATTCTGGAAGGAGAAAAATCTAGAGGGTTCACAATAGTACTATGACGACCTTCTCCAAGAAAGCCACCACCATACTCTTAGCTTCTTCCTTGGCTTYGGAGCAAGATCTAGCTCCATCTGTTCTCCATGATGCATGTATATCCAGCCCTTTAGCTATGTCTGGGCATTGTTCCTTTCCCYTTCTGTAAAAATGTAAGTATTTGCAAAGTGTTTATGGTCCTATGGAGACAGCTTGCATTTTTTTGTTTGGGATTTTTATCTCTAATTTTATTTTTATGAAATATTCATAGAATTCATATTCTTGTGTGATATGGCCACATTTGTTTTTATATGAACCTGCCCTTATTATTGACTGATTTTTTTATTTTATATGGTCTATGAAGCATGGTCATTGTATAAACAAATATACCAGTCACAAACACCCGATTGATATTGGGAGAACGTAATCCAGTGCAGGCACAGTGTTTAAATGGAATAAATCTTAACAGGAAGGTATAAGAAATCAGGAGATCACCCACCATCCAGCATTATGGTGGAAACCTGTTCAGTTTCTTATCTTAGAAATAATTTTTTTTCATTTGATGTTAATCTGCAATGCACAAATCATCCTTTCTATAGGTTATAGAACAAGGGAGACTGTACAGGAATGCCTAGGCAGTGTTGCTCTGCAGAACAGATAATGTTTGTGTTTACATGGCGTTCACAAATATATGTACAGGACTTACAAATAAGCTCACTTGAATATTAGTGCCTGAAATTATGGTCACATACAGATAATTTCTTCCATTTATTAAAATGCCTTTGAAGATGCTTGCCACCACTCCACTAACAGTTCAGAGAAAAAAAGAAACTGCCTAATTTGGGGAAATGTTTAAAAAGATTATTAGAAATAATCAAAAATCACCATCTCTTTTTGGCAATGCCATCTGATATAAAAGTTAGAAATAGTAGCTAATTTCATGGAGTATTTGAGGAAGTTATAGCTCCATTGATAGTCTTGGGTGGAAATAAACATCAGACATTTAACTTAATGATAGTCCTTTAGAAAGAAAGAAATTAAATGATTGCTATTTAATGSCATACTGAAACGTTAGAGTCTTCTTATTCACTGTTTACCTTGAAGAATTTTCCATTTCAGCTCTTGCRGCAAATAAATCCGAACAAGTTATCATTTGTCCTGTTTAGAGGGCAAAAAGTATATTTAACAAATAAAATATCTGTCTTTATTTGGACCAAATATAAGACAACAGAATTTGGAAGGCTTGGGAATGAAATTAAAACAAATCATTTAAATAGCTTAATTGACTGAAAGTGTGAATAACAGATTGTAAGTATTTTCACATATTCACCAAATATGCCATAAGTGGAATTTAACATTCAGTGCATAGAGGGATGTTTCCAAAATCACACAGGCTTTGGGTTTTTTTTTCATTCCTGTTTTGCAGAAAAGTTACGTGCATGACTAAATGTGTGCATATATATATATATACATATATATATATATACATATATATGTATTGCCTCCTCTTATTCTTGGGAACATGATATCTGTATGGTTATGTACTTTCCCAGAACAGAGCCTCTGAAGATCTGTGCATGTATACAAGTGTGCATTTGTGTGCCTACAGCTGTCATTATCCACATGTAAAACTTAGGGCCAAAGCCCACATCTGTCTTCTGTGAGTGACCCACTTAAGTTCACTTCTTATATTCAGGAAAAGAGTGGGATTTGGCCCCAGGTCACAAAGCTGATTCAGCGATATCAGCTCAACCCTACTCCCAGAGCAAAGCTCCCATTTACTTCTGTGGGAGGCAGGGCCAGATACTATGTTTCACTTCTGACTGTTGGTTGCAAAGTCATGCATAATGTCACTAGAGGTTTCATCTCAGATTCGGAGGTTAAACGCAAGGTCTATGCCTGTTCATAGCATGGAAGAAAACTGCTAGTCCTTGTTGAATACTCAAGAAAGAATAGCTTGTTACAAACACTCAAAAGTCTTTAGCCACAAAATTCCTAGGATTTCCTCGAAAGGCTGTGATCTGATGAAATAGTGGTGACAAGTGGTAAGCAAATAAACTAACCACTTTTACAGCACTTTCTCATAGCTTCTACCGACTTTATGTATTTGAATCATTACATACCTTTTATATTTCCTCAAACTCTTGCACTGCACTTTTCCCTTTAGCATTCCTAAATGTAGTATTGGCTATAGATTTTATTTTATGCATACAAAACGTGTCTCTTCTATTGCTGTTCTTCTGCTCATGGAAACAGTAGTATTTTGTGAAATTATAGTGTTCAGATGCTTTATTCATGACTTTTTTGAAAAAAATTCTATAGAGTTTATAGATATTATAGTACTATCTTTTCCATGAAGTTAAATTACCTTCTTCTTTACCAGAGATGTACATATGTCTAATGTTGATTTAGAAAATCATTTAAACATTTTTCCTGTTTTTCATACAGAAATAATGCAGCAAGAAAATTATTAATTAGAAATGCAAATTGTAATGAATTGTGAACAGCAAAAGCCTGTTAGTTGCAGGAGGATGTAGATACAACATTAACAAGACAATGAAAACTGCCAATTGTTTCATGATGGGACTGTTTGTATGTGCAAGTGTGAGGCAGAAGGAAAGAGAACCCTGTACTTAAGTGAAAATAATAAACCAAATCAATCCTGTTATTCTTTTAAAGCATGAAAATCACAGCCTTCTGATGTTGCAAGTGCCAACATGATATGCCATTCCAGCATTTGTAGTCCTAGACAGACATACTTTTTACACTTAGTAATCTGAATCTTGATATGTTGGAATATCATTACCTACGTTATTTATCAGAGCTCTCCAMGAAAGTTAAATTTAACATCTCATTTATTGGAAACTTAGCTTGTGAAATATGGCATTTTAATGTTTTTAAGGAAAGCATGCATGTCTTAGCTTCTATACAGTTTTAGCCATTCACATTTTCATTTAAATGATCAAATTCAAAGGAATTTAAATGTCATGCCTAGGTATCATCAACTTAAAAAAAAAAAAAAAAAAAAAAAAAACACTTCTTCAAGCTATGGTCATATAAACACCAAATCTGTGGACAAGGTGACTGTAAAAGGAAACATATTTAATATTTTATAAATTAGTGTTTCTTACTTCTCTGCAGGTAAAACTTTATTTTTGAAGTGTACTTTATATTTTGGGTTTAAAAGGCGCTTGTAAGATACTAGCTGTGTTTTCAGAAAATGCTTATTAATATTCATTAATAAAATGTAAAGGAAAAAAACTCTTTGGGCCAAATGCAGCCCATTTGGAAGAAAGAAATGATTAAGTTGACAATTTAAGCAAATTTCTGCACACCTCCAGGGCACTAACATACCTGCTAACTTATGCCCTGCTGGATTTTCACAGACTTGTGTTTTTAGCCATCAAGCTTTGTGTGATCTGTGCATGTCTTTAAAATTTTCTCTATGCACGTGGTCACTGCTCGTCGCCTGTTAGCTCTCTTATCAGAGGTGATTTATTTCCTCAATGCTAGGTGCCCTAGCCTAGGATGGAACGACAGAATGAGTCCCTGCTATTCTCTTCTCTGGCAACGTGCCCATTTTTATCCAGTCTAGGAGTGCTATTACCTGAAATATTTTGATGTTTGGACCTTTAGGGTAATGGTGATATGAGGTGAGTTATYTTCTACTATCGAGATGATCAGCATTTACCAAGAACACCAAACAACAACAGTACAATACAAAGAAGGATTAAAAATATTATCAAACACCAGGTACTGTACCAGTGCATATGTCCATGATAGGTTCCTATGAAGAGGAGCACAAGGGTTTGCACAGATTCAGAAATGCAAGCAGTTTGTGCAAGTTGTTTCAGTAGCATCTCAGTGCTTCTCACAAAACAAACCTTGTGGAGCTTCTGTCACTAAAGTGAGTTGCTGCTAAACTCTGTACCAAAATGTAACCCAGCTCCCATGGACTTGAGGCTGCAGGGTTTATCACAGAGGTTACTACTAGCCTGGGTAATATTGTAGCAGAGAGGTGGATGTTTCACCCTCATTTTAATCATTGCTTTAACAAGTGCCCCCACCTTCTTTTGCAGCTGTCTTGTAGCTCAGATGATAGTGAACCACTTTCTTTCTGCATTGAAATTCTGGCGGTCTCTAGCCACAGGGGAACATTGGTTATTCTCAGATGATGCTTTCAAATTCTTCCTTGCATGCAAGGAGCAGTGGAAACACCTGTGCTGACAGACTAGGACTCTATCTGCAGAAAGCATATGGATTCTGACTGATTTTATGAACTTATATATAGCGCTCATGCATTTACTAGCAAAGCTTGATAACATACCTACTAACCTTGCCTTGAAGCAGCTACGTGTCAATATAAGACACTACTGTAATTTTAGTTGAAACTGCTGATGTCTGGGGGAACTTGTTTATTTCTTTTAGCTATGGCATTTGGTCTAATAAATGTTATTATAAACCTCATAAACTTTGCTTACCTATATACTTCGACCACCATTGCTACAACAATGCTACTTTGGGATTATTCACATCAAACGACTCAGTGCAATAGGACAACAAACGTATTGCGATAGAGTGGCCAAGATGAAAGAAATTACTTGTTCCTGGTTATTAGCAAGGGTTAGATTAAAGGAAAGGAAAACCTTTGGCAGAAAAGAAGTGACCAAGACAAAGGAATTGGTCTCTGTTGGTGGAAACAAGCATGCCGACTGGATGGGGGAAGCTTTRGAGTCCTCTCCTGGCTGAGGCTCAGAGACTGAGGCAGATCCTTGCTAGAGTCCCCGTCCTGAATGGAGAGAGACAGCTGTAAGAAGAAGCTGAGACTGCCAAAAAGCCCAGTTCAGCTCTGTGGGTTTCCACTGGGGGAACATGAGGCGTTTATGCAAACAGTTCCCTATTTATTGATACACTTGTCCCCAGAAGTCAGTACGGMTGATGCTGCCTGGTTGTGAGGAGGGAGTTTAGCTGTACTGGTGTGAGCTGTGCCATGACATTCGCATGCGGGTCCAAAGCATGAGTCCTGGCCCTATTTCATTTAGTAGTAACCCTTAGCCTTAACCCTCAATGTAACTCAATCATTTGTATCTGGAACACCAGCTTTAGATTTAGATTACTTTAGATTCTTTTTCCTAGAATGTGACCCATACAGTAGTATTAGTGAATTTAATTCAGTTTGAAACAACAGCCCCAAACTGTTAATTTGCTCACGCTGAAAACAAGCCATGATGTAAAATGGCTGCTTTTAGTAACACAGTGTACTACACACATAACCCAGAGAAATCTGCATTCCTTATGTTATTTCTTTTCAGATAAATGCATTAAATAGGAGAATCTTTTGTTTGTCAAGTTTATCATCTGGAACTGCCTCTAAATATTTACCAGAAGGCTGTAGTACCCAAGGACTTTGAAGAATTTAGCTTTGACTTGGCTGCAGTACATAGAGCTGTATTTATAGTTCAGAAATGTGTAAAGGTGACCAGTACATGATGAATATTAGGCAGGACAAGATGCCTGGGAACTTCCAAGCCACTAAAGTAAAGTCAGAGGAGTGAGACAYAGCTGTAATTGGAAGGCGTCATCTATCAAACGGCAAAGTTGTTTAGAGGAAATTTCATCTAGAAGTGTACAATTTATTTGTACTCTTGTGCATGGTGGGCTATTTTGAAAATCTGAGTATAAATGAAAGCCATGATTATACCTTCAACAAATAAAAGTGCTAATTTCATAGAGCATTGGAGTAATATTTTTTTTTAGGTTAATGGAATCTAAATTCTTCCAGAGAGTTTTACAAGTCCACATGGTGTGGACAGCTGTGTTTTTCACTTGCATCTCTTTGTGACCTGTAGATGCTTAAAATACATAGTGGTTGTAGTACCCTGTTGGTGACATAAGTAAGAATGTACCGCAGAATACCACGCTGTATATACCATTCTGTGTCAAAGATTAGTGTAAGAAATATAATATTTTGTCCACAGTTAATGTTCTAGAAATTATCCATTAATTCACTTTCTTTAGAACCGAGCATAAAAACCATATGTTGATAAATCCAATCTATTATTGTTGTTGTGGCCAATCTTTCTTTTCTACTCAAAGAATCATAGAATGGTAAGGTTAGAAGGGACCTCTAGAGATCATCTAGTCCAACCCTCAGCATAGCCCATATGGGGAATGAACCCACCACCTTAGCATTAGCAGCGTCATGCTCTAACCAACTGAGCTAAACCTGCCCCCCAGTAGGCCATAGTACTTTGGGGGGGGACAGTTATTTTAAGTACTCTTTCTCTGCAGAAATACAGTTGGTTCTTTGCCACCATGAATGGGATAAACTTTAAAGATCTGTAGCCAGATAAACAAGATGCTTCCTGAGAAATAATCCACATTTATTGAGGTTATCTGTAAGTCATCTGTACTCAGGGTAAGATGGGTTTGTTTACATTGTCCTTTGTGTTGCAGAAGTCTAGTTGTCAGAAATATGCAAGTGGAAACATATATCTATTCCTATTACATAGGAAGACTGCATATAATAAGTTGAGAATATGAACTACGCTGTCCCAAATGAGCAAAGAGAGAGAGTTAAAGTCTGGTGGATTTCACCATGCTAAGATATGTATGGGTATCATTACGCATAATCACAAATTCATCAAATTCACAAATTCACAATCTGCATTTTCCTTCCCTCCCCACACTGAGGATAAGTGCTGTTTTAGTGCTTACAAAATAAGGATTGTTCCAAGAGGAAAATTTGTATTTTGGCTATGCCCAGAGAATCAGTGCTATTAAGCTGCCATTTCTTGGCACCAAGGCCATGCAAGCTGTTTGGAGAGGAGTAAAGGAACCCAGTGAGAGCTTTCAGCATCCATAGTGCCACTTGAGGAGTCTCCTCAGCAGTATTTCACATGGTTGCAAGCTCCATAGAAGTTCTCTTTAAAAATCCTGACTATCAGTGGGTTTGGTTTTCACATGGTCCTATGGTTTCTAATTTTAATAGAGAGGGGAAGGAATCCATATGAGTTTTTTTTTCTTTTTCTTGGTCTGTTTCTAGGTCCTCTGTTTCTAGGTCCTTCTTACTGTTTTTAAGTCCTTTTCTAGAGCTCTGGGATTCACAGATAACCAAGATATTGCATTTGATCTGTCTTATTCACAGTCTTACAGATATTCCTTCTGTATGGAGATTTGATTAAAAAGGTTACCCCTTCAGAACAATAAAGCAATAATATAACAATAAATGGCTGCTTGTTTACGGGCAACCATGCTCAATGGAATACAAAATAAGGAGGGGAGCTAAGAGGAATCCCTCCCGTGCTTAAGTGATTCCATATTCCTGATATATTGTGTAAGATGCAGGTGGGAGAGAAGGAGTGGACCTCAAGGGATTTATTTATCCTTCAGAATTCAGTGTAATTCCCTTTAACGTCAGTGGAGCCTGTCTGTACTAAGAAAAGTGTTGACTTCATTTGTAATTAAAAGGCCTGCTTTATTAKAAAAAATATGAGTGGACTGAAAAATAGCAATTTTTCACCAATTATGAAAGCAATACATCTACGTATGTGCAATGTATTGTTTGAAGTCTTGTCTGTGTCTTGAATAAAGACTTGCTTTGCTCCTGTATGTGGGAATATTGTATGTGAGGAAAATTAAATAAAACAGAAGATCCTGTCAGGATTCTGTTGCACTGACAGAAGGGATGTTCCCATCATATATTAGTTCGTTCATTCATTCATTCATTCATTTGTTTCTAATAATGGCTGTTTCTAAACATTTTATTAGTAGTTGGACTTCCAGACAGGCAGAGCACTTAGATGAAYGTTTTAATAGTCTTGTATTTTCCGGTCTTTGAGGTACCTACTTGACAGGATAAAAACGTTTTCTACAAGTTTATTTTTCTAATTTTTTTCTTAATTCCTTTAACCTATACTGTAAGAGTGTCAGGTACAAACCTGATAGGCTGGAGAGTAATCTATTGTATGAGGGAACTGTATTTGCAAGTCTTAAGTGGTGCTTGACATCCTGGTAAGAACAGTTTATCTTTGACTTCTGCTATGAGATGTGGTCCTTGTTATATGAGTGACTATACAAACAGACTAACRTGGTTTTGTCAGGCTGCAGAAAGGTTTTTTTTTCTTTCTACATTGCTGTCTTCTTTTAAATTACCCCGTTGTAATGAAAGATTGTTAGCAACAAACCTTGACAGAGCATTAAGCATTCACTACTACCTAGATTTACTGTTTAAATGAAGCGACTGCATCACTCACAAAAAGCCCCTTACTTTAGCAAACCAGATTTTCACTAGCTTTTGTGAGTGCTATTAGTAAAATATCTTCAGTCTGCAATGTAGTTGTTCAGCAGAACAGTAACATACAAGCAGTTCTTTAAATTTATTTTCTTGATGGATGGATGATTTTTCTTTAAAAGGCATCATTGAAATGGTCACCATGTAAGAAAAAAAGAAGTGGCAAAACACAGCCTCCCTTTTTGAAGGATTATCTGCCCAGGTCAAAATATAAACAATACAAATGTGCAAGGTCTTTGTTATGCATGAGGCCTATTGGCCATTTCAGAGCAGTCCTCTGTGTCACCGAACTGAGTTGATGACAGATGGTGAGACTGTCTTTGCAAATTTTTCACCTTAACATGACAAGCTATATGGAAATGTCCTGTGATCACTGGGGATTCTCCAAATGTCCCTTGATAATCGACACAAACAGGAATTATTTTTAATTTGGAGCCTGGAGCGGTTTTAAAAATTTGTCTTTATGTATAAACTCTATACAATATTTTGCAAGAAGTCACTATTAAAATGGATTTCATACTGAATTTATAATGATCTTTACTTGTTTAGTGAAGAAAGACAGAAGATAAGTCCATTATGGAAGTAATACTCTTATAAACATCAAGAAAAGCAAGTAATTAATCAAAAAGGAACCTGGAGCACTTTGTAATCTGTATTCAGGAAATATATTCTGGTCCCACCAGGCACCTTGACAAATTTTGATCAAGTGTTTTTATGTTCTTTTAGCTCTGTTCAAGAGGTAGAATTCTTTAATTTTGCATTGAATTTCTTTTCAAAAGGAAAACATCTGTGAATCCAGGGCCAAAAGTTGTTCAGTGTAAYTTATGCCTGACAACGTCAGTAGGAATACTTGACGTGCAAGGCTTAGTGCTTTAAAAACCTTAAAGTTACTCAAGGTTAGAGCTGCCATACGTCAGAGAATGAAGCGGTTCAGTCTCCACCAGGGGAACAAGGAGCCCACGCTCAGATGGCAAACTGACTTCCCATCTAGATCCAGTTTTGCGTGCTATCAGCTGTGCTCCTCCTTTGCTCTCAGCCTGTCTTGCTAAGAAATGGCAAYTTGGGGAAGCGCATGTGGTGCTGTGGTGGGATCTGTGATGGGACTCTGGGGAGGATTGAGTCATGACCTTCTCACGGGGAACTGATGTGTGACTTCCACAGCAGAGCTGCACAAAAAGAAAGTCTAGTCTCTGTGGTAAACGGGACTAAAAAGGACTGAACGGCTGGGCTGAGGGCAGAGTTGCCAGCTACCATTACGTCTTCGTCTCCCTCCCTCCGCGTGCCTTGCCAACGTCTGCGGCGGGTATTGGAGACACTGACGGCAGAAAGTCTTTCCATTTTGGTGGGAGGAATAAATATTGAGCTGCTATACTGATAAAAACCTGAGCATAGAGATGTAATATTTCACGCTTACTTCGACCTTGGGCTTGGATGGCAGTAGGGATCCCAACTTAGCAACTTTCAGGGACAGATGCTGTGTGTTCTTTTATATCTTTTTCAGTGATTGTTTTAGCATTTCAGGTAACCATTAGCCATGTTGACTAACGTTTTTTTTTTTAGATTAAAAAACCTTGAAGGTTTTTTAAACAAACTTTCTATTTTTAAATGGAAAATTTAATTATGATTGTATCATGTGACTCCAGCTTAAATGKTGGGCTCTGCCCAGTACTCTCTCTAGGCTTGGGGTTTTGTTCTGCATTACTTTATATTTAAGCTATTCTAATTATTCATTGAGACTCTGAGAAAGGACTAGATAACACAAACTCAGAGAAAGTTTTGGTGCTGAATTAATGGCTGAACTGGATCAGTCTCATCTCGTATTGAATTGAACTTTATCTTTTGTATGATCACATAATTCATGCTGATTTTCAAAGGTGTAGTGTATTCAAGTTTTGAATTGAATTAGAGTTTTCTATTCTCAGTCACTTTGAAAATTGGTCATTTCAGTTTTGGATGTCTAACTCTTATGTGCTACCTGGGTTTGACAGTTTTAGCATCTAAAATAGACTCTGGAGTTTGTCTAATTCTCTAAWGCCTTATACGTAAATATGTGTATATAGATTCCTAGCCTGCATATCCGAATGGCTTAGATTCAGTAGAAAATTAACTCTGGAAATTTCAAAATAAAAAATACATTCTGTCAGTGTTTATATACTGAACTGATATCTGTTCAGAAATACAGAATGAAGGAATTGTGTTTGTTTATTTATTTATTTATTTTAGGGAGGAAAAAAAAGTTAGTTTTGACATTTTTTTCCAACCTAGCTTTTAATGAGAAAAAGTTTGCTGTCATTTCTTCATTGTCAGCATCAGGTACTGTAATTTGTTCATGTAATACATTGTGGCCCAAAGGTATATTGCCAGCCAACAGAGTGATTTCATAACAAAAGAATCAATAGCTCATTATTTTTGGACTCAGAATAGTTTGCATGTTGCTTTAGAGATTTCTTGACATTTAGGAGATTATTTGCAAATTAAAACAATCTTTGGATCAATCCATTAAATTGTCAGTTAATCTTCTTAAATTACACTTTGTTTTAAACTCCATGTAAAAAGAATATTAATTCTCTTTTTTACAAAATATGGGTAGATGTTGGCTGACAATGTTAGCTTCTGAGTAGTTGTTCTGTTGCATCTCTCTATAAAGTATCAACAGCAAAACAGTGWTAGAGATTAAAAGTCACCTAAATTATCTGGTCCGACAACTCAAACACACGGAGCCCCCTTGAACCGTGTTGCTGTAACTTCTGTTACACAAGAACAGGGTTTGAATTAACTTTCTCTTTTTCACAAAGTAAGCAATGCAGAAAAACAAGTTAATAAGTCCTTGAGGAAAGGGATGTGACTTTTGAGTTAAATTACACAAATYTAACTTTTTCAAAATCACTTTTAATATTTAGYTTTCTGTGAACTGCTAAATATGCACCAGTGCTGAGGCCACCTTGTACAGCCAATCCCTCCTACCCTCACTGAACTCTCTGAGCCACTTGGCTTGCAGACGTGGGATCCAAATTTATGGTGAACCTCTGGTTAAATAGYGATTAAGGTTCTTTCCTGTGCAAGCAGATTGCCACACTTGTGCCAACATCCCCTAAAGCTTCTTTTCCATGGCAAAGCTTTCTCCCCTAGCATACCTGCACCATTTTGCTCCCAGGATGTTCATCCCTCAGGCACACTCCTCTCCTTAGGGAGAGGAACAGCAGCTTAGAAGTTGCCTCAGCTTTTCTGGTTGGTATACTGCCCCTTAACTTGTCAGCAAGGGAGCGGTTCTGCACACCTGGTCCTTCCCACTGCCGCCTCTCTTCCTTATCAGCGTCCCCGCTCCTCGGCCTTTCACCRAATCGCTCCCCGGTAATACGCAGAGATGCGCCCTGCGTTGTGCCTTTCCCCAGCTCTCCTGGCAGAGCAGTTCTTCCCTGACTTTATCCCTCAGTGCTCGCGGGGGAGAGAGGAAGATGGTTTTGTTCTCATGAGGTTACTCGGTTTCTTAGCCTGCAGATTGTGTGGCTCTGTATAAACTAGAGGAATGGAGGCAGCTRCTTTCTCCCACTTTCAGAACATGCACACAACAATGTTCCTGCCACAGGTTTCTACCTGTACAAGCTGGAAAGCAGAAAGAGTAACCTGGTTAGACTAATTGCTGCTAGTCAACATCACTTGACTAGAGACTACTGAATACTTCTGGCCTGTGCAGGATTGATCCATTGAATAAAAAAGGAGTGTGCTCATGAGTAATGTTGAATAACAAATACACTAGAAAATACTTCAGTGACCCACGGATTCTTCAAAGAGTGTAAAAAGCCACATTTACTTGGTATATTTACTAGAATTTATTGCCTTGGCTCCATGTACTTTGACTATTTATTTTTTTATTCATTTTGCTRGAAATGATTATTTAATCATTTGACGCCAGAGGTAAAATTGTGACTATATAGATGTTTGTGGCAAAACTTTTGCAATTTGATTTTATCTTTCTTGCTAACCATGCACAATCGGTTTGATCCCTTGGAAAGTTTGCCATGCACTTCAGTTTTGACTCTTGTTGTATTTTCCATTAGTATGGTAAAGCTTGTTTGCTTCAACTGCTCAAATGTAGTTATGTCCTAGATAACTTCTGACCACCTATTTTAGAAATGCAAATTAGATTTAGTTCACAAGAATACTCAGTCCCACAAAGTCACTATGAATACATTCTTCCTCTTGATACTGTCCTAACGCAAATAATTAATTCTGACATAAAATAATATAAGAAATAGTTCTGGATAAAAGCTAATATTTTGTCCTCCAAAATCTGAGTGACTTGAAAAGATGTCATCTATTTCACTTTCTAAATGTACTTTACTGAGTTGGTGTGCTGGAGTCTGTGTTTATTCTGTGTCTATTCCATTAAATTTCCAGTATTTAAAACTGTCACATTCTTTTAAGAAGATTTTTTGTTTGAAATAATTTCTAATGTATTCAGAGTTGAAAACATTTTTAAATGGGTTTGTCATAAACACACAGGGGAATACAAATATATGAATTCTACTGTTAATGTTATTTATTATTTGTAGTGTGGTAGCACTGATGATTCACTAATGTGCTTGGAGGTGTATAAACACAGAAATGAAGCATCCCAAAGTACTTATAACACTCTCCTATCTTTCTTGCTAATCCCCAAATGGCTTAACTGCACTAGATAGATAGAATCAATACCTGAAATTTTGCTTTTCCTAAATTGAAAGCCTGCAGCTTTYCTGGAGGTGTTAAATATCCCTTAATTTCTCTATTTTAACTATGAATATATTCATTTTTTTTTAAATGGGAGCTCTCAAAATTAGAAGCTTAAAACATGAGCCTTGGCTGTCTTGAATACTAGTATAAGGAGACTAATTCTCTGAATTGTCCTGTGTTCATGAACTCTGTGCTCCCTTATGTGACAACCACAAATTTACCTGATACCAACTGGAAGTCTGAAGAGCTAAAAGCAAAGCCTGGGCTGAAGTTCTTGAGTGAAGCTTTTAGGAGGCTCCTGTCTTTTATGGCCTGGGGCCAACTGAACAGTTGTAACATATGTTAACTAGAGGGTTACACTGGTGCCTGCCCAGATCTTTTTTTGCTTGTTGCTACTTTCCCCTTTCAGTACGCTGCTCTGAAGGGGAAGGAAACAAGGGAGCAGTCTGAGAGCAGCACTGATAGCATGCCTGCATTACCGTCTCTGCCAACATAAGACAGAGAAARCCTGATTTCTAACTCAAAGGTGGTGTCATTTTCATCCTTGCTTGCCAGAATGGCAATGTGGGAAAGGAAGGGGGGTCTTTGTTTATATCAGGAAAACTCAACCCTCAGCTAGTCGTGCTTGTTCTCTACTGTTGCTGAAAAGCTGAGTTCATTGTAGCCTGCCAGGGTTTCCTCTGTTCCTTCTTTCCACTTCGACTTGCTCATCCTCTGTCAAAGCCCAGATGATCTGAGTGTCAGAGTGGCAGTGGAAGCAAACTTGTGCCTGCCACTCAAAGGAGAAAACCAGAAAGTGCTGCTTGGGCAGTCTGTTTCTCCTCCCACACAAGGGGCAGAAAAACAGTTTGCTCAAGTGAACTCTCACTGCAATACTTGTGACTTGTATTTGCTTTTTAAATCAAAAAGAAGGATACTTGGTACCATAACTTTTTTTAATAGAGAAAATAGCAGAATAATGTAATTTCAGAGAGAGGTGAGAAGGGCAACAGGATGGCTATCTTGACTATAGACTTGCTGCGTTGATTGCTCTCTGGTGAAAGCTTTTCCTTTTTCCCTGCTGCTCCTTTTCTGCTTGCTACTGTTACACCCTCACCATACAAAGTGGGATGCCACGGGCTGGGTCCGGAAAGAAATGTAGGCATGCTAAAGCTAATCGCTTTGAGTGCAGTTTCATGCCAGTGCTGCTAGGTATGCCTGGTTCTGGAGCTGGCTTGGTCAATGCTACCTCTGCATGTCACAGTTTGGACATGCCCAGAACTATCTGCTTAGCAATTGCCAAAGACTGTTGATTGCTTTTCTCCTGCAAATTTCTTGGGAGAGAAAAGGGAATGACTGAGGCAGTAATGCAGTCTACTGCTTTCTCTCCTGTTCTTGACAGTTCCTGCCCCTGGTGGGCCAGAATTGGTGAGCTATGAACAACAGTCCTGATCAGCACATGCTGCTCTCATGAGGGTGTCTGCAAGCACCATTTTCCCCAGCCTCTATTTTCGCCAGCACCTAGACATTTCTGTTGAAATATTAACATTATGGAAAGAAATCTCTTAGAAAAAGGGGGGGGGGGACCAAAGCACTGAGGTCAAACAGTTCCCGCGTAAACTCCCCCCTTCTCTCTTCACCCGCTGGATGTTTATGATAAATTGAGTGCATCTTATCTGTGACTTGCTTACATAATGAGGTCGGTTTTTATTATCACATCACTGCTCTCTCTAGAAGGAGAAAGAGCAAGCTTAGGTTTTAGATCTTTTGTAATTACAGAAAAATATGCAGCTAAGTCATGTTCTCCTTACAGGATTCTCAAAGCTTTTGCATTTGATCCTTCTCACCGTTTTAAGAAGAAAGAGTTTGGAAATCTGTGCGCTTTTTATTTTATTTTTTATTGCTCTGATGCTTTAATAATGCACATTGTGAAACTGTACTGGGCACATGATTTATGCCATTCCTACCTGCCTAGAGACATAATGATGAAATATCACAGGGAGTATTTTCTCCAAGTGATGCATGCATGGAATTCCCATTAATGTTAATGTGAGTTGTGCAGATCGACTCAGAGTATGAAGAGAAGGCCAAAGATGTGATAGTTTAGGGCTTATGTCTTTCACGGCAGGCAGACACTTAAGTGGCAGGCAAGTTTCTTTGAATTTAACAAAAAAGCGTGATAAAAAATGCCACTTCCATATGATATGCAGATGTATCACCACTACATTTTATGGCCAAATCTTGCAGCTGTAGCTGAGCTTGCTAAAGAAATAGGCTTCTATTAAGTGTCTTCCACTAAACTCGTTTCCTTAATTCCAGAATGATGGCTGGAACTCAACAAATGATTTTAATAAATTGTCATAAGCTGAAAATCAGGAAAAATGAAACTTAAAGTATGCCCTAAGCGATTCTTTCTAAAGGCAGCAATGAGGCTGCATTAAACACCCAAGGCAATATGGAAAAGACCCTGAATCTAAATTCCTTCCCTATTTTCTATCGCCAGCATAAATTCAGTGTGAATGTGTGTGCAGCTTGGAAAGTAGGCTAAGATCCAACGTCTGCACTTGCAACATCCGGCACAAAATCTCTGCAAGTGAAGAGGCAGGTTCTGCTGTTCTGTCACCTACTGTCCATGAGCTTCATTATTAATAGTGTGATTCTTTGTACTGGTCAGAAGAAGGAAAACACACAGATTTTGAGGAATTTTTTAGAATTTCACAGCTTAACACAGTAATATAGACATATCATTTTACTGTTGTTATTGCTTTTCCTGAGATGTTATTGAACCCTTGGTCAGCATCAGTCATGAACGAATTAAAATCTTGACTGGTTCTAGAAGGTCTTTTAAAAAGTCAGCCATGTCAAAATGGTTTAATATTAGGATGTTTGGTTTTATTTAGGAAACTTAACAAAAATGACCTGATTTTCATGTGTGCCGATTAGTTGCCCTCCAAATTACAAAAGCCAAAACTGTCTAATAAAATGGACTTTTAAAAATGTTCTAGTGAAAAAAAAAGGAAATTCTGAGGCCTTGAATGTATTCTTACAAAGAACRTATTGTGGGAAAACTCTCCTAGCCATCACAGGTGAGATACAGCAGGAAGGAAATATGGTTACATACTGAGAATTATTTTAGCATAAACATGCGTATAGATGATGCTCGTTAGAGTCAGTTCTTCATAGCTACTGATGAACTAAAAGGTATTATACTTCAGGCCRTGATATTGGCACTTGTGCTTTTACTGACTCTGCTATGAGTGCTGAGTGAATTCACTGAGGCCAACAGGATTTTGTGGCTATGCTTGTCCAAATAACTGAGCAGAGTCAAGGCATAGCCCCTGGATGTCCACAGTGTTTAACTGTTAGCACTTGTCCTTAGCATAGTTTTGGCATGTGCCAAATGGCTTGTGCCAAACAAAGCCTTGGCATGTTTCAGGGAATAACACAAGTTAGGGGCTGCTCTAAGTAGGCAAACTGGATTAGACCACACTTGAGAAGAGGAAAGAGAGTTTAGCTAGGTGGCTGTGAACTGTTAYGACATTTGCCTTCAGGGTGCTCTAGCTTGTTTTATTTATCAGCGTAGACATCACCTGTAAAGTCTGGTATGTTTGCAGCAGTGGGATGCCTGTTAGTAACTAAGACAAAAATATCCCGATCCCTTTGAAGCTTTTACATGCAATGACCTGAATCACTCTTTTTTTTTTTTCCCAAGGACTTTGTAAAAACAAACAAACAAACAAACAAAAACATATGAATTAAATCAATTTGATATCTCATCTCTGAAGTGTTCAGCCAATAGTCTGTCAGCTAATCCTGGTTGCTCTCTTTCCCAGGGCACCTTGGAGACACACAGAAGCTTGCTCCAGGGTAAATTAATTATTCTAGTGGCGGTGGCAGCTGCATGATCCTAGCTGTCTTCGTTTCTGGCCACATGATAGCAGTAGGGCTCCAAGAAAAAGGGCCACAGGCTTCATGAATTAATCTAGCAATGGGGACCCACTCAGTTTGTACTTGTACTTGAGACAGCCCTTGAGCAGTGTGTGGAGCATGAGGTCCATGCAAAGGCCCAGGAAGTACTGGGCTCACTGGATACATGATTAGGTCTTTCTATATTACGCTTGCTAATACGCACAGAAAAGAATTGGCCCATCCAGCCCATAAAGTTGGGCCTCACTGCTGAGCAACCATGTTCTTTACTACTCTCCAAGAGTTCCCTCTGCACACATTTACTCAAGAACAAATATTTGATTCTGGAATATCTGAGTRTTTCATTTTTTCCTGTGTGTCCTGTGTTTTGGACTAGAAAAAGATGATGATTTGATTCTGGTAAGAATTAATTTACAAAAGTTCTTAACTTAATACATGTGTAGGCATCTGATTCCAAATCAATGCTCAGCTATTGACTAACCCTGCAGGTGCTCAGGGAGCCTTGGCACCGAGGCTTCAGCTAGAGAATTCCTAGCTGCCTTCATTTCTGTTACTTGGCATGATTTCCAACAAGCAGGGCCCCTGAATACATCAGACTGCTCAGTGCCTAAACCATAACAAGATTCACAAATCACTTGTGTGTGTTTATGATCGTGTAGGCAAGTCCTGATTTAATACAATATTTCAGAATGTYTTTAACAGCTTGGGTCACAAACAAAACTCAATGACCCATCTCAAATGCTCAACAGCCTAGTGCATGGAGCGCTCATGCATAATACACAAGCTCATTTTCTTCTGCTGCTTGCTTTGGAACACATATTTGAAGTCACATCTTACCCTCCTACCAGAAAATCCTCTATCAGATCGAGAATGTACCAGCTATCACACAATAGCATGATATAAGATGAATCTCTCATGCCCTCTTGATGAAGCTAATCTACTTAATATAAAATACTTAAAATGTTCATAGTAAATATTCAGACTCTATAGCTTAATGATCAGGGCTCTTGCCTGGAAGACTGGGTTTCTAATCATTGCTCTGATGAATGAATATCTGAGATCTACAGACAGTGGACAATACCAAAAAGAAACTTCTCCTTTCAGAGTAGAGTGCATTATCTGTGATTATTTAGCCAAGAAATTATTAGAACTTCCTTCAGCTTCACAGGGCAAATTTTGACTGGAAAGAGCTCTGGGAGGAAATTATACTTGCAGTGTAGAGATACCATAGTGATAGCATTCTATACAAAAATAAAAAAAAGAGCCTAAGTCAAATTCTTTAACCCAATCTCAGTATTGTTGTAGCCTACAGGAAAGATCTTCAACTAAAATTGCAAAGTTAGACTGACAGTCATGCTTTTGGATGATTGCTCCTATTCATCAGACTTCCAGTCCTTAGTCAAATCAGGATGAAGAGGGTTATATATTTTTTTGTGTAGTGTAGGCTAAGAAAATAATGTTGTCCTATTCATTTATTATCAAATTTGAACAGTTTGCTTTGGAAATGCTAAGAGTTACCCTAGCTGAACTCACTTCTTTAGGCAGTAACTAGTTCAAATTGCCTTCTCTGGGACTCTAAGATCAATAAGAAGAATGAGAGGTAGACAGGCAAATGTGTATTAATCCATTAATTTAATCTTCATCTTCAAGTCATTATGCTAAAAAAATCAAGATTCTGACAAATTAGACTTTTTTTACTTTTCTCCTACAACCCACTTAGAAATCCAAAAGTCATAAAGTTTTGCCTTGTCACAAGCTATAAGTTATGGTGGCACAGCAATATTTTTTACTGTCCAGATAAAAAAGGAAATTACTAACTCCATCCTTGCCTGGTGATGCAGCTAGCTGCCTGAGGTCTCAGTGGTTTCACTTCATTTAACATGAAGAAGTATAAAACTGACATATAAAAATTCCCTTGAGCGATCATTCATAATTGTTAAAAAAAACTTTTTGTAAGATTTTCTGGTCTATCCACACATCGATTTTTATGCAGAGAGCATCTTGTTTTTATTTTTTTTAAACAAAAGGTCCTTTCACATTTGTTACATATCTTTCCATTTCACTTTTCTCTCATTTGTTTGCATTTTGATATTCAATTTAAATTTATCCTCTACATCCTTTCTTAGTAGTCTCTGAGATGATCAAGTGTTGAGATTTTAAGAATCTTCTGCCTTCTGTAAGTGTTCCTGGAGCTGCTGGCATTAGTAATAAGACTTTCTTGCTTTCTTTCTGTGAAATCGTCTAAACATTTTAGCAAAGTTACTGTTGTTGCTATTTTATGAATCCAGCATGCCGGATTCAGTGAGGGAGACTTTAGTGCTCTTCGGAAGGAATTCTTGTAAATAGGCCACAAGGATTTGCAGTTTGTAATTTTGCAGCTTATAAGCTTTGTGCTTTGAATACTTAATTTCTTCTGGTAGGTTATCTATACAGGAATAGCTGATGACATGATGACTGGAGTTCACGGATATAAGATATGAATGTGAAACAGGAAATGTGCAAACAGTAGTGATTTGTGTGAAGCACCGAAGTCAGTATCAAAAAGTCCTCCAAATAACACTTAGTGTGTCAAGTATGAGTGACGACAGTGACATGAAGGAGAACAGGACAGTGTCTGGAAAAGAGAAAGTGAGTTAAACTGGCTGATTTTAAAAGATACCACTAAAGGCTTCCAGATTGCAACTGACCAGTTCATAGGGCTCTCACAGAAACAGTAAATGTACTTCTAGACTTTATGCTACTGCAGCCATGTGAGTATATCAAAATCTCAGCTTTTAAAAGTAAGAAAAAAAAAATCTCCCTTCATGATTGTAAAGAAGAAGCAGGGAAATGGATCCCAGAAGGCTTAAGATAGAAAAGTGAGTCATAAGACATAAAAAAGTTAAAAATGTAATTCTATTGATTTTTACAGCAACCTCTTAGCTCTTTGATGTCTGCCTGAAAATCTATGAACAGTTGTCATACAGGGACCTTGCTGATGGCATTCCATGCCTCTGAGCTCCTAAGCTGAGAGGGAAGAGCCTCTGAATTCAATATTATGGTAACAGTTTACCGCCTTTCCTACCTGCCCTTTCTCTACATATCTGTGGCTTCCATGGAAAAGAAACTCAGGAGCATGTCCTACACATGACTCAGGCAGATAAAATAGGGTAAGCCAATGTTACCATTTAGGACACAACTAACCATAAATATTTTTACTTTTTTAGAAGTTAAATGGTGATTACMTGGGTAGTTGGTGCAAGACAAAGGCACCTGTCAAAGGCAATTTGACCAACCTGTACCACTTGCCTGTCTTAGCATGGGATAAATTATCCTTGTGAATTGACTACCCTTCCATGCAGACTGCTGCTAGAACCAAGGCAGTTGGGTCAGACAAGACATATCTCTTTCCAGTGCTTCATGTTAAGTGAGAGACATCCACTGTCTTTTGCATAATTACAAGCCATTAAACTTCATCCAGCAGTAATCATGGTAGAAGGAAATTCCTCATATGATTTCTGCAAAGCTAAATGCACAATGTCCTGCCTCTGTTATAAGGTGGAAGAAGTTGTTCATTGTCCAGGTACTGTATAAAAAAATGGTATCTGTAGCGTCAGATATGCAAGATGAAGGACCTGGAAGAAGCATACAGAGAAATGAGAGGGTCTGTCAGTAGTACCTGTTTTAGTTACCCAGCCTGAATGTGGTAAGAACTGTTGAATACAAGCCAAATATCATCAATTTAGCTGTGGAGTAATCTGTTGCCTTACTATAACATGAGAGGAGGAAGGGACATCTTACCAATTACTCAGTTAGAAAAATGTATTTACTAATAACACAGGAATAAGGAATGAGACCTTTCTTTTTCATATGAGGAAGTTGACAGGACACAATCACCCCTGACTTGTTCCTATAAACCTTTGCCAAATCTGGACACATTTCCCAAAGATGGCAAAAGGCAATTCCTCATGAAAAGTCACTTGACTGCCTAATTTCAAGTCTCTATGCCAATATATGGGACACTATGGGCATCAAAGTAAAGCTTTTTTTTCCCATAAGGACAAACCTGTTTATTTTTTCCTACTTAGAAACAAATTACTATTTTTGATTGAAATCTTCCAAGAAAACACAGACCTGAAGTAGTTACCAAAAAGTAAGTAAGTTGCCAGCCCAGAGGGTGAAAGTGAACAAAATTATAAGCAACTGAAAGCAAAGTCTTACAAAGAGAAGTGTCAGGCAATCTCAGAATTAGAATACCTGTCAGTTCATGCAGCTAAAAAATATAAAAAGCACATGAAAGACTCACTACCACTGATTATTGTTTTTAGATGCTTGAATGGGTAGCTTGCAAATATATATGACCATGACTTACATAAAAATGATGTTAAATACATTGTTGCAAGCATGATATGATGTCTAGAGATCATATTTAATGAAGCATTGTATATTTCTTCAGGAAAGTCTTCGTCTCAGGAGACGATAAAATACTCAGAGTCTTACACAGAGTCTTATTCAGAGAAGCAATTGCTAATTGAGTGTATTTATTCACCAAGGACATTCAAAGCTGTATTTTCCTGAATCAGTAGGCTCCAAACACAGAGAGAAAAGCTGTTTGCTCATAGTTTCACAGAGGGCTACATGTTTCCTTGAGCCTTACTTCAAGGGTTGGTTCTAACAGTAACCTTGGAGTGTCTAACCCAGTAGCAAGGGTGCTGGGTATGTGTGACAACTTGTGCCTCCTGCCRCTATTTCTGCAGTAGTAATCAGACCTCGCTATGTTATGGATGCTGGAGCTTTTTGTTGTGCCTGTAAATCCAGAGATTCTATTGACCACAGAGGCTGGAGCTAAATAGGTTCCACACCTAGTGGAACTTACACTCATGTAAGTGTTTCCAGATCTGGGATCTCACAGTCTTTATATACATGCACACATACACATAYATACATATACTTTGTGTGTGCCTACATTATAGTATTCCAGATAATGCCCCTCCATGCTTCTTCTGTGTATGCTTCCCCTGTGATATGGACTATGATTTTACTCCTGTTATATAAAAAGAACATATTTTCATGAAATAAACTGTATCTTTAAAATAACTGGATTCAAGATAAAATGATTAGTGGTAGAACATAGCTGCTAAATTCTTCCTGTCAGCTACAGATTATGTAGCATAGCCTAGCAAGTGCAAGGCCCTAGGAGTCTGGGTCCTGCCTGTTTCATTAAGCAGTATGAAGCTGGCTGTCAGCTATTAACATGCAGAACATTAGCAGCACTATACCTGTCAAAGGGAAAAAGGGCCTCCGTACAGCTATATCACTGTAATCCGTTCATCAGTTTATTGAACTGAAGCCCAATAGGGGGTTCCTCAAACGCATGAGTTTTGTGTTTTGATCTCAGATTATGCTGGAAGATATGTGCCAGCTCTCTCTAGGTTATGCAGCCAAGGTTGTTCAAAGGCAGAAGTTATTCCTTCCAGAGCTGAGTATAATTTACACTCACCATGTTACCCTAGGCAAATGTTTCATGGTTTGGGGTACCGGAGGGGGATGGAAATTCATTCTCGCAATATGCTTAGTCCCTGCCACCAGAGGCATCCCCACACTTCTGTGGTTCTTCTGCCACTGGCTGTCAAACCTTGGTTTTGGCCTCTTTGGGCCTGTCCACAGTGCAGTGAAATTCAACTATAGCAAAGCTGAGGAATGAGGCAAAGAAGTGGATTAATGAGATTGCCCTGAATGAAAATTTGTTGTACATGCTTTACAGGGGTGAAGTGGTTTTCTGATAACAAAAGTTTGCACCTCAGAATTAAATGAAGCATGCAAGAACAAGGAACATTTTGGTATGTTTCTGAAAACTTCATTGCTRCTTAGCTACTAGTCTTATTATCTCTTGAGAGATCTTGGCAGAGGTTAAATCTTTTTGAATATTTAGTCAAATTTCTATTTGGAAATCTGGAAGGTCAGCAGGGACAATTTTGTGGATATTCTTTGTTCACTCCCTTTTATTAACTAGAACAAAGTAACACCATAAATACATAGAGCTCATACAAAAGTACCTTTACACAGCTTCAGCGTTCAAACTTCATGTCTCCTACATCTGTGGTTCTCACTTTCTGTGTCCAGGTGCTTTAGTAAATTCTGGGCCCCTTAAAGAGACAATAAATGCAATTAGCAGCCTTGAACCAGAATACCTCTCCTCTGGCCCTTATGTAGCTCATTAGAAAACATGAAATTTCTCGAGGAACCCTGAGATGTAGGGTCTTACATATTTTACTAAATAGTGTGTGCCTAGCTATTAGTGGCTGGTCTTCACGGTTTGTTTAAAAATGCTTTAACGTCCTTTCAAACACTGACTTAAAAGAATATAAAACTACCTTCCTTGCAAAACAGCAAAAACTACTGATGCAAGCAAAGAGCTGTTAAAGAGGTGGCACTCATGGAAAATACTAACTGAATAGAGATTCAAAATTCACTTCAGGTTCTTGAGATTCCAATTTTCCTGGCAATTGGCAGAACAAACAAACCTCGGTAAGATTTTGGTTGGCCTAAGAGGCTGAGCCTTATTTTATACTATCAAGTGAAAATATGCTGGGCTATAAATCTTAGCTTTTGTGTTAATTACCTTCATGCTATAAATTCTCTCATAAGTGATCATATACTTCAATATTAACTTTTCTTATTCTTATTTAGCTTTATTCCTAGTAACTTGGAAAAAAATCCTGTATTTAAAGATATACAGAATCTATATGCATGAATCTATAGCCAAGGAGCTGCATTTGCTAAATGTCTGTCAAAATTATTCATCATTTTAGTAAAGCCTGAGAATTCTGTAACTTTTCTGCACAGTAAACTTGGAGCCTGTGCAAGAAACCACCCAAAATGCCAACATACAGCTGAATGAAACTTGAGTACCTCCAAAAAGTGGCCTCCAAAAATTTCACCAAGATGTCTGTTAGGAACACACTGATGAAAATAGTCAGATTTCATACGGCATTGTGACACCTTACCTGTATGAGATACTAAGGACAGCTACCAAAGCACAATTTTTCCAAAGTAGAAAACACATCCGTCGAAAGCCTTTTAAGAAGTAAATTTCCTTTTATCTTTATTTTGAAACTCATTATTTTCTAGGATATGATATTTTCTGACAAGTAGCTAAGAAGCTGTGATAATATGACAACAGCAGTCCAATGTTCTAGCAAACTAGCAAAAATGAAGATGCAAAGATGTCAAAAATTAAGCCCGATTGTGACGTGAATCTCCATATTTTTGTTCGATAATATACAAAGTTTTAGCAAAAGGAGGAAGAAGGCCCATGTGGTTAAGATATAGACAGAAGAGACCACAGTTCTTCCACAAACTAACTTATGTGGTCAAGAACGAATCCATCAATCTTAAAATGACTATATCTTAAGAGGAACACTACTACTTTCACTTGTACTTGAGTGTACATGACAGGTAATCAGTAAGGACAAAACTAGACACCAGCATCTGGACTGTCTGCTAGGTGACTGCATTGAGGACAACGGGTCAGCCATAGAGCATTTACCGTCATGAATAATTTGCAGTGTACCTCATGTGGGATTTTGATGCTGAATGCTCAAGAATTCCCTGTCTTGGTGTGAATCTGGTCTGAGTGGAGTCAGAACTAGTCTCTGCTAAACTATGAATTTATGCATCTGGAGAAACTCTTTTGATGTGTTGATATAAAATTCATGAAAGGCACTGCGTACTGAATCCTACCTTTTATAACATCTATCTCCAGGTACTTGTAGATCTCAGTATGTTCTGCATTTAAATAGAGGAGGGTGTCCATTTTATTTCTAGATAAGATTCAATTCTGATAGGAAATTTTGTAGATTTGCCCGTATTCAGTATAAATATCTCTGTGCAGTTCTTGGGGACCTCGGCCTACCTCAGCATTTTTAACTATATATGTACCTCCCCTAAAGATGTTTCTTTTTCAAAGCCAGCCAGTGCAAATCATGGTAGATAGGGTATCTCTGTGATGATTGTTTATGAAGCCCACAAATTAAAAATGTTTTCAAAAATAAAAGTAACTTGAACATGAGTCTCACTGCAGAAGGATTTTTTATTACTCTTAATGTCCAAAGGCAGTAGTTCACATTAGGAACTAATGGCCTGTGAAATGTCATTTAAAAATAAAAGATGTGTTTGAGTCAGAGGAATAACAACATCTTTGTCTGTCCTATGTTTTTTCTAATGTTTTGAAAGTCATTTAATTTTTTCTTCTATTTTTTATAAAAGATATTTGATCTCAAGTAAAAAAAAAAGAGAGACTTAATTAGAGACCGCAGCTTTTTTGTCTCAGTTTATACAATTTGACAACAGCACTTTAAATGGAGGGACACTATCACAGCCTTAATTGAAATTCTGATGATGTTTTTTTGCACTAATTGATACCCATGTTGGCAGACTGAGCTCAGCGACCCAGGAATGAATGGACAGGAAGAATGAGACTATCAGCTTAGCCTTGCAGGTGGTCTTTCCTGATCAAGATTAAAGAACACTGGCAAGGCACTGCTGGAAAGCCAGCACAGTAGATACTCTGTGCTGTTCTCATTTCCTATTTAAGCAGAGGATTTTGATGTTCAGGCAAGATTTTCAGTCTGACTCCATTTGCTGTGGTAATAATAACAATACCTAAAAAAAAAAAGCTGAGAAGTGACTTGATTACAGAATAAAAAGAGGTTGACAAGAAGAAAATACCAGGTACAAATGAGGCCTTCAATCTGCCAGAAAAAAGGCTAGTGAAAYGCAATGACGGGCCTTGGGTTTAGGATGAATTCAGATTAGTATGAGACAGATTATCAACAGGATAGAAGTAGAGTGTTAACAAATGCTAGAGTGAACTTCCAAAGTTATGGTGGATACTACAGCTTTCAAAGTCTACAGATAGATACTAGCAGTCTAAAACAGGATCTTGGGCTAAGCATAAATAAAACTGTCAGGATATACTGTGGTCTACGATATACAGGAGATCACACTAATCAATTCTGTCCCTTAAAGGCTATTAATCCTGACAATATTTGCCTCCTATATAGTGTTTTCACYAGAAAAATTCAAAGTATTTAGGAAAGCAGATCAGTAGCACTATTACCRTTGCTCAAATATAAGGACTGTATCTCAGGGAGGTTAAATCAACTTTTCAGAAGATATATAAAAAGTCAATGGCAGAGAAAGTAATACACCGACTGTTTCCCAAATCCTACCTTGTCAACTGGATACAATTATCTGGAAAAAAAACTCACAGGAATATGTAATTACATTTTATATTTAAAAATACAGGAAAGGAATAATATTTGTTAATTGAAAATAAAAACTAATGAAACATTAGTTTAAACTAGCAAAATGATYTCATCTCCTGGTGCTTCAAGGATGCACATAGGACACTCTCAAGGGTAAGTTAGTAAGTGAAGAAAGATAAATCTTACTTCAGTAACTTCAGAAGTCTCCTTACAGAAAACCATTCTGAAGGCAATCTTATCCCGTTTGGCAAATGTTTGCATGAGGAACTTCTATTTATTTTTTAAATTAAACAGCATAACAATAAGTGGCCTAGGGTTAGGGCGGCAACTGCAGCAGTTTACCTTGATAGGAAGAAGCTTTGTTGGAACTGCAGGGCTGAAAATGCTGACAGGGCACTTAATCTGGCTTCGTGATAATTGAAAATGAGATGGCCTATTGGCCTGGGATGTGCATTTGGTTTTTATGGAGCTGCACCAAATCAGATCTTAAGGTGGAACCTATAAATGGCTTCTATACAATCATACCAGACTATTTCTTGCTGCTTTTCATTTCATGAGGTATAGCAGGTGCTAGTATAAACCCCAGATGTAAAACCTGGCAATTTGCTATTGATAACAAACTACGCAAGATCATATGTAATCAAAAGGGGACAAGATAATTAAAATATATATGCAAGCAGTTTGAAATGTTGTAATATAGTTCTTGTATTAAGGTAAACGTCTCTACTGCACAGAGTGTACAACTGCCAAGATTTTTATACCTGACAGGCTGTGCCAACGTTTAAATTCAAATGCTCCAAAATCCGATGAGGAGAAGAAAAAAAAAAGAAAAAGTGTATTTTGAATGAATACAGAGTACAGTCCATCCTCAATAACATAGTAAAATGTTCTCTGGTAACTAAATGTGATCAGCCAGCAGTTCTGAATGCACTATCACATTCATCACTGATGTTTATTAATACTATATTTCTAGGGCAATAAATCCAGGTTATTGTTAAAATGATATTGTTCGCATGAACTAAGGTTCATTGACCTAGAATTAGGTTTAAGAATAAGCTCTTTTCCTAAGACTGAGTGTCTTGCACACACATAGGCTGATGTACATTTTCACAAAGGTGCATTGGTATAAATTTGAATATAAATATCTCTACTGTACCTGCTGATCATAGATAGCTGCACTCTTTTTAAACACAATTAAATCCCATTGTTATCAATTGTCTGCAGCTTGAAGAGCTCACARTAAGGCACTGCACTTTCAGAGCTGAGCAGATATTGCTTATGCCTAGTTTGATATTGTTGGTAGATCAGAACGGCCACAGCGCAGAGCTTGGTTTGCTCCTGGGTCCGCCTGTGTTGGCTGGAGGGTGAGTTTGAGACACCATCGGAAGTGTCACTGAAAAGGGAAGAGAAAAGTGAGAGTGGGTGTTGATTAGCTGAAGACTCCCCCATCCTCCCCACCCCCTCCCATAGGAACCAAGGGAGGCACATTGAAATAGCTTTTACTGCATTGCCAGAAATCAGGGCATTAGTCTGAAGGGCCTGTCAACTGGGTATTTGGCCACGATACAAAACACTGGGATCAGAGAAAGAAGGAAGTTAAGGGAGGAATATTGACAGGATTTAGGTAGTTTCTTGGGTTGCATGCACTGTAGTTTGTATTCTGCAGATAAGCCTAACATGTAGGACAATAGCAATGTAATTATTGCATGTGAATATTTAATTATGGTTAAAACAGATTCAGTCTACTTTGTCTGGATGTTTAAAAAATGCTGCTGCCTTCCTTTCTTGTGGGTGGGTGCCATTTTCATTTAAATTTAGAAGGTGCAAGACAATGCAAATGAATCGGTACAATTGTACCATCATTTTGATTCAAAAGTCAATGATCCCCTGAGAACCATGCAGTAGCTCATACATCAACAGGATGGTGAACAGGAATATAAAGCATGCCGGTAGAATATTACATGTACTAAGTCTTATTCTCCGTTCATCTACACAGTTAAAAAACAGTAGTAACAACACTGAAATCAATACTTGTGCATGTGAGGGAAGAGGCAGGCTTTCCATACATCAAATTCTTGAATCATCTCTCCATTTGGGAAGGAAACCCAAATAAAATGCTTTCAAAGCTACATTCACCTAAAATGCTCAGCTGATCCAGCACTTCAAAATGACATTTTCTTCTGTTTTTTGAAGCASTTAGTCAGCTAAATCATTTGAAATATACTATTACAGAGGCATTCAGTGTCACCGCTACAGCCAAGGTTCTTTCAGAACATCCATTACAAACCTTGTTTGGAGTATTTTCTGTAGGAACTCAACCATTTTAATGCACAGTAAGCTCTTAGCCCACATAAATTCCCCATAAAAATATGTTAAAGTCTGTTTAGCTGTTTTTGTTTGTTTGTTTCTAAAATTTAAAAAATCAGAACAAAATTTTTGATCTTCTGGCTGAAAAGAATGTGTATGTATATTGAAATAGACATACAAAATATACTTTCTTATTTTGAATGCTGAGAGAGAGGTTAAAATGACTAACACTGTAGTCCTACAATTTAAGAAATGTAATTTGCATCTGTGAATTAAATACATATTTTTATCTACTTCTCCTATCTAGAAATCTCACTACAATAATGTACCTACAGGTCAGTCCCAATATTCTATTCTCAGTTTTGATTTCCAAGATAAACAGCTAAAACTTGGCCTTTACCTTTACTCTGTCTACACAATAATTTTTATAGCCTTCCGAAGATATGCTGAAATGAAACCATTCCCTTTTTACAGATGGTGAAATTGTAGAAGGTAGTTTGAATTTTATGAGACCTGAACATGAAAACATTCTTGTTGCATAGAAGATCAAATCTTTACGACAAGACCCCTATAATTATGACAGGAATGAATGTAGGAACATTGTTAGTACAAAGGATGGAATACCTTTTCATAAACTGATTTTTCAATGGAATATTCTAGAGGGAGTGATTATATTGTATCATTGCACTAAATGCACAGAAGCTTCAACAAAGTAGATATTTATGGTATCAATGAAAAAATGTGTAGCTGCTTTTCACATTTTAAATGCAACAGAAGATTTGTATGCAATTTACACTAAGTTGGGCATTTGTTCTACGTTCTCTGATTATTTTAATATCTTGTTTAAAAAAGGAAAAAAATCCACAGAAAGCCACTGAACATAGAAAAGATTGACAAACCACATGATGGTGTTCTACTTCGGTGCGGCGCTTCATTGCATATTTTCCTTCAGAATCATGTTTGTGACGTCTGCTGTTCACATGCTGAAAAACGGCCTTAGTGCAGCAAATATTTTTTCTAGTTCACCAGCAAAATTTCTTGTCAGACCTCCATCGTGACAGCTGGTATTAGTTATTTATAATAAACACTGCTGAACCTGTTGGGGAAAAGACTATTGGCCTGAGGACATCCAGACACTGAGGACTGGTGTATAGTAGTAGGTTGACCAAGGATCTCTCCTTAAACTCCTTATACTCTCCCTAGGAGTAGAAGCCTTACTCTGGAGTCATGGTGATGCCTCCTCTGCTGTCCTCAAGTACTAGCGGGAGASTTACAACAAAACTGTTCCTAGATGTATCCTTGCCTTGAGAGTTGTTGGATATAGACATTGGAGTACTAACTGTGGCATAGTCTTTGATATTTTTCCGGTATGCATATTACAACTGTTATTTTATATCAGGTATACCGCATATGATAAAAAGAGTTTTATTTTGCTGAAATTTTGCCAAAATTTAAATATTTGGGTTGATATTCTCCATGAGTGTCTGCTTTAGCTGATCTCTTTCCTTTTATTCTTTCTTTCTTTTGATAATTCCTTTCAAAAAAGGTGTCTTCCGTAAGCACTTGCTTACTGATGCAAGTCTGGAAAATAAAATGGTCATTATGTTTTCACGTTTGGTTTGTGAGTTTGTGTGTATCTGTGTTTAAACACACACACACACATATACATATACACATATATGAAAGTATATATATTTATGTAAAAGCACCTTTGGGTAAAATTGTGAACTGTTCTTTACTAACTAATACGATAAGTCCAAAGTATTTCTTTGATTGTTACTTTTAATATATATTTTTTCAATTTGCTGTTTAGCAGCCAACTTTAACATAAGTTAAATAGAGCTATTCAATATAGCCCATTATAATTTTCTAACATCACCATAATATATTTTTCTAACAGGGTCACCTTTAACATATGGTGAGATTAATGTATTTTATTAATATCTATTCTTTATATAAGGCTGTCTGCTTGAAAGCGGAAAAAAGTTTTTTTTTTTTAATTCCTTAAGATTTGAAAAAGTCATATACAACTCTGGAAAATTCAAAAAATGGGTTATTCTTGGATAAAAATACACTCTCTCCTGCCAGTCGTCTTCTTTCTTGAATAATATTTTGTAATCTTCCACTGACAACTGACTCTAAAAGATGTCTAATCTGTCCTTAAATACGGCATTCAGCTGTAGTTTGGTATAATATCTGTTTCTGCCGCAAAAGACATTTTAAATAATTTCTATATAATTTAAATGTACTTTATAGTTGATTCATTTTAGGGAGAATAGAAGGCAATTCAGAGTTCCACTGCTGGAGCTGTCTGTTAATCTACTTCCATTGTTTTATTTACACAGATTTATGAAATCCCAATGGAATTATATTTGTTTGTGTGTAGTGCTGCTACTTTGATACAAGGAGGAAGTAGTGGTTCTGCCCCTCACACACAAATTCATCAAAATGTTTATTCAATTTCAGGCTCATTTGTTTAATCTTTCAGACAACAATAGGGATATAAAAAGCTGATCAACAGCACTTTTGTTTTGACCAAACTCTGAAAACATATATATATATATATATATATTTTTTTTTTAATCTGGCAGAAGGTTTATTTCTGGTCTGCTCTGACAGAAGGGTGATAGGTTTCTATCTCTTAGTCTAATTAATACCTTTAATCTTTTTTAATGGTTAAACAGTCTCCCTTTGGTTGCAAGGCAGAGAAGAGATAAAGGCACATAAGGCTGGAGGTTAATCCTTGTATTTTATTTCTTAATTTGTGCTATAGGGATTCCCTTTCCATTGTTTTGTTTACTTTTAAGCATTCTTCAGCTGCTGAGAGAAAGAGACAACAAAAAAGTTTGATTAGGGCTATCATTCAAGATTAGGCAGACATTAAACTTTTTGAAATTTAATAAGAAATAAATTGTTAGTTGAACAAATGGACTAATCTGGTTCTATATCCATTTTTGATTATAATGTCTGAGAAGAAAGAAAAAATAATACTTTTATGTACATAGTTTTGTTCAGCTAGTGCTCTGCCTTGTGTGAGTCTAAAATAAATAAATAGACTGCATATGACACACAATAACACAAGTAATTACCAATAAAAAATTTTAGGTGACTCGATAAGGAAAATACTGTATTCACTGGTTTCCATCAGTGTCTGAGATCACTATGCTTCATGTATAAAATCTAATGCCAATGTTGAGGTAAGTATGAAATTAAAAAGGCAGAGAATGATAATGGCATTTCATTTAATATGCTCTCATCTTAGAAGAATAAGATGAAATTTTCATTTAAGTAAATTCTGATGTGTTTTAAAGGGCATTCTAAGAAAAAAAGAAAACTCATGTAGGTAGAATCATGGGAATTTTTACCACTGTCAGTGGGATGGGTCAGGTTTTTGTCTGGTTTCCTCTGAAAGAAAACAGCCAAGCTATTTTGTTTTAGTAGTCTATAAAAAGTACGCCAGAGACTTATACATTGTACTTTAAAGGTTGTAAGCACTTCCACAGAAAAAGTCTGGTGATACAAATCATTTTTTTTTACTTTTCCATTTAGAATTTTAATGTGTTTAAGTGAACTGTAGATGTGGGAGTATTCTGCAAATAAGATTAGGAGCTCTGATGTAACCCCTTCAAAGAGATTATAAGATTTAGGATTTGGGCTCAGACATGCACGTGTCCTCAAAAGAGACTTAAAAAAATTGGATTTGTTGTTTTTATTTTTCTTTGCATACAAAGAAATATTATCTTCTTCAATAAGTGGTTATGTGCTAGAGAAACTTGGATAAATGTCTTACTATTTGCCATTGGACCACATTTGAAGAAGAGTTCTTTAACTAAGAAAACAAAGTCAAAGACCATCAGCTCGAGTTGTAAAAGGCAGACAAGAGCAGATAGAAGCTATATCTTTTTAAATTAGTTTTATTACTTCGGAAAATTACAACAGCTTTATAAACAGTTATGCTTCTTTGTACACACGTTGTTTGGTACTAACTTACAGCAAAAATAGCAAATGCCAAAATTGCCATGGTATCTGCAAGATTTCTGCTGCGTGTGGCGCAGCCTGGCTCCTGCCTGCCAGCCCCACTGTACCGCCCCGATACCCAGCAGCGATGCTGCCTTGCTGTGCTGGCACCAGCAGCGACCCAGCTCAGCCTGGGATGCAGCAACGTGGGGAGCATGGATGGCACCAAGGAGCAGGGGCAGGGCAGGTGGGCATCCAGCTTGGCAACACTCAGGGAAGGACCGGGGGTCTCACCGCCTCCTCTCCCGYCCTGTCCCCATGGTGCCCTTTCAGAGACACTGTGATTTTTAGTGATTATACCTCGGGAGGCCGAGCGGTGCTGCTCCCCTCTGGGTAACAGCAATACAGAACGGTCTGTTGAGTAATGGAGAAGGAAYTGTGGATTTTGCTTGTGAATTGCTGCCGGCTGCATAGATCAAATAGGCATACTTAAAGAGTGCTGTTGTCAACATCAGCATATAAGCAAAACAAGGTTTGAAGAGAAAAGAGGGTGTCTTTTGGAAGRCTAACACATAAAGGAGGGAAAAATGGGCAAGATTTGAGGTACACAAGCCCTTCTTCATGTCACATACATAAAATATTTCTGAGTGGTTTATATTATGGATATTAATAATCTAAACACTGTTTTTAAAGGTTAGAATTTTAATAGAATGTCTCACAGTGTGTGAGATATTTTGATCTACAAACTGTTTATAAACTTGCTGTACATTGGGCCCCTCAACTGCTTAAAATTTGAGTACATGTATAACTGCTTTCCTGAAACGGATGCAAAATGTTTAGTGGGAATGAACCCTCAGTCATCAATTATTCTTCATTGAATAATTTACTGTAGTTTAAAAAGCAAAAAGAATTATAATTAATGGTGTCCAAAATTACTTCTTTCTTGTTTGTTGGTAAGATTACTGGTAGATGAAGAAAAATAGTAGAATAGCAGAAAATGATCATTCTTTTCCTCCTTTTCCTGCTATTGATTTTCAAGTCAGCTCTAAATTATTCAAGTTGAACAAGAGTTAAGTCAATATTAAAATAGAGGTAGGAGAATGGGGTTTTATTTTTTTTTCCAAATTGGAAAAAAACAAATTGCATTTTAGTGGAAAAAAGCCACAGATCCAAACCACGCTGGTATCTCCAATGTTATGGGACGCTATGTAGTGGAGTCCAGAAAAGTGGACTGAGGAAATCTTTAGTTCCTAATTTAAAACAAAGTACTTAGTAGCTRTGCTAATGCCACAGCTCTGGGAGATACGGGACAGCCAAGCCTGAGTGAGCTCACATGGTGGACTATCCTAGGGAGTCTGACTGGCTGCAATATCTCTGGGCAGGATCTGGGCTTGAAATGAACCTTGGGAGCCTGGTTTCCAACAAATATTTCCATGTGCTGCAAAARAGGCAGCAAAAGGAAACCAGGAGGAAGAGTGTTGGAACTATGCTTGCATCTCAGGTAACTGTTAAAGTGTGAATTTTCAGAAGCTGTGAAATTCCATCAAAATAAAAAGTGTTGTCGGAGTTTGTACTCTTCAATGTACTCTTCTTTGTTAAGTTCCATGAAGCATTTGATGGTGTAAAATGTGGAAAAAGCCTGAGTGAACAAACTCTTTAGTTCTCCRTATGAAACAATATTGTATTTTTTCTTATGCTCTATCCACTTCCATTTGTTGTCTTGTCTCATACCTCAACAATAAGCTCTCCATAGCAGGGAATGTCACAATGTGGTGCGTACTACAAGAAATACTCAATTTATTATTGAGGCAGCTAGATGTTACAGTAATACAAATAATTAACATTAAGTGGCCTTTAATGAGGGATTTAAAAGAGAAGAGCATATTGACTTTAAAGACATGTTCATTAGACATGAATGTGTGTTAGAAAGTCCATTTTAATTTAGCGCTTCATAAACAAGAGTATCTCATCACAGAGATAAGAGGCGACCATTCTTCTCTTATAATGGCCTCACCTCGTTATCAGGAAAATATTGGCAAAGTATAGACRGCAATAGAAGAAGAGTCATGCAATCTTTTCTAACTATTTTGTAGAACTGTCTTCATGGGTACTTTTTAAAGATTGTCTTGCTGATATTTCAAGTCGATATCTGGATTCTGTTCTTTGTAGACAGAATCATGCWTGTGAGGTTTTCTTGATTCCTGTCACTAATCCTTTGTAGGAAATATTCCTCTTTTTTGAGCCCCACAATATTATAAAAATAAATTAAAAATTGTATAGGGGACTACAGGAATAGTCTTAAGTATGGTGGTAGGYGGAAAGATCTAAAATGTATAATTTAACTGCAAGATGATACTAGTCTACAATATTCAGATGGTCAGCCTTTCCATATAAATTATTCAATGTGCTAGAATTAGGTGAAATGGCCTAATGTGGAGTCTGACTATCACGTAAAACCTTCTGACTGATAAGTCTATTAATCTCTGGAACAGTCAAAAGACAAGTAGTAGAAGTCAAGAACTTGATTTAAGTATTGACTTGAATTAAATATTACACTGGGAAATTCACTATAGGAAATTATTTTACATTGGTTTGGGAATAAACCAGATTACTTAATGAAATTTCTGAATCTCTAACACACATGCCAACATCATATATAYGTGTGTGTGTGTGTACTTTTTTAAAATAAAGGAAATATCTTTTATCCAGGTTGACTCTATTTTCATGATACTCTTAGGATCAAATGCAGCTGTTTAGGTCTCACRTCTTACCACAAAGTTACAATTAGTGTTTGTTAGTCTTTGCAAGTTAACTGTCAAATACACAAAAGGATCTAATAAATATAACCTACCATCACTTTATTAGGGCAGTGAATTCATAGCCTACTGTGGTTTAAATTTGTAAGATAAAAATCAAACATATTAATTAAATGTGAAGTAAAGAAAGGACCACTATAGAAAAAAAAATCTTTTGATTGAAACATGAAGTATCTTGATGACAACTAGAGCAAAATATTCATTCATAAACCTACAYCCACTATTTTGCTATCTTCTTTATCTACGGGGTATTTTAAAAATGAATTAGCTACTGAAGCAATTAAGCTGTAATGCAGTATTTTCTGAAGTACTCATCAAGTAATTCCAGTCTTAAACAGATAATTGTCAATAACACAATAAACATTTATAGTTTGAGCATGCCCCTTATGAGAAATGCTTTCCTATTGCTATTTTGGCTTTCCAGGGAAAGGCTCCTTTGCCCGAATCCTATCATATAAATTGTCCTTTACTACAGAAGTACTAAACATAAACATCTAAATTTTATCCAGAAGGCCTTTTTGAATTCTGGAGAAGTACCATTTTTTGATTTTACTCATATAAACTAATTTGTGTTTTCCCCACAGCTCAGATTCCGCATCAAAGCCAGAAACATTGTGATCCTGTTTCATTTTTCAGAAGTATTTACTTTGAAAAATAACATGATGTAAGATAGCTCTGACTGACACTCTTGTGCTCCCCCCTAAGTCATATTCTCTCAAATAAATCTGGTTGCCAATTTTGTTATTGTGAAAGACTCAACTTTTTGACTTTGCATCTACTTGTTCCTTATGGAATGCAAGCGACAATGTACAGRGATGGAATTTTACTGAAGGAATAGTTTAAAGTAGACACAGATTGATAAATGTGGAAGGTGTCATAGTCTTTTTTAGGAATATGACCTTAGGGATTTTCTGGCTTTCCCTTCAGCTTATAGTACTAATAATATTTTAGAACAGAACTGATCTTTACTCAAAGTCATCAGGCTACCCAGCCATTTTTCACCAATGTTTTCACTCAGTGAAAACTTCAAGGGAAAATTCAGCTTCCTTTCTGAAGAAAACTTCTTTCCTGATAGTGCTCACCTGTGCATTTAAGGCAGGGCTACAAGGCTAACACTAGCTGTCAGCCACAAAAGAGGAAGAAGCAGCTATATTTGTAGCTATGTTTTTGTACAGTATATATAGAGGTAGTTCCTTACATCTTCAGAGTATCTACATAATCTGTTAAATACTGAATGTATATTTATCTAATGTTCTGAGCAAAAAGCCAAAAAAACAAAAAAACCAAACCAAACAAACAAAAAAAGCCCCAGTATCTAAACTCTAAATGAATGAGGATATCTTATAGCAGTACAACTAATTAGCAATATTAAATAGACTTTGTGCCCCCAAATTCTTTCTTTATTTGTCTTATCCTGCATATACTCTATACAAAGCATTGCAACTATCAGGAAGGCCAAGAAACTGGCAGTCTGATTGACCTCGAACATCAGGAAGCATCAGAGACCAGGCAAATACTTTGTCTTTGTTCACAGATATCTAGAAATGGTCAATCTGAGCATTTCAGGTTTGAACACGCATGCCAGCAAAATAGGCAGAATAGTCTCCTCTTATGTGATCTTAGCCTAAATGGCCCTGAGCATCACGGACCACTTGTTACACAGGGTAGATGACATGGACAGAGCAGGTTCTACCCAGGCAAAAGTTATGAAGTTCCTGACTGGCTGTCAAATCACCAGAGAGAGATAACTGCAATAATCCAGGTGGAAGCTGCTAAAGCACGGACATATACAGTAAAGTCCACACTGAAGGGAAAAAAATGGCCATTTTTATAGTCTAGGTATAAATCACACAGTGAAGCTTAACTGTAGGCATTTGTGTGTCAGTGATGAGACTATCTTTGCGAAATGTATGCATTTACTTTGTAAATTAATTGGAGAATGCGTAATTTATTTCTTGTTCTTTTTCTTCACTAAGCTGTAGCATTGAACTGAATTATATTTGCTGTAGAACTTGTTCAGTAATTTATTTCAGATTGTAAGGAATGCACCTCTGTTTCACACTTTACGTCAGTTAAACCTGTTGCTACAACTGTGATTGATCAAGAATGCAGTCTAAAGGTCCTACTTTAAAATGGGACTAAATGTACCATAATTTTAAAAGATTTACTACCTTTTTTAAGATCAAGAATATTCCTTTAAAACTGATGAACTTTACCCACTGCTTTTGTGATTATACAAAAAAAGTAGAAAGATGAAGCCTCTGACTTTATGTGTCACTATAGTATAAAGACTAACACTAAATCGCCATCAGTCCAGCCACCAAGGCTTCTCGTTAGCTTTACCAGTGAGCCAGACCTCTTCTCATGCTGGTGGGAAATCACATCAGTGACTTCTCTCCTGTAATGGAAAAGATCAGAAGAGAAGATTTTCATTAATAACTGACAGCTCTACAGCTGTGGCTGTTCCTGTCAGGCATCTGTCTGGAACAGCCTCTTATGGTTGGGTGAAGTTGTCAGCTTCATAAGGTGGTGGGCCTCCTGGGACCTCCTAAAATAAAAGGAAATATTGTGATATCTTCTTTCTCTCAGCTGTCCCCAACAGTGCAAGAGCAACTGCCTGGTGGGGCAATCCCTGGCTAAGTGAGCTCCTGTTTCTGTAAATACATTCAACACAGATCCTATCTCCAGACCATGTTTTTGGTGAAGAATCCATGATGAATGTGAGGCATTGCCATTTTCTCCACAGAAGTAGGATGGGGAAGACAGCAAATGTCCAAGGCTTGTGATCTAGAATTGAAGTGTAGAGCATGTAGGGTAGAAGCTGGAAACTGAAACCACAGTGGTCTAGCACAGGAGAAACTCCGTCCTCTTGTGGGGTCTCTCATGCATCCGGCCATGCCACTTTCCACAGTCCTCTTTTTGTGTTGAATTGGAGAATGCATTCTATGCTTTTGAGCCATGTTCTTGGGAAAAAAATCAATAAATAAAAAAYTATTTCCATGAAAAATTCAAGATTTTTCAGATTGTTCTATCTTCAATATTTGACTGAGAATTAATAGAGATTTTCTTGATTTCATCAACAGTGCCACTGAACTGATTATCAGTACATTTCCTGTTTTAGTTAATACTTACCAATTTTTTAAAACTAGCATTTTTCAGGAAATATTTTGCAAAATGAAGCACTTCAAGAGCTCACAATTTTCTACTTTCCCCAAGAGTTGATAAAGTTCCTTTTTTTTTTTTTCCTGTGAGAAAGTATTTCTATTTGAAAAATTTCAACCTAGTTTTTAATTCTCAGTATTGTTACTGAATTGCCATATGGCCTTGGGCAAGTTACTGAACATTTTTTGTATCTTGGTTTATCTATTTAATAGAATGCTTATAGAGCACAGTGCAAAATTACTAACACTTCAGAAAAAAAAGTCAGCCCAACTAGTGTCATACATCTGTTCAAGAAAGTATATTTAGGGAAGAGTAGCAGAACTGCTGCCTCTCATCTTTCAGCTTGAAGAGATAGAGGGTGAGATGTGCTTTCTGTTTCTCCTCATCACTCTGAGGAGTGTATTTTGGAGCAAAAGAGAGGGAGATGCAGAGGAAAATTGAGAAACGGGTTCCTGTGAATGGGATCCTTCACTCCCTGGTGCCTTAGGAGAAAGTAGATGAAGTTTCATTTTTTTGGCACCAGTGTTCTCTGAGCAGATTATCACTTTCTAGAGCCATTGTCTAATGCCTTGATTATTCTCCAAGTAAGTACAGATGMAGGCGAAGCCAGGAAGTGAGACAAGAAAGGAAATTAGAGTAAAAGGACCCAAGCTTAGGTGGGAAGATGAGAGAAAGTTATATGAGAAGATGGCTTGGGGGGGGGGTGGAATTTTGAGCCAAGGGAGAGGAAGTAACATTGTCTACTCCTTGAGGCAGCAGCTGTGAGGAGCAGAAGTACAGGGAAACATAAMCACAGAGATCTCTTGAGTCACTTATTTGAGGGCCGGGAGGAATAAAAAGAGGAAAGCAATGACAGGGGACTCTCCCATGCAAGGACGGAGGGGACAGGGATGTACTTGAAATGCTATGCTTCTTACCACTCTGCAGAGATTAAAGCAACACCAAATGTTGTCTTCATAGTTATATTTATTATTATATATTATATATTATATGTATGAAAGTAGTTATTGGATGACTTAGCTTTATTATAAATTGTCATCCTGTCATTAAATCGGTAAGGGCAGGGAGGGAGACAGACATCTTTCCCTGGTGGCTACTGAGGCTGCCAGTGTTGCAGCTAGCCACAGTTTTGTACCCAGTGGCTATCTGCTGATGCAAGCGTCAARTACCTGGAAAGGGAAGACCTCCAGCACTAAACACTCTGTTGGGAAAAACCCCTGCCCGCTCCACACTGGAAACACAGTGCATTCCTATCAGCTGTTTGCTTATGACAAATCTGGCTACCTGACTGCCAGCTTTGCTGTGGTCAGAGTCCTCATCAAATCACAGCTCAGCACATAATCAGTTTCGACTTGCAAGGAACAAAAAAAGAAATCTCAATGAGAACTGCAGATCAAACAAGACACATAATTAACTTCAGCCCTGCTCATTCGCACTGAACATTCCTACTGTCTCTTCTCTCCTATTTAGACCAAACTGTGGTATCTGCCACTGTCCAGAGTAAGGTTTGCAGTGATATAGAACAGTATTTAGATTGTACTTTGCAGAAATGTCTGACCGTGTACTATAACATTTCTTTCCTTTTGATGAACAGTACAGGGAAAGTAACAATGATTTGATTTATGAAGTCCAAAGTGAACAAAGTTTAATACTGCTTACTTCAGTCTTCCTAATATTTGTGAGGGAGTATACAGCAATGCACAATTTTTCTCATTTACTTGCTCTTTATAGGATCGGATGTTACAGAATTCTCTTTTTTAACTGGCCTGTAATAACAGTTCCTAGTACTGGAGCAGGCCACTCTGCATAGTGGCTACTCCTAACCCTACCAGAGTACCTACAGAGACGGGCCCACACTGAGCACCACTGTCTCATGAAGACGGTTGGGAAGGGGAGACTGAAAGAAAGAGCTCGAGGGCGATTTTTGACACATACAAATAGGTAACCAAAGTTCATCTTCCACATCAAAATTTAAACTGAATGTGAAGATGCAGTGGCATCTGCTGTATTGTCTGGTTCTACATGTTAACGAGTCTTTGATCAAAACAACATACATTATTTCTTTGTTGAAACTGTAAACAAAAATCTGAAGATATGTTTTAAACAGGAATGCATCCTGATTGTGAATTAATTTCAAAAATGTCTTTTTATTCTGCTCTGCCATGGGAAAATGAATTCCTTTTTTTGGTCACAGAATAGTTTACATATTTTAAATAATTAGATATGTGTTTTACTTACTTTTAAATTTTTAATTTTTAAAGACATAAAATTCTTCAAGGCTGAAGATAAGATACTGCTTTATATATCTAATTAGTTTTTGTGGGGAACTGCATAAGTGAGAAATGTGTTTGAGACCTAGAACCAGCTTTGACATAAGAAGTAGGTGTAGATAAAATCCCTGGATAGTCATCATGCATTTTTGACTTGTTTTTCTTAGTAGCCATAAGATAAGAATAAATCCAGTTTAAAAAATGTGTGGCATTTGGCATTTGAGATACAAAGTAACCGTGTTTAATTATAGGAAGAAATGACTATATCTTAAAGCTGTAACATGTATTTTTCTTTATATACTATTCATTTTATCACTAGCTGTTTCCAGTATGTTTTAAATATTTAATATGACAATGTCCACATGATATTTATATGTAAAAGATTTAGATCCACTAATCCAAGTCTACATAAAGCTGTTATCTAGAGCTGTAGCTTTCTCATTTATGTACATACACACACATGTATATATACAAATAGACAATTGATTGTTCTATAGTCAGAGAGTTTTCAGTTGTGCAAACTAGTGAGATATTTCACACTATTATTGTAAAAAATATTTTAATAGGCAACTATTCTATCGAGAAAAAGCTCCTAATACAAAAAGTCATGCTTTTAGTGGAACTGAACTCAGTTTGCTGAAACAAAACAAGTGGACTATGTGAAATTAATCTAAGTAATAGGATAAAAGATTGGAGGTATGTACTCCTTTTTATTTTCTTCCATAGCCTTTAGTCAGGTACACTATCACTAAAGTCCATGATTAATAAAAATAAGGTAAGCCCCATAGAAGATTACTCATGAAGAAGACATGCAAGAGAGCTATCTCAATCTTGCTCATTAAAAAAAAAAAAAAATCCTGATAGTTTTGGCAGCCTTTCACCAAGAGGTCTTACAACTGCTGTATATCCTCAAATATAGATTATACCTTGGGTGGTTTAGATATCAATTTATGTTGAGAGTGTTCCAAGGCTGTCAGAATTTGCCCCATTAATCTCAGCCTGCAGAACCCAACCTCTGCAGTACTTTCTTTGCCCCACTTTCTGCCCCTGATCCTTCTGCCATGCCAGCCCAGAAGGAAGCAGCTTCAGGTGAACCTGTGGGAAGTAGAGCCAGGGGACAGCATATGACTGCAGCCTGGGGTTTCTTGCTAGTCTACAGTAGGAAGGGGCTGGTGCAACAGTGAGCAGAGACAGCATCATGCTCCGTTAAAGGAGCCTCATGTTCGCTGGAGCTGAGAGCATTTCCCAGCTCCTGGGTCCAAATCTGTGTTAGAGCAAGACCAAGGAATAAGCAGGTCATCTTGCTGTCTCCTTCCAAACCTTGGTTTCCACAGCAGAGAAATCCAGACTCAAGGAGAAGAAAGAAGCCAGGTCATGCTGCTGAGTATGAGCCAGAGTATGGACCTGGACCAGTCAACGGACTATACCTGGGAGTTGTGCAGCAGAACACACCTATCCTCGGAATACTCATCCAAAACATACTACAGGAATACATAAGAGAACCAGTCTACAATTATGAGCTAGGGATTACACAAGAGTTTTCAGCACGGTTGGCTTTAGGAACAGGCAAACGAGAAGCAAAATGGCCTTGCTGCCTATTTATCTAATGCAGAATCCTGGACAGATAGGTTCACTTTTGCTGCTGTTAGTGCTACTGARGAAGGTATCTAAGTACATAAAGCAGTGGCTGCTGGATGTGAAGGAAGTTCACTTCTGCACCTTAACCCTCCTTCCTTCTTTTCTCTTGCTGTTCATTATTATGATGGGAAAATTCAATTTGGTTCTGCTTCTAGTACTGGAACATGCTGCAAATATGTCACTAAACTATCGTTCTTAATTCAGCAAAGCTTTYTTGCTTGATAATGAATCAGCCTTAGCAGTATTTGTATATTCTTATCCGGCATGTAACTTTGTTTTAGTTCTGTTTCATTTGTGTCAGATGAAAATGCAAAAAGAGGTTATAGAAAGGAAGAGAAAAGCCATTAAAGGAGGATAATTTAAGAAGGAGGTAGGTCAGGTATGTGAAAACTGTGGTTCATGTTAGTGCTCTGTCTGCAGTATGACTGGTTGATATTTAAGCTTTTGTTATTGATTTCTCAGCTTTGGCACAGTTGAGCCATGGGGAGAACACTAAATTGGCTCATTTTGGGGGAAGTTCCTTCCCTCTCTGCACCTCAGTTTCCTCGCAGGTAAGATGAAGAGAATTATATTCTTGAGACACACTGTAAGATGTGCTGTGCAAAGAATAAACTAGCTATTAGTACCGGAAGGTTGGCTAAAGGGTTTCCGTTGTTCATCACTGCTCCTCGCTTGTCTCCTCATCCCTCTTTTGTCAAGGAGCACTCATCATTCTCACTCAACTGCAGTCAGCCTCTGTTGCTGTTTATCTTTCCATCTACATATATTTCAAAAGTAGTAAACACTAAAATTAAATACAGTGTATTAAAATACTGATGCGTGGTGCATACACAGTAGGGATTCAGCTGCAGCACTGAGTGGAAGAAGAGAGTTAATGAGACAGGGAGTACTGTCATCATTTTAACTCTGGGAGGGTATTTGGATACTGCAGCACTGGCCACTGTACAAGCAGACTGATTGTGTCTGGACAAAAGGTATGCCGGGGCACTGGATTTAAACTGGATTGAATAAATCACTTTGTCCTAAGGGGGACGGAAATGTGTATTGTTAATAATCTAGTGCCATACAAACCTTTAGAAGATTAACACAATAAAACTATATGAGACCTGATTTAGACTTCAGTGAAATATTAGGAAATTTCATCAAAATCACGAGGTTGCTGGGAAGTGAAGGTGGGGTGTGTCCCAGAGATTAAATGCACAGATGTGCTTTTAAATGTTATCATTGTTTTGTTTTGTATAGCTATGCTTCAGCAAGGAAAAGTAGAGCCATTTTAAAGGGAAACTAGGTCACAACTTTCTTAAACATTACATGCTATTTCAAATCAACTTAATCATGCAGCAGTCCTCAGAGCTTAGCTACAATATAGTCTCTTAGCAGACCAGACAAAAATATGCATATAAGTGCACCTGTATATAAACAAACACATGTATAAACAAATGATTCTTTTTAAAGAATGTAAGGWCTCTATTGGTTGTCTTTTACTGCATCTTCCACTAAGGTATCAGGATGATACTTTCCAATGCAAGTGATAAAATATACTTTGCACTCCTTCTTCCATCAGGAATAGCCTTCCATACCTACATGGGTGATGCTCATCAGGACCAGTGGTTTTGATTGTGTTTAATTTAAGGGGAATTCAAGGATAACCACTCTTGTTTAAGACRAATAGGAACTACCCAATACCTTGATGCTTCATCTGACTCACCTGCCTGATAAAGGCACTCTCATATGCTGCAAAGTCCAGTCCCAGAAATTTGCTTTAACAATTGTATGAGGAGAATAAAAATAACAGAAATAATAAGAGAAATGCGTTTAATTTCTTATGACATGAAAGAGAAGGTGGCATAGGTATGTATGTGTTGCACAACATGACAACAAGAGTGATTCCCAAGTTGGGATATTTTATAAATTTGATATTTGCTTCATACAAAAGGTTGCTTAAGTATAATGCATAAGATAGCTATTTTGTTACAAGAAGTATTGACAATGTCAGAAGTCAAAGGAAGAAAAAGAACAAAAGGAATTCATGATTCTCTCCGTATAGTGAGCACAAGGGATTTAGGTACTGTTCTCCAAAAAGAGTATTTTTTCAGGCACCTAAGCCCATCAATTAGCACACTTCTGCAAAACTGCTGCACAAAACTACCTTTATTTTTGCCCGTAAGTCTGTGCCAAGCAGCCTCAGAATGAAGCCACAAAGAATGAACTACTTAGAGTGCGWGGTCCTAAGGACCAAGTTAGGATCTTCAGATTTACTGTTACTGTGCTGGACTGGGTTTAACAGGTGTGGGGTGCGAAAGCAAATGGAGTCTGCACAAAAGTGGGCCAGAGCTTTTATGAGGCTGGCTATGTTTATGTTCCCCATTCCAGAACAGCGTCACTGGTAAAACACTTCAGGAATGAGTCAGAGYCATGTGCAAAGACCTTGCTCTGAAAGGGGCAGCAGAGGGATCCTGAGCTCAGGTTGTCCGCTGCTGAAAAGGATCCTGTAATCAGCTGGATGTTGACATTTTGCTGTGTGTCTTTTTCTTTCTAATGTTTCAGCAATGGGAGAACTGAGATAAACCACCTTCAAAACTTCAGAAGTGTGTGCACAGCTGCAGACAGACCCCAAGCAGACAGGAATTACCTATCCGAGTAAAGGTATGTGCCCAAGAGTCCCTCCGTACTACGTCTCCATTTCTTGACACCCCAGATAAATTCTCRCTACCCCAGTTTTCTCGAGGTGCTTTTCTCCCTATGCTCTAAATGGAACCAAGAGATCATTTCTTTGGGGTTGAAGGCTTCAGGGAGCCACTTAATRGTTTGAGAATCTGAATATTTTTTAGCAAGGCTATTGGTGGCTCAGGCTATTTCCAAAGCTGACTGTGAGGCCTTATATCACCCAGACAATTTTGAGAATATTACCTAGAATCACTACAAATGGCTTCAGTTTGCAAACATATCTGAGGTAAGTAATATATGCATTTCAATAGAGCTATTGAATTCAACAGGACTGTTGGCATGCATCAAGTAAATGTGTATTTGCTTGCTGATCCAGRCCTATGCAAAGATATTCTACCAACATTTTTTATTCTCCTTAAAACAATGGCTACACTATACAATAGTGTTCACAAATTTCARTTCTCCTTTTGTAGAGGTCCATTGCTGTTTTGCTTTTTCTCAGTCAATAAAGCTTCTTTTTTTATTGTCCACAGCTGGCATGTTTTTTACTATCTTATATTTCCCTGATCTTTAGAATTCATGATATCATATAAATTTCTGKGGTAATAAGATTTAAAAAATAACTAGAATTAAATTGTAGTGTTCTGAGATAGTACCACAGTTGCTGACTCAGCAAAAGACTGGGTTCTCTAGTGTATGCTATAATTTGTTTTAGAAGAGTATTTATAGTTATAATGGGTGTTTTCCTGGAACCATATGAAATATGAAAATACCTAAAGAAAAACAGAAATGTGTATTATTTATATGAAGGACTATTCTGTAGATCCTTATCTTGACATGCTGTACTGTCTTGCTGAAATTATTATGACTAAAATGAAATGAGAARAAAGTTTATTTCTCTTATCAGAGTATATTTTTTGATATGGGGAATATAAGTTTTAAAATAGTTGGTACCGATGAGATTTGGCAATTAGTAAGAGATATAGAATATAATTCTGTTAATTCATATTTTTCCTAAAGAGTGGTTGAGTTGGCTGTCTCTTACATTGCTGCATCATTTTATTTAATGTTTTAGGAATGGACACACAGGATAGTGCAGTCAGAGGCTCAGGTAGCCTCTGGTGACAGTACAGAGATGAAACTGAATATTATGTGCTTACACAGTAGAGTATTTTCAATGTTTATATTTCTGAATAGGTTTATTGAAACCATAAATAAAAGAACAGTGAGTCTTACCTTCCATTTCTGCGGGATGGATAGGGCAGAGTGGAAACAATTTTATGAAGTGAAATAGTGAGTCAGGGTTTCGTGTCCTTTTATTTCAGGCGACTAGTTAAYTTCTAGAGATAGTTTTCATAAGTTGTAATGAAATAAAAGATTGCTATAATTACCACTGGMGGAATTTTTGTGTTTGCTTCTCATTAGAGAATATCAGTCAGAAGTTTTATGATTGAAAACATAGAGGTTTTTTAGTGTAGGCTTTAATTTCCACAACTTTTGGAATTTTGATTTAAAAAGCTCATGTTGCTAGTGTACACACATTTACTTCCTATCTGATGAGGGGAGAATATGACTAAGTGTCTTGTATGTGAAGAACAYTTTGGCAAAAGCTACACTTAAAGATTATTTCTGAACGAGGTAAGATTTTTGGCCATTCCTTGTCATGTAGGTGGGATCCTGCAGTCACAGCTCGGTTTCTGAGAAAGTTTTGTTGCTGGTATGTATTAGCCTTTTGCATCCTTGTCTGTTGTTGCAGAAGGTGGCTGTCATGCGAGATGATAGTCACAGGAAGAGGTCTTTGAATAGCAGGCAGAAACCTCAGGCCTAACTCTGTGTGGCAGATGGAAACATGATTATATTTATTCAGCAGGTTGCTGAGTAGATAAGCTTCTAGATGGAACTTTTTCAAACTAAATAGCTTGATCCATAGATATAATGAGGGGCAATAATCAAAATTTGAGTTTAAAAGATGAAAGTAAAGCTGCTATTCTAGATCTGTCCTGATCTTGTAGATATCCTGCAACAAAGCCCCCAAAATCCCAAAGCTGCCAACTAACTTAATTAGGAGACAGGTACCTTTCATTTAGGAAAATGCTATAAAGGAAGTAAATTATTAAAATAAATGCCTCACTTCTTTCCAGTGCCTTGTATACACATCCAAGTTTGGGTCTAGTCTATAGTTTTTCACTCAGGTGGATGTTTGTGTTCCATGCCTTTCCTCTGAGCAGTCCTGACAGTTTAGTCCGGCCTATCTCACRTCCTCTCTCCATGGCTGTTGAATATGTCGAAGATACTGAGACTTATGGGACTGTATATGTGAAGGCTTTGGCAAAGAAGACAGTGTACAAATATAAAACAATTGTTTGCATTTGCTCCACGTGGAAGCTCATCTCAGAGCTGAGAAAACTGATGTTTGTGAAGAAGCAAGCATATATGGCCCTACATGGCACCAGGTGCTGCGGAGAGACGTAGCTTGGGCATGGATATGCAGCTCCTGCTTGAGGAGCGGAAAGGGCCTGACTAAGCGCCATGGCTGAAATCTGTCAAAGGGATCGGACTGAGGGTTCACACAGCTGATAGACAGTGCTGGAGATCTGATGAATAAGATGTTGTGCAGCTACATTAACGGACTGTGAGGTGCTTGAACATTAAAACAACGAAAGCCGCCTGAGCACCCTGGCTGAACAGATAGACAGGCTGGTAGAAATCACATTGGGCCTGTCTATGAAATTCAGGAATATAGAATTTTGTTGCAAACCAGGTCTAGTGTCATTTAATGAACTGTTATTAAGCTTCACAAACTGCATCTTTCACTGTCTCTCAGCTGCGTAGTTTTCATTAAAAAGAATATATGCAAATTTTAGCAGTATAAACAGAATTTAAAACAAGGAATAACACAACAAACATTCTAGAAAGCTTTCTGTTTTTCTTTCAGGATGAGCTGTTTGTTTGCTATATCCTAGCTTCCAGTCTGTCCTTTAAAAGACTGCCACTGCACCGATTAGAAGGAAAAGGCCACAACTGCACCACTTCAGCAAGCGCACTAAGAAGAATTTTGTTAGTATTATCCTGTAAAATAGATCTTGGCTAGTGGATTAGTCCCGCTTCCATGGAGGTCAGCAGGAGCTTTGCCTGAAGGGCAAGGCTGCCCTCTCTGTCTGAAGCCAAATCTTTTCTCATACATCAAGAACTCTTCATGATGAAGTAGAAAAGCAGATGCCATCCCCTTTCACTGCCTCTCCAGGCAAAGTGTAAACCTCAGTGCACTCAGCAGTAAATTCCTTTAAACATTTACGTGAGCTGAAATTGCTTCATCCACTCACCTTTGCTCAATGTGCAGCACTTCATCCAACCACAGTTACACATATCAAATGGGCAGCTCAGGTAGAGTGCCTGTGTTGTATGCTGAATTGTATGTCTGAGTTTTACCWTTTTTTCTGGATGGTCCTCCATTACCTCTTTCTTTGCTTTTTATCTGGTCAGTTGAGTGTCATCCGTTGTCTCCTCCATGGCCTCCATGACCTATAATACTACGAGGATGCTCCTTCTTATTAAGGGAATAGTAATTCCATTGTATTTGCCTTCATATTTGTTGGATTTATGATTTAATAATTTATATACCAATCCCCATAGAAGTTAGTTATGCACCCTAATCTCAAACTGTCACCCTTATTGGGCAGCAATAACACCAGCAGAGTTAAAAATAGCTTCTATMTATTTAGTCTCAAGGTCGGCTGAATCTGCAGTGTATTCAGTAGTAAAAAACACTGCTTCTGAAAGTTGCCATACTCACAGCCGTGGAGGCAGAAGTCCTCTGATGGCATGCTTAAAAACAGGACTAACAGTCTCAACAAGCTGCAACCTTGAAGACAAAGGGTCTATTAGTGCTCTAAATTTTAGGCCCTAGTCTAGATGTGCTCTGCAGAGGTGTGCCTGACCTCCTCCTAGACTTAGGGGAATCCAGAGCACTTTTCTGGTTCACAGAGACTGAAGGCAGAATGCCTGAATACCTTTCCTATAAATGCACAATGAAATTTAACTTACTGAGTGGAGAGGAGGGAGGGTGGTGATGGGAAATAGAGCCAGATGTGCCAAGTTTATAGATGGCTGAAACAAAGCATTGTTTTTTGCTTTTTCTAAATTAAAAATATTAACTGTTTTAATTCTTTTACTTTGTGATTTGCTCAGAAAAATGAATTCATTATTGCATTTCATTAAATGGTAGATCGTATATCTTTTTATTTCGCTAAATGAGAATTGGAGCAAAGTTGTTTAGGTGTATAATTCTTTCTCCTACTTTGCATGCCTGGAACTAATGTGGCATTAAGTATATTCTAATTTTAAAGAATTTAATACATGCATAATCTGCTTTACAAGCAGAGATTAGATTTTTTCATATTAAAATAAATTGGGGCAACTGAAAGGCATAACTTAGGGCACATTCATTTGAACAAAATAGGAAAAATCTTTCWTTTTTAATGTTCTTTTTTAAAGCATTATATACTATATTTTAAAGAGTATCGTGTGAAGTTTTCATTGAAAAGGACTCATATATTCTATTACTTGAAATGAAAAATTAAGGCGATGTGATTGAACCTATGTATAAGCTTGTGTTTACTGTGAGCATTAATAGTTTCAGTATTTTAAAACACAGCAAYAGGTGCTTATATATAGTTCAGAACATCTGACATTTTGTAGAATTACTTGTAAAAACAAGAACAAACTCTCAGCTTTGGGAGATTTTCAGAAGTATTCTGCAATTTAAGATGCCTTCACTCTGGGCTTGGTGTTGCAGCTGGATGTGATTCTTAGAAATGGACAGAATCCTAATCTCTGAAAATAAGTCCCCCTAGAAAATTGTACCAAGTTCAGCATGCAAAAATAGGGGGCAGGGAGGTGCATGAAATCATATTTAAAAAATGTTAGTCACCAGAGTCCCAACAAGTCCTTTTTGTTCTCTCTCTCAGTAATAGAAGTCAATATTCTGGGCAGTATATGGGCAGAAAACAGGTTTTTAAACATCAAAATTGACCTATTCATTTGTTGCAGAAATGCTTAAACCCTACCCAATTCCTGAGAATTGGCATTTCAAGCTAAAAATAGGAGAACAGGGCCTGGGAACTTTGCTTACTTTGTGTCTTTGTAAAGCTCAAAATTCTTGGCAAAATAAGAAACAGAGTTACTTTCTATGAATGACTTTAAACTATTATTTGGTCTTTAGTGTTTGAGAGAGTCCCGAATTACTACTAAAAGGACTTTCGATCAGTATGTGAACCTTTTACCGTGTGTACCATTTTTATTTGCACCATATCTCTTTTATCAAATTAACACATAAAAAGCTGTCATAACAATTTCACATACTTTTCACCTAAGTGACCTTCTGTAGAGTAGATCTTGGCCAAGGAATAGTATTACAGGTCTAATCCTGTTTCCACTGATGTTCTTTACAGTCTTTCAAGTAAATACACTTGTTTATGTCTCTCACAAGTCATAAACAAGAATCAAACTGTACTTCTTTTCTCTTTCATATACACACTGATACATGCAACTACAGACATYTCTACATAAAAAATATGTTTATGCCTCATCAAAGTCACAAATAAGAAACTACCTGTCCTSCTAATTTTCTTCCCTATTACAAGACATATGCATTTCACATAAGATTTGTTATGGAAACACAGCCTCAATGGCATTTCCTTCTCTGGTATTTAACTGCTTTAGGGCCATAAATTTGTAACACCAGCATGTTTGGCTCTAACATGGGAGAATTCTGGATACAAAACAGGCTTTATATCATATTTTCTGCTTACGCATCCCCTCCTTTCTTTTCCCTTTCCTCCTACTATTTCTCAAACAAAAGACTTTCCCTTTTTGTCATACTATTAAAAATACAGATTCCCAGGCAGGCAGTGCCTTAGATCTGGCTATTCCTCATTTGGGCACAATAAGAGCCTGCAATCCGATGTCAAGAAGTGGCAGCAGCCTGGGAGCGGTGGAGGGATTTCCTCTGCCAAGCCCTTGTGGCTCCCAAGGCTGCGGCTCRGCTGGCAGCCTTCCTCCTCACCCAGGACAGGGCCAAACCCGACCTCCGCCGGGCAGCCGAAAGCAYGTGCCAAATGTTAACGTTGGGCTCCTAGTGAAGCATAGGAGCTCTTTCCAACTAGTGTAAGTAACTGGGCTCTTTAAGACATCTTTAGGTGTTTTTCTGTCGTACATGCTGCAGTATAGTGTATGATACCAGATCATCACAAGCCAATAAGACATAAAATATTTTCCAAAGGGCATGACAGTCTATGATAATGACAAACTGGGGAAGTTAACAGTGTTGAGCAGTCTCCAGGCCATTACCATAGGGATTTTGCTGCACTCAGACATGCAACAGAGGGAAAGCGATGGTCAGAACCAGGCAGAGGCAGTTCTTATCAGTTAGCCTAAGTATTTGCTACACAGTTCTCTTATATTTGAAGGTGAGTTCRAATCTTATAGTACATTTATTCTGCCCCCCCCAAACAAAAATATGGCGAGATTATGATTATTTTCCCTCCAAACTGGACCTGTATTTCAGTGGAAAAATCAATTTTCAAACACAAGTAGGCTTGCTGTGTGCAACAGCTGGCATCAAAACCTCTGATTTTCTATATGCTTTTGATTTTAAAAGCATCACATATCAGATTTCAGAAAACATAATTTGAATGTGTTCAAAAAAATTATCGCAAATGAAACAGGAACATACTTTGTGTGTGAAATTTCATGGAAGGGAATTTCATCTATTTTGCATAAGTGTAGCTTTTTGTGAATTGTTTGCTTAAATTTACTTTATTTTTGGTCCTTCACATATGGAACACATACTTAGAAAGGAGGTTGCTGACACAGGTTGCACTCCAGGTTTTGTCTGTGAAAGCACACAGTACGTGCTTGTCTATTTTGCAGGAAAAGGGTGAAGGCAGTGGCTGTAAGCATCCCCATGTGTTTTACTTTGGTCTGGAGAGCATCAATTAGAGCACAGCCCCGGTGGTGTTGATTTTCGGGAGGAGGTAACCTCCTGGCTACGTCCAGAGGGCTCTGAGAGTCCATCGGGCTCTGTGAGAGCTTGTGCAGCCCATGCGGCAGTGTACGCCACCTCTGCTATTCTGTTATTGAAATCCATACCTAATACAGCCATACTTGTAGTTTCAGCCTGAGGTACGAGCATGAATAAAGCACATATACTGAGTCAATATGTTTATAAAGCTCCAGAAGAGCTGTTTTTCTGAACAGCTATGGGCATAAACTGTGCATGAAGGAAAACGGATGCTTATATAAGCTTTGCTGATAAGAAAGTTCATAAAATAGGTATTTCTTCCTAATTATGCACTTAATCATACTGAAAAAGGTAAGCATTTTCTCTCTCTCAAATAAAAGAGGGCAACTGGATAACAAAAGTCCAGTGGTAGTATATTCTGTTGATAAAGACTGTTCTGTGAGAGTCAGGTGAGAAATTTGAGAGGTATATAAATGGATTAGCTTCCCTATGAAAAATTAACCCTGCTACTACTTCAGACACATTCTTCATTACTCCATGAAACAGTTATCTTTAAAACAAGTTAGTGAAAGTTTATACATAAGTATATTATCAATATTCCAATTCCAGTTTTATGAGTAATCTCCCCAGGTTAAACAGTAGATGCAGGTATTCCAGTCTGTTTTATAATTCAGATCATTTGTATGCATTGAGTAATGCGATTTATAACCATATTTGCACTTTGAAATAAAAGGGGGACTCAGAAAGGAGATACTAACACCTCTTTAAATATATTGCTTTATTTTTCATTCTGAAACCACYTGACCTGTGCAATACTAGGTTCTTTACCTATATAAATAAATTTAAGGCTTAATCCTTAATAACACATACTCCAAACATTCAAGAGCTGCTAAAGTTATCAAATTTGTATCAAGGAAACAAAAGAACAACCTTCTTTAGCAACAACAACAGAAAATAAACTACCTGGCTCTATTCAAATGATTCTTAGGAGAGAAGGCATTTTTATTARGCGAAAAAAAATGCAGGGAAAAAAGCTTCTTAAAAGATCAATATATTATTTTGAACAATATTTATAAAATATTTAACTATCTGCAAAAATTGAACARATATGATAGTTTTATTCAATACTTATAAATCGTTGTCATATCATCTATTGAAGCTCCTGGTATATTGTTATTTATAGTAACATTGAATAAACAATTGTTCATATATTCATTTTTCTATTAATCATAAAATGGTTGYTCCTCCAAAATCTTATTTAAATTAGAAACTTTTCTATTACCTATATATGTACATAAATATTGTTAGAAATTCAGAAAATTTTCCTATATTTTTAAAAATTGACTTTTTCTGTCTAGAATTTTCTTATTTTTTAATGTAGTTTTGACAAAATAGCAATATATTAAAGCTGCTAAATGATTGTATGTTGGTAGTCAGAAATGACATTTTTTACTCTTTTAAACAACAGATTATTATTTTAGCCGAAGAAAGTTTAAAATATCTCTATAACGTAACAGCCATCACACAATTTAATATGCTGGACAAGAAGTAAACTTATTGGTGTTCAAAACTATCTGGTTACTTTTGAAAAAAGCTTTAAAATGCTGCAGCCATTCCCCTACCTCCACGTATGCGTGCTTTCTGAATACAGACAGGCCTTGTCATAATGCAACACTGTCTTTTTATTTTAAATAATAAATTATTAGTTCCTCACTGGAACTATTTCTTGAAAACTTAACTTCTAAATTAAATAAAATATGTTCATAATAAAAACATAGTGTCCCTGGTTAGTAGAGATAATGGAGTTTTCCAAAACTGTTCYRTAAAATAATGTATTTCTATACTGTAAAATAATGTATTTCTATACTGTTGATATGACAGTACAATTTGTAAATATATGACATAATAAATATTATAGATGTAATGAATACATTTTTTTGGCTAAATGTGTATATGACAAACTTGAATATAAGAGATTACAAAGTCTAAGAGCTTTATAAAACTTTTTTCATATTACTATAGTGGTTTGACTGCAAAAACTAGAGATGCTTAACCTCTATTGTGAGTTGTGCAGATAATAAATAAAATCTGAATCACAAAAAAGCTGTTTATCAAGAAAAGTATTTTCATTGGCAAAAGCCCCCCAGTCTCTTCATATAATGATTTTTGTTTTATGATTTTTGTTTATGTTTTTTTTGACTCTTTTAGTCAAATATTCTAAATAGCAAAAATTGTCATTTTGTGATGAATACAAACCTTATTCTTTACTTGGGAACAATTTTATATCTGATATCTTAGATTTAACATTAAAAAATCTGTGAAATGCCATAAAGATTAAGTGCTTGTTTTTGAATAACTACTATGACCTGTTTATTTTTAAACTACCTATACAATGTCTGATTTATACTAACATCCTAATCATTATTAAAGAGCATATTTGCTGTGCATTCTTAGCACTTGCTTTACAAAATTGTGCATCTTACAAATATTTGCAATAATTTGAATGCAAACACACATAGGAAAAATCCCAATTTACATGTATTCCTAAGTAGCATTTATAAAGCTACAGACAATTATTTTCAAAGCAGTGATTAATAAGTGTCCATTTTCATATCATGATTGGTAATAGATGCAATCTCACTCAGGCACCCTGCCATTCTGTTTAATACAAGTGTATCCTAGTGTAAAAAGGAGCTTGTCATACTTATCTCTAATGGTGAATGATTTCTTTCCTCTTCCTGAAGACACTTTGCACCCAATATTCTCAAATMCTATCATACTACAGGCTGACAAATAAGCTAACAGCAATGTAGGTAGCAGACTATGTGTAGGTGTAGGTCTCTAGAAGATGTGGAGAATATAACTGGGTATTTTTTGCTTGTAAATAGTACCAAATATAAATACGAAGAGATCTGCATAGAGAAATAGATGCAAAATTTGGGGATTTAAGTAAAATGTCACAGTCTAACAAAGTAATATACATGTTAAGTATCGCTGCATTTCCAGAAAGCGTGAAGAAAATTAAGCATTGTTTTCCTGTCATCACAGTTGGAATTCTTCAAATGCAAAAGCAGAAAATATCTGCCACTGTTAYAGTATTACAATTAATATTTGTAACTTTTGCTGTTCTTATTATGTGTTTGTGCTTTATATGCTTAATTCTATTTTCAAGCAATTGTACTGTATGAAGCTGACAACAATTTGTTCTGATTCATGGTTTAGGAGGAGCAGCTGATTAATCCCATGTCAACAGTCTTGACCCTATGTAGAAAACAGAATCATAGAAGGCCTGATTAACAACATATCAAGGGTACAGTTGCTTATTTTCCCTGGTTTGTAAGATCGATAAATCACCTATAAATGCAGAGTAAGTTAGGACAGTGTGGTTCAGTCATTATCACTTTTACCCCCCCCCCCCCTTCTCTTTTTTATACAGTAAATGTGTTTTTTCCTTTACAATATTTTGGTGGAAAACTACTACCATGTCACCTCAGTTTGTTTCTGTATGCTAAAAGCCTATAAAAAGGATCATATATATTTATTTGTTGCTTTTGATTCGTCTTTTCCTGAATGTCAAAATCTGTACAATACAGCAGTCCCAGAAAGGAAAGAAACTTCAGCTGCTTTCTTAAAATGCTTAAATGTCAAGGCTCAGTGCTATAAATGTCGACTCATGTGAGTAGGCTTTACTTTCTGGAAAAGACCTATTAGCTTCAGTTGGGCCAGTTATCGTAACAGGAGCTTACAGAATTGGGTCCTTCCAATAAGATATTTAAAGTTTTTTCTTTTTTTTTTTTCTTTTTTTCCCCCAAAATGTAAGGATTATACAATATCATCAAGCAAATCTCCTTCTCCTACTATATATATATATATATATATATATATACACACACACACATATATATATAAGTGTCTATTCTTCCACTAATGTTTTTGCTTAAGTATGAGCATACAGTTTCTGGATAATATTACACTGATAGTGCTGGGTAAACTAGATGAAATAAAATATACATGCCAGTCATTTAAAATGTGGTCATGACATGAGACAACAGAATGTATGCATTTTCATTCCTAGTACTGAAGCAAAGTGACTCACCAAAGCCAGTTTGAAAATAGTGATGAAATTTTAAATTTTAAGGTGTGCAATTCTATATGGCAGCTCCAGAAAAGAATGTGCCTTTTATTATTGTAAGGCATACAGAGCAAGGCAAAAAAAAAAACAACAAAAAATGTACATAACAAAATAAAGCCAAAATTTGTGGAAATCTTCTCATGTAAACTGCATAATAGCACTTCAAATGGCCCCTTTCTGTCATCCACTGTAACCATCACATTCCCATTTCTGCTGCAGTCAGGTGAACTGTCAAAGAGCTATTACGGTTGGTTGCATAGAATTCTGAGGAAAGACAAATCTGTGCAATTTTCTCCTTGGACAATAAATGGTTCTTTTGGTGCCTTTAGGTTTTCCTAAACAATTTTGGTAAAGAAAAAATGCGTTTTTATTTTTTTCCTTATTTTTATGTGTATACGGTTATGCGAGGGCTTTATTTGGGATGAAACCTTTACTATGAATGTATAGCTCTTTGATGGATGCACATTAGCATTCCAGTATGTGGGTAAGATTTATTTATTTTTTCCTTTTCTAGTATATAATGTAGCTTCAAGTAGATGCTTAAGTCAGTACAATGGCATGTAATATTTTGGTGTGTGTTTTTGCACTATTAAAAAAATGGGTACACATTGAAAGAAACAACAAAATATATATACAAATACAAAATCATCCAATCTATTATTAAAAACTGTAACTACCCTGAAATATTAAATATATTTAGTCTTTTATGCCTGCTTAAAATACTGCATGCTCAGAAGTGAATACATTATTCTGATGTGTAATACCGCATCTTCTGGTAAGCCTTATCTCATAAATAAAAAAGATGTGTAAATGACATGCTTCTAAAAGGTTTTTCTTCAGAGGCAAGTATTTTGTCCATTCTGGTGAGGTATGTCATATAAGCAAAATGAGAGTTTGATTATGTCTTTCATACAGTTAATAAACACGTGGTTGTCAGAAACCACAACGAGGTTTCTTGCTGGTTGTTTTCGTCTTCTATAAAAAATTAAGGTGTTTCAGAACTGACCTTTGCTCTGTTGAGTCATCTCACTTTTTTAGTTCAATTTGCCTTACTGATCAGTAGCATAAGCTAGATTTTTTGTATCCTTAGAAAGATGGCAAAATACAACTTGCTCATTATTTTTTTAAGTTGGATTTTTTTGTTTCTTATGTACATGATTTTGCTAAAATTTGAGACTTCTCAAATATACTGTAAAAGACATCCCCGATTTTTAATTATACCTCTATCACCTTCCTTTACCACTGAATTTCCCCACAGCAATTACCTGTTTTGGAGCTTACATGTTTACAGCTCTTCTAATTAGCAAATGTTAAATGAGACTTTCTTTATATTTAATTTGGAGCTATATTAGAGTACACATTAAGTTGCATTCACTAGTTTTGCTCTTCTAGAAAATAAAATTTTAATTTGGTACCTCTTTCTGGAAATAGCTTTGTTTATTGTGTTCCACATATGTGTAAATGTATCTCCTTATAGCTCCATAAACAACCTTAACATCCATAAAGAACGGTCCCTGCCCCAGAGAGTCTACATTTATGACAGAAACTTCCATTTTGAAGCACTGTCATAGCATTCATGAAAAATAAAACAACACGATGCAGATCAGTCAGAGAGACTCCAGCCCTTAGTCACAGAGCCTATTTCTCCTGTTTTCATACACTGTGTTACAGAAGAGGAGCCTTTCAGTGTCTTGGCTAATCTGATGATTTTTTCCTGCTTTTATTTCCCCCATGGAGCATGTAGCATCTACAAAGATGCCTGTTTTTTTTTTTTTTTTTNTTTTCTTTTCCCCAGATAGCACAGTTTGGAAAATGCAGTTTGCAAGCTTATTTGCTCCTGTGCCGTGCTCATAAGCAGAATATCATTCCTTTCTGCATATCCGCTAGCCTGGACAAATCAAGGTGACAATCCATGGTTAACTCTGTCAGGCCCTTTGTCCTGCTGCTCCCGTGAAGCGAGATACAATGGGAGCAAAGTGGAATATATAACAGTCCAGCTGCCTTGTTGTGACAGCGCCGTCCCGAATTGCAGCGTGTCAGCCCTTGTTTGTATATCGATAGCCAGTCCATAACGTGACAATGCAGATTGCGCGAAAGCGCTTCGATAYGAGAAGAAAATCACGTCAAGTGTGTGTGTGGGGGGGATCAAACCCGTCTTGCGAAACTGAAACTCATAAAAGGTGATATTTGGGTTCAGCTGTTACATTCAGATGTAGGGCCCGTTTTTTCACTCTGGCATCTTTCTAAGGGATGCAGGTAGGCTCTCGCTTTTAAATCCATCATATGGTGTCTGCTTCAGGGCCCCGCATTGATGTTACTTTTAAGGCAGTTTATATTTCATTTAAGCATGCAATTAATCATCTTTACAGTGTTGATGTGACTGGCATCAGCAGCGTTATTTAATTAAATTTRAAATTATTGTACAGTAAATATAGGCTTCCGACTAGCCAGTCCAAATTAAATGCTGAGGTCTATTTCTTACCCATGGTGTTTCCAATTTAAATGTTCATCCAAAAGGTTACACTTCACGGGATGAAATCATTTTTATGTTCTCACTGTTACTAAACCAAAAGATCAACTGTATGYGAGTCCTGTGCATCTATTAGCTGCAGGAATGTGTACACATTATCTATATTTCTCATATTCCATTTTATATTAGCGATATTATGACTGATGTTCTTTAGGCACCATTTTTCTTCGGATACTTTGTCTCTTCTGTCACCCCAGCACGGAGCTGTCGTTACACAAAGTCCTTCCTCCATTTTGTTTCAGCCTGGTAATCAAGCAATTAGCCCACAAAATGGAGGTGCGCTGCCTCGCTCCTCGTCCTGCCTGTGGCTCTGGGTGGGTTTTACCTGCGTGAGAGCGGCAACAGCGCGCTTGGCTGCCGAGCACATTCAGCCAGCCGCCGCGGAGTGTCCCCATGATGACCAGTAAGYGGCCATTGCTTAGGGGGACTCGTGGAGGAGCGAGACCTCTGTGGTGCTTTCACTTGAGCATTACGCGCAGCACACGCGCTACCTGCCAAGGCTGCACAAGCTACAGGAGAAAGYATATGGCTGCTCCCCTTCCCTGAGTACATTTAAGCTCTAATTTTATAAGGACCTGAAAGCACGAAGGGAGCCTGACTTTAAACGTTAGGAACAACATTGCTTTTCACCTTGTCTTTATTTCAAAAAGAAAAGAAAGGGGAAAGGAAAAAAAGCAAAAAAATCAAACCAAACCAAACCAAACCAAACCAACAACACCATTTGTTTTATGTTACAGCTTTCCACAGACAATTCACAACATGTCTAGCAAGGAATCAGACCAGAAATACCGTCTCACTCCTATMATATATATAATATAGCTTTTGAATACTGGAAAATCTGTCATCCGTTAAGTGCAGCTCAGGTCTTCTGTGTGAAAAGCATAAGCCTTTTTTTTTTTAATGCAGTGCTGCCGTGTCTGCACTTTTTTGAAATTGCATATTTATCAGTCTATGAATTATTTATGAGTGTAGAAGGGAGGGGGAGGGCTGGAAGGGGAAGGAAGAGTGAGAAAACATATGCTTGGGCAGAGGAATACCTTAAACGAATCCAGTACCAAGTCTTTTGAAGGATTACTTATAATTACTTTTCTTTTTCTTTCTTTTTTCTTTCTCTCTCTCTCTTTTTTTTCCTGTTATGTGTTGCTCCATTTTCTGCTGTACCTATTCTTTTGCTTAGTTAGTTTTATTTGACTTTTGGGGACCAAGAAGGGGTTGGGGGTACTGCTTGCTAAGAGTTGGAAGATTTTGCCACRGAAATGAATTGAGCAGTTCTTTGACTTCTAAAGTACAGGGTGTTTAATAAATATTAATCCTTCAACTGTCAGACCTAATTATTGTCAAAAAGGGGCTGACAGATTGAGGATTAATGACATATTTCATAAATTAGAAATGAACTATCAGCAGAATGTCCAAAGTAGGGATCAGCAACGGACCTGCTTCACCGCAGACCAGTTGCACATCAGATCTGTGTCAGACCTGAGTTCAGACTTAAATAGAAAGCCAAAACAACCCTTCCTCCCACAAACACACCTTCTTCGCTTCATGTGGTAGGATCTGACATGTAGAGACTTTCCTCTTTAGGATCAGCAACTACTGAAATAGTAAGGTTGTCTCAGACACCAGATAATTTGATCAGACAGAGTCAAATCCATATTTTTTTTTAATTTAATGGTTTTGTTAGAGGGAAATCGGGGGAGATGGAGTAATTTCTGTTCAAACATGTCAATGTTTTATTTTCTAACTGAAAAATACAACATCACAGAAAGCTGAAGATATGGCGTTATAACGGTAAATTGGAAAATGGTAGCTGCCTCTTCAAAAACACMCAGAATTTCATATATAAATTATGTATTAGAGGAAATATGTTTGCATAAAACAAGTAATAGGAACTTAATATAAGGTGACAGGATTTTTAGGAGAGGCTAATGTGTGTCAAAAAATACTGTGCAGAGTTTTTAATCAAACTCATGATCCTCAGTTGAATGATTGCTTGTAAAGCTGATTTTACAGCATTTTCTTAATTCACTAAAAAAACTCTCTCATTTTCCTTTTTTTATGATTATTAAGGGAAAATTAAGTTTAATTTGTGGAAGATCAGATCTTTTTGGGGTGACTGAATCAAACAAGCAGTCATCTGGGGTGCCATTCTTTCAGCACAGAGATGTACAATATGAAACTGGGCTACCAGAGTGTATAAAAATGTTTAGCCTAATCACTCCCTAATGACAGCGACTTATGTCCTTAGTGCAGTCGATTTGTTTCCCGGGTTTTAAAAGTAGATTATTTCCATGGTGCAGGCTTAGTGTAAGCTGTTGAGAAACCACAAGCACTGCACTTCAGCCTGAGTTTGGGACATTCGCCAAGGGTAATCTGATTAAAAGGGCATTTTTTACAACATTGTGGTGCTTTGAAAATTCTGTGCAGCCAGATAGAGTAGGGCCAAAAAAAATTGCTTTTTCAAAGCTAACAATTTTGCCTGAGCAGAATTAAAAGCGTGATAAGCAGCATCACTGGAATGATTCTCTTCGACAGACTTGCAACTGGATAAACAAAGCATCCTTAGTAACACATCTGTTACAGACCCACAAGCAAATTCATGATCTGTTTAATGCAGGGTTGTGCCTGTTCGTTCTGCCTTTAATCACATTTGCTTACTGTATAGGTGTGAGGTTCTGAGGCCTTGCTTTATCTATAAGAACAAAAATGTTTCCCTTTTTCTACAGTAGTTTTTCTTTCCCATGACATGACATTTATAAATGTTCTACTACGAAAGTGGTTATTTGTGATGTGCTTTAACAACCAATGTTGGGTACCATATTACTGAGAAGTTTAGCAGCTGTATGTTGTTAAAAGATAATTATCCTATCTCAAATCTTGGATTTCTTATAAGAGAGAGAATGTAATACTAATTAAATATGTCATGTTTGCACACATCAGAACATACTCAAAAGAACTGTTCTTGGATCACTTGCTGTATTGAACTACTTTCATATTCTTCTACAGTACCTAAATAAGGARAAGAAGGTAACAGATTTCTCTTCCCATATTCAGAGCCATGTATTTCTCTGAATGGCAAGTTCATTGTGGTCTCCACACATGCTAATAGCTTAGGCCTGTTTACAGCAAGACATTTGTATACACAATATACTTCAAAGTCACTGGGTTCAGTGAGACTGTACAACAGATCAGTCTGGTACTAGGTTCAAGTGTGACAGGCAAAATAAAATTTGTTTTCTATAAAACAGGCTTTTTTAGTTTGCTTAATAAATATTAAATGATGAGGCATGGTCTCTTCTACTACATCAGAAGAGTTCTCTGCAAGGGGAAAAATGTAGAATGAATTAAACTGAATCAAATTTTTCAACTCTCTTCCCTTAATTGTAGCTGCTGACTTAGGCGAGGCAAGAGCACAGTGCATCATAAACTATAGTCTTGCCCAAAGAGGTCTCAGTGATAAAATTACAATTATAATTCCTTGAAAATGGAGATTTATATCTTATTTGTCTTTATCCACATAGCACAGAACATCTGTATCTTTTTCTATGCATGTAGAAAAGCATGCCTTCCCTCTCTGCTGGTACATCTTGTCATTTTTTCTACCCATCAGCATTTTAAAATTGACAACCTTATGACTAACTTAACCTTTTGGATATATCACTCACACTATTAGTTGTAATGTGAGGTATTGGCAGCACTTTGCATTTACTGTAACAGTTTCATGTGTTGATACATACATGCAGTCATCCGTATATTCATACCTACATGTAAGATCACTTCATACAGTTAGACAAAAGCAATTACTTCAGGAAAGATTTTCGTGATGTCAAAGGTTTCTTACATGTGTTCTTAAATGTGTATGTGTGTATAAACTGAAATGTACATGCAGGACTGCAACGAAATTTAGTAGCCGTTTTCCAGCATGAGACTCTGTACTCGAGCCCTAGTGGGCTGAGAATAGCTTTGTCAGTGCAGCTCGGCTCAGGAGTRTTTGACGCAGTGCTGAGTTCAGTTTAGAGTATTTACTGATACGTGTCTTGAGCAACTGTCAAAACTGCTTGGAGCTATGAGATCCAGGCTATGCCAATCTCAGTGACCAGTCAGCCTCCTGAGGCACAAAAAAACCTGCTTCAGGATAGCTATATCCCACAAATTCACTTCATGTGTCCATAAAAAAAAAGCATGAAAAAAAAGCAGTTTAACTGGAGAAAAACTGAATCAAGGTGTCTTTGTGTCACAGCTTGTTTGCTGTGTTGTTAGCACTGTTCCTCAGATATGGAAACAGAGTGCAGGCAGAATTAATTGAGAAACATCTGTTTACTATGACTGTTTACACTGGATAGGTCAGAACAGCACTGCTTTCTGAAATACTGAATGTTATCAAGCATATATTTTTAATCTTCAAATTCAATGTATACCTTTATTTAAAATTTTTCTTTTAAGATTGAATTTTGTACCTCTTAAAGTGAGATATTCATACCAGAAAGATGACCTGCTGTTCTCAGGGAGAGAAGGGGAAGCCATTAGAAAAGAAGATGATTTCTTGATAATCAAGGACACCTGTGAGTCTGTGTTGCTTTCGAGAGCACAAAGACCTATAGATCTGTGCTTTCTTCCAAAGTAAAATGTCTGTGATCCACAAGAAGCTCCAATCCTTCTTTTACTCACCCCAAAGAGAAAAAGAAAGAAAATTATGCACCATCGGATCAGCTGCTTTCTGTTTCTTCTTTAAAAAGCTGAGGATGTTGCTATTTAACATAAAACCTTGTGACCTTACTATGGCGGCTGCTTTGAAACACCAAGCTATTTAATGATGCAAATTGCAAACAGAGGGAAAACATCAGAAGAACCTGTCTGGAAATTAGTGTGTTTGACTGAAAATTAGCCAGCTTAATCAAACTTGCAGGAAGTAGATTTTCTATTCAGAAGTCTGGCTTTGAGCTTTTGTCCATCTGGGTTATTCTGAAAGTGTATAGGACTTTTGGAAATGCTAGGAATTAAGGCTCTGTGTAACGCTTGCAGTATTGTGTTTCTATCTGATTTGCTTAGATTTTAGACTAAAGTTATTCAGCATGGGAATCATATGTTATGCAATAGTGAGTCTTAGTTCAGACAGACCAAGAAGGTTGTGTGGGTTCAGGTCTATACTCCCTTAAAGCAACAAAATGATTGTGTTCTGTTGATGTAGCTAAAGGCAGCGCGATGCTTATCCATTCATCCAAGCATGGAAAGGACCCTCCGCAAACAGACTTCTGTCTTTTTGCATGGAAGAAAGACCTCAGCTGCCCGTGTCACATTTCTCTATAGCCCTCTGGATTTGCATTGAGAGAAGCTGTATAGGAAGGGTGATTAAGATGAAGGAGTGGGAAGGCCAAGCAGCTGCTAGTGGAAGCAAAGTGCCTCTGTTAGATTGAGCCCATGATTTTGGCCAGAAGAGTCTCGCTCTGTTTGCTACTGCTGAGACCTCAATGCCAGGTCTTTTTAGGGGCAGAGTACATGTTGTCCATTATTTCTTGCAAGAAAGAGGAAACTGAGGCTACTCTTACCATTGTTCCAGCTCTTTCTGGCAATTGAATATTTTTTGGAATGCATGCATACCTCTCATTGGCTTTGGCACATGTTGTGTTAGGAAATCAAGGGCAGAACCAGATAAACCATGCCCCACATCTGATTCAATTTAAAAGTTTGGAGTGTGCCATGCAAACAAAATATTTCAAATGTTATTTCAGTAAGTCTGTCTCCCATGCCTTTACCTGTTATGACCAATTGACTGTGATTTATTTGTATGCATTTGCATTGTTGCCCTCATATTAAGAATAGGAGACTTCAGTATTGCTGCCGTTGGAAAGCCATTTCGCCTGTGCAAAGCGTATATTTTGAACTTGAAATGAATGCATTATGGTTACACTGTAAAGGACCAAAGTGAAACGGTGGTAAGATAAAGGTCTTGCAGAAATAATTGAAAAATTTCAAATGAGAGTGCTTGAAATTATGACAGTAAGTTGTATAAAAATACATGAACAAAAGTGTCCAAAGATTCTCATTTCTGTCTTCCATCAGTTTCAGAAGGATTTGTGGGCAGTCACAGTCTGAAAATCAAGCAATACACATATTTGGATTTAGTAACCTGAATTTTAGCATCTTAATGTAAACATTTGGTTTAAGGGCAAGCTGTCAATGAAGACAATCTGAGAGCTTTGTCTGAGTAAGAACTGTAAGGTTAGATGAAAATCACTGTTACGGTATTTTGTCTGTTACAAACAGATAATTTTACAAGTGTAGAAAGATTTCCCATGTCTTATCAGAAATTGCTGAAAAATAAGAGCTAAATGGTATATTTGTGGAATTGATTAAACTAGATAATGTTTCACTCTGGAAGTATTTTCATGAATATCTCAATTTTGCTAAGATCAGAGATTTGTACTGTTCTAGATGATAAATGGTGTAAACATCAGAGATAAAATGCATATTTTTCATACTTCCTGTTTTTAGCACTGAAAATCCATTGATGTTTAAATTCCGTGAAGGCTTAGGGTAGAAATGGCCATTTCTGAAAACATTTCTTCATAATTCTTTGACAATGTTGTAGAATCTGATACTTTATAGGTATCTTCCACAGTATCAATAGTGTGCTACCACTTCGTCACTCTTCATTTAGGCCACAATGTCATAAATTTAACTTACAGGAAATTACCCATATTATGAAATGCTAGTAGAAAATAGATTATTTGATTTTCAGTGAATAAAATAGAAATGCAGTGTTTTCACTGGAACTGTTTGGAAAATTTTAAACAGCAGGGAAATAAGAAGCAAGCATTTTATGGAGGATAGTTAAAGTGAGGGAATAGCATTTAATTTCTCTTAGCTTTTGCGATTGCTTTAGTCTGCAGCTTTCTTGGTAGACTCTCTATATGCACAACTTAATTCTGACTACTGTTGTTAGAATAAAACAATAATCAATGTGTTATTCTTGTTTATAAATGAAATGCATCTAACCTGTCCATATGATGCACTATGCAATCAGTCTTTTATAAACCAGTAAGCAATATCTGTAGTACACAGTTGTCAAAAATCGCTTGCACGTTTTTTTAAAATCATCTGACCCACAGGAAATGTGGGGCTAAAAAGTGCAGAAATTTAAGAAATTGACTACCAGTTGGGTCTAAATTTGGAGGGAATACTGATTTTTTTTTTTTTATGCTGTTTTATCTGGTACATGCCTTAATTATCTTTTAAAGTGCAATTCACACCACTATAATTAGGGATTGATAATAATCCATAAAGCAATGGGGAGCGCTACACAGTTGCCTTTAAGACAAGGAAAGACCTGTGAAGTGTTTGAAAAAATATGATATAATTGCTGAAATGAATGGCAAATTTTAGCGGAAAAAACAAAAAAGGACAGTGAAAACTGCTGTTCTTCTAGGTAGACTGAAGTATTGACGGATCTGAATTGATAGAGACTATTTTTTAAAAGGTTCAGTGTCAGCTATATATTGCATGTACTTATTCGGTTCCTACACACTACTCTTAAGGGGATTGCGTCATTTYTGACAGTGTGTGGCAGAAAGAAACTTTACTTTGGAACTGAAAAATAAAATCTATTTCTATTTTATTCTGCAAAAAGGAGCCAAATACCGAAGTCCTATCATTTTAGACATTTTAACAGGATATTTACATGGGACTAAATTGGACTCAGTTTGCAAAAATTTTGTGGAGTTCTTTAGTTGCATCCTCATTAGGCAAATGCTAGATCCTGTTAAAACCAGCCTGGATTTTAACCCAAACCCCTAAGTATTCAGTGGAGCAGAGGTTAAAAAGTGCAGATGAGCACAGTTTTGAGTTTTCTTATAAGGGAGTGCAATGGAAGAACATGCCAAGGAGTTTGAAGACTACAATATGAATATGTATTTTATATATATATAAATGAATGTATATTTTGCGTCAAAGTAGCACATCCTTTGTAGTGCCCTGAGATAATACTCCAGGGTATTCTCCTGAGGCAGAATTTAGTCTCTGGATAGATAAAAGACAACTGCCAGGACCTAACTAAATGGAGAATTGCTTTACTATGTCTACTGCAATCTTCAGGCCTTGTAGTTTTATCAGACAACCAGTGTAACATTATATGTTATATATTGACTGCTACGATTTTATTATCCTAGGCTGGAGACAACATTTATAAACTAAGGTGACTTTGAAAGCCAAATACTATATTCAGAATCCCATACAAAAATTAAGAAAAATTAACTTTTAAAATACATAGTTACTGCACATACAATTTGTTCTCCTTCAGGTAGGGTTTCAAAGTTGTACCAGAATTTCACAGATAGGTTAATAGATTTAGTGACGGAACAAGTTCAGAAGCTGTTCAGTTATAATGTGTAAAATTTTCAGCTTGTCTGAGAAGTCACAAGTGTTTTTAAAGGGGCTTAGAAAGACATATTTTGAGCTTCTTGCCCCTCTGGAGTGCTTGAACCCACAAATGATAGTTTGTTATACCATTGTATAAATTCAGTGATCACACTTTTTAAAAAAAAAAACTGACACAACTTCTCTCACTATTATATTTCCTATTTTCTCATTTTAGGAAATTTAAAACTAAATATGTCCAAAAATATTCATGGACTTAGTACAGGACAATTTTCAAAAAATCGCAAGATGTCCCAGTTCTTCATACATAATGCATTAATAAATATGTATTTAATTTCAATCAGAAAAAATTATAATTGAAAAAAAAATACAAATTTTCCTTGTCCTTTAAAATAAGTTTTAAACAGAAGCAAACTGCTGGTATTTGCCTGACCCCATCACACCTAGAGAAAATTATGGAGACTAGAGATACAAAATTGGAGATACTTAAGCATGTATATCACATTCCCATAGGTAGTAGCATTAAAACTAATGGCCTGGTCAAATAAGTAAAACTTAGGTGACATGGGAAACTTTGTAATAAAACTTCTATGTATTCTATATATCCTACTTAGGAGATTTTAAAAGAAAGGAAAAAAGTTGTTTATATGAAATACCCCAACACTAAAAATCTCTAATTTAGTCATTATCTTTTATTTTTGTATCCCTATGGATATTTCTTTGCACYCTCAAACTGGTGAAAGATCCTACCTACAGACATCATAAATGGAATAGTTTATTCATCTCCCTGCAATTATCTGTTACAATCTGTGGGACTGTTGCCATGACTCAGAGTTTGTAAGTTTGTTCTCATCAAATTTCTGGAGAACCAGAGTACCAACAATTTCATAAGAAAGCCCAATTTTCCAAATTACAAATCTCAACCCAATTTTGCTGACAAGTTTGTGCTTTTTAAAGTACCTGAAAATTGGAGGTTTGAGTTTTATCAAATAGAGAGCTCAGGCTCTCTGGGGTTTGGCTGTTGCCTTCCTCGAGTGGTTGAAACAGTGACTTTCAAATTCTTTGAAATATATTATTCCTTCATAAACGTGTATTTTTGTCATCTGTGCCGGATTGATCCAACACATTAAAAATGCCATGTCCGCTCTCGAGCTTGTGAGCAACATGAAGTTTACCCTTGCTCATTTCGGGGAATTAACGCAGCCAGTGCTGGAAGTCTCATCATGGGAACAAAGTTTTGCTGTTTTTGTCACTGGTGTTTCAGAACTTTTCTTACACACGCGCACGCGTGCACACACAGACACACACACACTCACATACACACACTTGTTGTCCCTCCACTTCCTCTAACAAAAGGAGAGTTGTTGTCAACATTTTTTTCCTGCTCTCTTGGTTGTATTTGTCGGGCAAAGATCATCATGCTCTGATTTAGTGTTTTCAAATAAGTGTGCCCTCTGGTGCAGCGCTCTATTGAGAGACAACACAGCCCAGGCAGGAGAGTTCAGCATGGCCACTAATAAAACACAAGTGCTGCTTTGTCAGGCCACGAGTGATTACTTGAACAAGTGCCAACCAAGAAACCAAACATTAGAGCACAGCTCTTCAGACCCTCAAGACAAAGGGCCAATTGACTTTCCTCATTAGTTTTTGTGCCAAACATGTAAACAGAGTTTCCTCTCTATCTTTGGTGCTCAAAACATGCCAGCTTGTTAACATCTTGGGTGGCATGGTGGTTTATGAGCCTGTAAAGACTATTATGTAGTAGTGGTTTTGTCCTAATTGAAAAGATTGGCTTATCCTAAGGATGCCCTAAACTGGCATCTTTTTGACAGTTAAATTCTGTCTTTGCACTAATAGACTAATGAAATTGCATGGAAGAAAGTTAACATACACACCCTCCTGCATCACACATGCCCCTACTGGTACAGTTCAAGTCATGCACAACATTAAAGTTTTTGTAGAATTAGATTTGTYTCCAGCTCGCTGAAAAAAGAAAAAGAAAAAGAAAAAAAACAAACAACCCCACCCTCCCCCACCAAAGCCAGGTGATAAGAGCAGTTTTGGCTACATAAGCTACATGATGAAACCTCATTTGTAACTGTTGTGCAGAAAGCTTGCTGAGATTTTTTGTTTGACGTTCTTTGTTTTTTAAATGCTTTTATTTTGGGGGACCTCTGACATTTTAACTTCCTTTGCATTTTACTCCATTCTTTCTTGTTTCTAAATGCTGTGACTGTACAAGACAATGGAAACTGGAACAATTTCAAACAAGCGGAACTGTTTGTGAAAGGTGTTGAATTTTAGTCAGTGTGCATCAAATATGTTCTCTCCCCTGTAAATCCCATTCACATACAGTGTCACTGCTGACATGAAATTTTACTGAAGCAAAAAGTAGAGGGTGTCTTAAAGCATTCAGCTTAAGAACATTTGTGCAAGGTGGTTAGCTCTATGAACAGGATTTTCTTTTCTTTTTTGTAGATAATATCCTGACATCTCTTAACTAAAAACCTAGTTTTACTTTTTTTCCCTGTATAAAAATATGATGAGATTTTAAGAAAGGCGGATGATCACTAGGAAGAACAATAATAAAAAGAAATAAGTTATTTTGAAAGTTTCCAAGTACATTTGAAAGAGGTTGATTTGTCTGTACATAGAATATATAAATCATATAACCACCAATTCGTGAATCTAATGAGAGCTTAATTTTAGTCAATGGAGAAATTGTAAAAATTAAACATGAGTAAATTATTTTGAATTTCCTTTCAAAGTACTAACGGATAATAAAGGAAGAGAAGAACAAAAGAGGTATTCTGGTACTTTCTTTCACAGTCTCACACATGCAGAGACAGATAAATCTGTCTTTTAATATAAAAGATCTAGCATGTGTGGAGTTATCTGCAGATAGAGCAGTGAGCACATTGTGCTTAGCGGGAGCCAGCTGCTGTTGTGCTTGATGACATGGAATATAAGAAACTCCTAGATTTTTAGTAGAGTGTTTGCTGCCAGAATAAAAGCATAAATGCGGCTCTGTTAATCCTTTACACAGCGATTTCAGGGTGATATTAGAAAGAAAATATGGTTTGAAAAAGAAAACAAATATATAGAATAAGAAGATATCTAACAATGAAAATCCAAGGTCTCAGAAGTGCACAGTTTTCCTCCACAGCTGCCACGTAACCAAGAAACCTGGGGATACCTGGCCCTGGCTCTGGTAACGTCTGGTCTGCAGGGTCTTAGGCAATCACTCAGGAGGCTCACAGGTTGCTCACCCATTCCCGGTCCAGCCACGGGGTGGATGTGTCGCGGTCTGCCTATGCTGTCTGCAGTTTAAGATTCTGTCASAAACTGCAGGCTCTGTATGATTTAGGTCCCAGGCAGCACTGGGCTTCACCTGTCTAAGCTTTACCTGTATCATCTTGAAGTCAGGCTAATCCAGAGGTAACAGTAGAGGAGTGTTAATCATCCTTAAGTGGACCACTTGTGGGCAAATGGTTTCCATCCAGAGCAAAACAGCTTTCCAAGGCAGGGCTATATTGTATCAGAAAATCTCTCAGCTTTTGTTTTCTTTCTTTCTTTCTTTCTCTCTTTCTTTCTTTTTCTCTCTCTTTCTCTCATTCTTTCTTTCTTTCTTAATTATTTGAGCCACCTGATGAGTTTCAAAAGTTTTCAGAAGGCAGTGTCTATTGTGCTCACCTTCAGGGGAAATGAAGCAGAGAGCAGTTGGTCTCCCTGAAAACAGAAACACCTTCTGTACATCGCAAGGGAAGGGTGTGCAAGGCTGAGGGGAGTCTTGCCTAGGCAGTTCTCAGTTTTTAAAATACTCACCTGCACTGTCCTAATTACTGAACAAAGTAACACACAGTTTAGTACTGAACACAGTATTAAAAACACTGTGCAAAATTACATGTGCCCTTTCATGTACAGGTGCACTGTTAACCCCCCCACACACACACCTCCTGCAACGAGTGTGAATGCAGTCCCACCATGGAAAGGGCACGTTAATACATGAGAAGCTCTAGGGAGTTGGTATTCACTGCAGAAGATACTGTTACAATTACAAGAGGGACCAAATACTGCGGTCGCATGAGTGTCCAAAGTGGAGGATTTCTGTGACAGYTGGATAGCACATAATAGATATCTACAGGTGATAGGGAGGACAGCCAGCTCCCTTCCTGACTACCTACTTTTGTTCACTGTGGTCTCCAACAACTTTTCCATGTGGCTGTTTTCCAAGATGAGTCCCCTGTTATGTAAGACTGATGCAAAAACATCTTAGGTAGTGATCTAAAGTGTTTGATGTAACTGTGCTGTTCTCACTGCTACTGTTACTCCAATAGTTTTTGTGTAACCTGAAAATCTGACCAGGAGTGATYTTATGTTTTCTGTGAGATCACTGTGAAGATTACCCAACATCACTAATAGCAGAACAGTTTCAGGACTGYGGTAGAATGATGGCAGAACGTGCCCAAAAGCCTTCTGAAATTTCCTCAGGATTTCAGAACTATAGCTGCCTTTGGTATTTTAGGAGCTTTCCCTACCTGTAGAKCTTCTCTTAAGCTTCTCAGTAGTACAGGCAAAATTAAGTTCCATGGTGGTGACCAAGCAGATTCTCAGTGTGGGAAGCATTAGTGACAGATTTGGAGGATTGGGGTGAGGCAAAGAGCTGGAAAAGGCCCTCTGAATATGGAGGTATTGGTGAAATAAATGGGATCAGTGAGAATGCAAGTGTTTGTGGTGATGATTCAGAGACCTATGGGTGGCGGTCTCTCCTTTTCTCTCTTCCTCCTTCAAACCCATACCCATCTCCCTTGCCCATTGTCTTGTTTATGGAAGTCCCAGTTTCTCCCCACATTTTTCCCTCTACTTCTTTTTGCCAGACCTCTACTTACTCCTCCAAGCTGCTGATCTTCTTCATCTTGAACCTTCTACAAGAAGCAGTTTCTCTTTTCCTGTACCAGTATATACAACCTGTACTAACAAACTAGGAAAGCTCAGTTATTCAAGTTGTGCCACATTCTGGATGATACTTTTCACATGGGATGGCATACTTTGGAAGGGATAGACTCTGGGTCTTCCAGATATCTTGGGACAGTGTAAGGGTAGCCAGACAGTTCTTCAGTCAGTTTGTTTAAGCTATCTGAGGCAGATGATACAGTCTCTGCTCAGGACTGAACCTATGTGTAACAGCCAAGGTCAGAGAGCTGGAGATGCTATAGGACTGTCTGTGTTTCTCTTTATGTTGTTTTGTTTCTGGATGATTGAAAAAGTAATGCAGTCTTTTCTGTAACATGGTGGATTTGAACCAGAACTGAATGCGGCTCAAAGTGTTCTGTATCAAATGTTGTATTTATAGCTTGTTTCAAAACTCTTCACTTCTTTACCAGTCTCCCTTAAAGAAATAGTCATTTCAAAATGTATTTCCAATAGCTGTACATTTTTGATTGCCCAGTGTTCAGGGTGAGTACATTAATAACGTTCAGAGTGTGATTTGCAGTTTTTCTGACGTCTCAACACTCTGGAATTTCAACAATCGAATCTGACCTACCGAACCCTGCACTGAAATCCCTTGAATCGATCATGCTGCACAAAGCAAAGCCTGCTGTAGTGTTACTGCTAAAGGGAAAATTGAAGAGTATGATATTGGTACTCTTTTGCTACCAAGTTCATCACTACAAAATCATGAGCTCACATTAACCTGCATAAGTATAATGAAACTCTCAGTATTTTGATGCATAAGCCAAGACCAATGCCTCAACTTTTCAGGGTTACTTAAATGGATACAGGAATAGTGCAAGAGATGTGTGTTCTTATCCTGAATCATGTAGTGTGTATAGAGGTAGGAGAGTGGGTGACTGTGTGCAAGAAACACCATTATAGATGTGTTAAGATGGTTTCCTACTGAATTTCAGCATTGTACTAAAGCAATATACTTCAGGTGAAAATGAATTTCAAACTTCAGTGCAACAGAATGAGCAGGGCATGGTGGTGGGGGGGGAGGAGAAAGTCCGTGTGAGAAATCCTTTTCTGCCAGTTTTGTCACCAACTGCGTCTGCAAAACGATTGTCAGCGGATCAGGGACATGAAGGTTAAAGTTAAAAAAAGTATCTCTCTACCTTGCTTCCATATTTAGTCTCCATTTGAATGTTATTCATCTGATCAACTGCAGCAGAATTTGTTGTTAAAGATTTGTAGATTCTCAAGGAGAGTGAGATTGCTCAAGTTCTAGCAGAAGCAACTGGCCAAAATACACATTAAATCATGTTAAAAATGAGTGCAAATTTCTTCTTTGATCCTTCAAGTTTTTCTTTCTTTGTGTATATAGCAAAGTAGCACAAAATGCCATTTATCAGGTCTGCTGGTGAAAAGAAAGTACATGACTGTAGGCGTAAGATGCTTCTCTTGGTAGGGTTCATCCTCTCGTCCTTAAATCCATAGTGATTACGTAGTGAATTATTAATGGCAAGGTAAATGTAGTCATTCTGGTGGAAAAGAAGATGTGTACTGTTATTATGACTGAGAAATTGTTACAGGGCAAAAGAATAGATTGTCATTTACAGAACACTCATATTTGAGGTTCTCTCATCCTCTTGTTCTTCTGTCAATAGTTCTGGACAAAAATGAGAAACTGCTGCAAGGATAAAATTTCTGATCTATGTGTCTCTTGATGCAGTGCGGAGATTCCCATTGGGCACAGCCTTGTGATTGAGTTCTGTACAGAGAGAGCAGGGACAAATCCAGTCACATTTGGGTCAGGGCAACAGAACTAAGGACTAATCAAGCAAATTTGGTAAAGGGGATCCTGTCACACGTTTTTGTGAAATAAAAAGACAATGGCTTTATAGAAGAAAACAATGTCCAAGTCAGTCTAGTCAGAGAAGTGAAAGACAGAAAATATAATATCTAGAAAAACTGGCCTTGACTACTGATATTTAAATAAGAGTATAGGAAACAGGAACATAATCTCTTTGCCTTCTGACACCTCCCTAAATTGTGGTCATGTTACAGGCCTTTCATGGTCCTGACTGAATGGTTTATTGATTTGAGAATATTTTCACTTTGGTGTAGAGAAAATTTGCTAAGGTTCTCCATTTTTTCTTCATATCGAAAAAAACTCCAGAAATGAGTATTTTCCTATTTCTGAATTCTTTATCACCTGTAGTATATGTTTATTGTATGCTTTTATCAAGCCTCCCTCTTTAACAGCTTTTGTATATCATCTGCCCTCATTCCAGAACACATAGGAATATGGTGTGATCTTTTTATCCATGTGACTGCTTTGTATGCTATATTCCCTATTGAACAGCACCTAGTAAAATGGATTCCCAATCTGCTTTGAGAGTAAGTCTACTTACTACAGTGCAATAATGACATATTTAATTTCTTGTTCATATAGTTCATTTAGATGCCTGATCATTTAAGTAAGAAGTTTGGTGGGATTCAGAATAACATTTTATTCCTTTAGAAAAATAATTATTCTTTGTCAATGTGGCCAATTTTTTTAAGGAGTTAAAAATGTTATATTTGTGCTTTGTTCTTTGTAACACACGATTTTATTCTACTTATGGAAATGATCTTTCTGCTTTGTTAAACCCGTAAAAACTTGAAAGTTACAAAATCAACTGGARAATGTGTACATTCAACAATGCCTCTTTAAAGTAGCAGTGAGGGTGGTTACATATTTAGAGTTCTGATCTGATCATTTATTTAAACTATTACATGATTGAATTTCGTTCTGGTTTGTATTCAGGCAGCTTCTCCAAGTATGTTAGAGATATCATACATTGAAATTCCAAAGTGGGTGCAGGGCTCCCTACTTTTGTTCTTCTGCACTGATAGTTTTTAAAATGAAAGCTTTAATCTGTATTATATAGGATCATTAATTTCTGCATTTTACACTTGAGCAGCAGCATTCTGATTATCTGCTGCAATGAAAAATAAGCAGCCCTGCTCCTGCAGACTTAATTACTTACTGCAGGGCCCATCCCTTCCTAGTTATGGCACACAATCTGCAAATGGGGTCAAAAACATTATTAAAAAACAAATTACGCACTGGATGGAGAAAACAAACATGCAACTGTGACCTAACAGACCTCACCAACATAGAAGCCAAGCTTAGCTGCACATATTGTACAGCCAAGCAGAATTTGCTAAGGAGCTCTCTTCTCAGTTAGACAACAAAATAAGTGGCCAGGTTTTCCAATGCACTCATCACACAAGATAACCATGTATGCTAACAGAGTATAAAGTACGTTATGGCTAACTATTTTATAAATAGGGGAGGTGACTGGTTTAGCGCACTTTGGAAAATCTGCCTGCTAGTTAAGTGCCTAATACTGTGTGAGATTTTTAGAAAATCTGGCTTTGACAGCAAGGACCAGTGTCCCTAGAATCTTGCTGTGTGGCCTTCCTGAAAATTAAGCTCTGTTGGCCAAATCCTTTTAAGAGAGGGATTCAGCTGTAAAGAAAATTATAAATAGACTTTGAATAAAGGAAATATATCTATCATTGTTTAAAATTAACACTGGGTAAGTTTTAGAGCTGGCAGTAGGAAGCATGATGGATTTGGGAAATTTTAAAAGTTAATAAAATACTTTAGTGTTTACAAAAATACCTGAGAATGGAATAGCAAGTGCAACTGAGTCCTTTGAAAAAATAATAACCTATTTGTTTAAACACAGTATAGGAGAACATGGCATAATATTTGTAGGTCTTCTTTTGTTGAATAGATGAAAAAATGAATCTGAGAAAAAATTTTCCGTGTCTAAAAGTTTAATGGATGGTAATAGAATTGTAAACTATAAATGAAGTGCTAATCTATTTATATTAACAGAGATAACAGTATTTACTTGCAATATTTATAGCAACTGTATGCTGATCTAATTTATAAGTCTATGGACTAAGGAATCTATTGTTCTGAAATCACATAAAAACAATAATAAAATAAAACAATAAAATATTTAAAGTGCATACAAAGAAAATAAGTCTATAAAATACACAGTTAACATTAAAAGATCATTCAGTACTATTTTAAATTTGTCTACTTGAATACATTGTATTTAATTGATTGTAAGCACTGAAAATTGCTGAAGCTTAAAAATATGATTCAGTCCAGCACATAATAGTATAATAATTTTTCAGTGAAATAAAAACAGGATAAATTATAAATAAAAAAACTCTAGGAAGGTGATCAGGTTACAACAAAACAATAGTAAGTTATCAACACACAAAAATATGAAAAACAMAGGGTATAATTATCTAGATATCAGGAGCAATACCATAGTAAAGTTTGTGCTGTAATTTAAACTTAAAGCAATATTAAAACTCCCCTGTTTTGTATTTGCTGATTTCTGTCTATGAATCCAGCAGAATCACTTTCATGGGACAGAAATGATTTTATTTATTTATTTATTTATTTAAGCAAGCTACTAAAGTTTTCCCTTGATCCTGTTCTGTTGAACTGCTTCTCTGCTTTCCTGACAAGTCCATCCGAACAAATAAACATGGTTCAGTCTTTTTGTCACTGAATTAATATTTCAGCCACAAGTTAAAACCTGGAATTTTACTACTGAACACAGAAGGGCTTGTCCTCCTTATGCTGGCAGCTCTGGAGCTGTGGAGTTTTTTGTTTCCTGGTGCTGTGAGTCTGTTCCCAAATTCCCTAGCAGTGTGAACAAAACCAGCGAGCCCCAGAGGGACCTGCACATGACAGGGAAAGGAAGGGAGGGAAGAGGAGTATTTGGGGGAGAATGGCAGTGGTTTGAGAATCCAAGTGTTGGCACAGGGATGTTAGAGAAGGGAAGACACTCCTTAAGATAGATTTTGGAAAAAAATGGAAATTTTTTCAAGGCTGGGGAGGACTGGAAAGATTAGCAGGACTAGGAGTGGTGTGTGGTGTAAGGAAGGTCTTGCTGCATAGGTAGGAAAGCCTGGCAACAAGAAGGGCTCTATCGGAGCTAAAGCAGTGTGAAGACTCTCCTTGCACCTCTTCCTCTGCTTTTCACGCACTCCGGTGGCAGCTAGCTCCCCAAAGGTTTGGCTCAAAATCCCTCGGCTACCCAGGCCTGCCTGCTCAGCCCTCTGTGCAGAGCATCGAAGCAGACACAGTGCTAGAGACTATATCTCACTGAACAGAGGTGCAGATGTTTGAGAGATCTTCCAAGCTTTGCCTTGGAGGAGCAAGGAGTTCAAAGCCCCACACCTTACTCCTGGCACAGCCAGTGCAGCAATTGGCTTGTGCTACTCTCTGGTAAGTGATGGGGGCTGCTGGGGCTGCAGTTTGTAACTTGCCTTGGGCAGGAGGCGCTGTGCAGATGGAGAGCAGTGCTACAGCCTCACTGAGCACACTCCTCCCTGGGACTTCTGATCCTGTAAGATCATCTGCTAGTTCAGTTTCCAGCTGCTGATGCAGAGTCCCAGAAACTTAAGTGGGCCTTTGCAGGAACTAAATACTTACTTGCAGGAGTCTGATAGCAGAACCTGCACTCTAAACTGGGATATTACCTCTACTGAATCTTCTGTCTGGRACTGCCAGTGAGTGCAGGTCTCTCATACTACTGCAGATCCCCTCCTTGAGCAGTCCCCAAATCTCCACATTCAATCTTCAGCACATGAATTCCTGACATCAGAACTAAAATGCAATAGCCCTGTCAAGTCACTGAATTGGGGATGAGAAGAAATGTTTCAGAAATACTGTATGATCAGTGCAACAATGTGGATAATTGACAGTGCACTCTCTCTTTCATTTGACTGGTGTGATTTGTTGTTGCAGGAACAGCCTTTCAAGGAGGAAACCTAAGTCCTGCTCTTGTTGTTGGTGCAACCGTTACTGGCTTAAATATATTTTAAAAAGTCTTGTCAGGTTGATGTGTAGATATACAGGCCAATACTTGATATTCACTCTCATATTCCTTAGTCCAAAGAAATTGCAGAGCCATGAAATAAAAGAAATGAATGCAGCTGATCACCAATGCGTTGCTACATGCTCCAGGAGGAAAATTAAATCACAAAGTTTCCTTAGCGTTTACACAGTGACAATGGAATCGCTCCATCTAAAAACATTCCTAGAGCAAAATGCACAGCAGTGGTTGCAAAGCTGTGTCCTACGATAGCAGCGTGAAATGATCATGTACAGGCACCAAATTTTTAAGTCTTTGGGGAAAAGGAGGGAGAGAGATGGTTTATATTATATTCCCCTATAGGATTCTTTGGTCTTACCTTGACATACAGGACCAAAGACAACCTAAATTCCTCTGTACATGCAGTGAAAGCCAATCATTCCTCTCCTTTTTCAAATTCCTGCAAAAATGGGAGCCTCTCTGCTTTGTTCAAGTTATCCAAAGTCTCTCACAAATCCTCTTATTGCCATATCCTGAGATTTTCCCCTATATCTGTAGACCAGTTCAACTCCATTTCCATTCTCCTTGCTATGCCTTCTTTACATACACACCAATTCCTCCTGAAATTCCCCAGCTAGATATTAATGTCTTTGCTGAGAAAAGCTGATTTTGATTGGCCAGTTAATGATCGTTCACAATGGAGATTTATTTTTTGTCTTACTATCTCTGTCAACTGCATAATAAATGTTTCAGTGTCTTGTTTTTTTTTTTAATTGTGCATTGGTCCATTTTTGAAGTATATGTAAAATGGTTTATTTCAGTCATTGTCCACCCGATGTGTGAATCACATTTCAGAGGCACATTGTTTTGAAGATAGATCTAAAATTATGTCTAGAAAGCCTTCGTGTTTATGATCACTCAGCACCGAGACATGTAATTTTTGTCACTAGTCATGTGGATTTTAGCCTTTCTCATAAAGCACTAGATCCTGCAAATGTGATAGAATGAGAATCTGAGCTTTAGTAAACAATTTTTAAATAAATATTTTTAGTCTTTTTTGTGGTGCAGAAAGTTGGAAATTATATCTTAAAACTTAAGTATTTTATGAGAAGGACCTCTAAGAAGTGATACATCTGTGTGTGGAGCAAGGACTCTAACACTATGTGAAGGAGTTATGACTTGTAAATGCTTGGAGTCAATACGCCCTTTTCAAATATAAAATATCATGATGAATGCACATAAACAAGGAGGAGCTAAGCTATGTAGAAATCTTGACTGTTACATTTAACTTAATATTGGGCTTTGTGTTTTATTTTACATGGAAATTTTTCCTTTCTCTTTGTTTCCAAAGAGAAAGAGAGTCTTAGTTTCTCTTAATTTTTATGGTTGGTAGTATATGGCCTCATCTGAACTCACAGAAATTGGCTTTTTGCATCACTATTAAGGCAGTACTTTGTGAATTATCTTTCAATCATACAACCTCTAGACTGAAAACTCTGCAAACAGAATCCAGGCAGACATACCACACAACTTGATGACAAAGAAGTTTCTTTGCTTCATTAACAGGCACTGTTTGGCCAATGGGTTTACAGAAAGAAGAGTATGAGAATTGCTCCTCTATCTGGCATGCATGGTACAATTTTCACTGACAAAACAGCAGCATTTTCACATATTCCTAACTAAAATAAGATATGTATGTAAGCTGGACTCAGCCAGGTTTGTATTCAAAACCTGTAAAAATAGTGCAATGGGGTCATTATGTGCTTTCACAATTCTCTTTTAAATTTAAATTTGCATCAAGTGAGTTCCCAGCCTCAGCAATGTCTATCACTTTTATATAAATAACAACTAGAAATGATTTCCTGTCTGGTCCATTTTTTTTAATCATCCTGTGCTGTGATAAATGATGAAATATACTTTCAAGACAGGGGAGCAGAGGGGCAGAAGAGCTGAATGCATCCTGCAGGAAGATTCTGTTTAATGCTGACCTTATAAGGGAAAGGGTTTATGATAAATCCGTAGACTATGGTGTTTTTAAAGGCTATCAGAATAATTTCCAAAGAATTAACAAAAAATTCTTTGCGGTTTAGAAGAAAAAAAATGTCCTTCAGAAAGCTAAAATTGCTTCATTGTAGGAATCTAGCAATGCTGATCTGATTTCAGGTATTCAGTGTGTATTTGCATTAATGTCTTCTAATAACACAGTTTTTTTTCTTCTTAAGCTATAAAGTAAAACAAACTGAGAAGAACTTTTAAAATATATTTCTGAACTCTCACGGTGGATTCAAAATGAAAAAAAATATGACCAGCTTGCATAAAAGATAAATTAGGCTCACTCTTGCAATTAAGAAAATTTCCATTGCAAGCATAGTATTTAAAAGGAAAAACACTGTTAAAACCAGTGCATATTTTAAAGTAATATTTTCAGAATATTTTCAAAATTTTCAGGCCATTAGATAAGTATAATATGTAAAATGAGATGATGAACCTTGCAGAATTGCTATCTATCTACTTCTGCAGAATGGACCTAAATAAAATGTCAATAGATACGAATGCAAATGGAAGCAAATACTGATAAAGACAAAACCATGCATGTCAACAGCAGTGTTAAAACCAGTGTACTTAATTAAAAAAGTGAAGTCAATTAAAATCAAAACAACAGTGCGGCATGTACAAATGCTGGAATAATCATTAGGCCTTGCTGAATAATGGAGGAGTATAGAATTTTTTTTAAGTAAAACAGCAGGGGTGATACATTACACAAAGCAACAATCTACAACAATATGACAATTGAATTACTTCAGCCCCATTAGGCAGGTGCAGAAGAATAATTAACATGAATTTCTTCAATGGCAAGGAAAAAAATAAACTTTTTTGTCTAGCATAAACTGCTATTTTTTCCCTCCAAAATGATGAGAAAATACGACGATGAGCAGATTGATTAAAAACAGAGCTTTATGCTTATCTTCTTTGGAAGGCTGCTTAATCATAGGATAAAATATGCGGACAGTGTATTTTTTAATAGTCTGAAAATGTTAAAGCAGGCCATCATGGCCTCACTTCATCTTTTGGTCCTCTGCTGCGGTATAAGCTTTGATTGCTCAGATTGAAACTAAAATATAAAAGGCAATAGGTTTTGAATTTTTAAACTCTTTTTGATAGTAAGAGTTATTCAGTCAAGCCTCAGGCTCTACTAGTATCTGTTTTTCCATGTCAAATCAAAATAAATTTGTGACCTCCAATTTCAATCTGAGCAACAAACTGTTCTCTAAATGCCAAAAAAGAGTGAGTGAACACCATGCTGTCTCATGAAATGCAAGTTGCTTCTTAAACTAGAATTGCTTCTCAAATATTTTTCCCTTTGGAGTTCTACTAAAATACTTCTATTTACTTCTTTGAAAGAGATTGATTTGGAGAGAGATAGCCATACAGTTTACTGAGGGACATTCAATTTTCTTTCTTTAGAATTAAAGAGCTGGGTAAACACTAGCACTGATCTTGTTATAAATATATTAATTACAGATATGGACAGAAGATCTCAAGTGATCGAGTTAACATCTTAAGAAACTGCTGCTGTGCAGCTAGTGAGACTGCAGAGGGATTAATGCTCATTTTATGAGCTGAAGTTGCATGCTCTGGTAGCTTGATCTAAGCCATTTTACTTTGTGTATGCAGTGCAATGGAGCTGGTCTGTCAAACAATTCACCCTATCTGTGCTGCCACCATCATCTCCCTGTGGCATTTTGGACAGATGTGGACTGCTAGTCAGATATATTCTTCTGTGAGACCACAGCTAAAACATGGATAGCATTAAAAATTATCATTCCAGAGACTAGGCAAGATCCATGGAAGGCTAACATCACTTTTTTGCACAAAACCCTGAAGTAGCCCACACAGGACGGAAGTTATAAACCCAAGCACATGCCCAGCACGTAACTGGGAGGGAGAGAGAGGGAAGCACCTTACTGACATTTTGTGCTGCACTGTAATGTAGTAGGCACATTTTACTCAGTTGCTGCTGGTATTTTGGATCAGTATGGGCTTCTTAGTGTGCCTTAGTCTCTTTGGCTTCTATCACTGCTCAGTCTTCAAAATGGAATCTATGCTGACAGAATTCACTTTCACAAGGACCATTTTTCTAAAAGTCCCTATCCCACAGCCTCTGCCTAAAGCAGTCATTTCCAGCATTTTTCCAGCCTGCTAAATGACCTATTTCCCTTCCAGTTAACCACTATTTCCATTCGCCTCATCAAAAGTATACAGGTATGCTCTTTCTCTTAAAGAGCATCAGTATTTCCTCTTCCTTCCACCACAGGTATCCAAATCGTCAAGCTGGTGGTGGTGTGGGAGCTGAGAGAAGCAAACATCTAACTCTGTTATTGAAACACCTGATACAGAGTGACAGTGCTCCTTACAAAGAATGTTTTGTTTCACATAATGAGAAATGCCTTGAGTTCCTAACAACCTTTGCAAAGCAGTGGTATACTCCTCAGTATATAATGGGTAGTAGAGTCCTCAGAGGAAGACTTTTCAGAATCCATACACCTTACAGGGTATTTGGCAAGTTTCTGCCTCTGCATCGTTAATCTGTGGGGTTCTGAGCCATTACTGCAGCAGTCGATTTCTTCTGCAGTGCACTGCTTGCATTTGACGACTCAAGGCAACAGCAGGAGTCTGGGCAGAAGCATTATGTAGCATTGCTCTCTGTTAACAAACCCAGGATTTGTTCTGGGGGTCTCTATGAAGGGAACCTAAATGGAAAAACATCTACCAGCTTAAACAAGAGTATGGACACATTATGGGGATGGTTGCCATGGTGACTAGAATTACTACAATAACTGCTTCTGATATTTCCTACCCTTTCCATACTGCACTGCATATTCCTGCGCTGCAGCCAGGAATATGGTCTGCCTTGAGAAATCTCTGGGTCAAGAAAATGAAAAGATAGGAATAGAAGAGAGGATCCCTCTAGAGGAGGGAAGAGCATACAATTAAAAAAAAAAGACAGTAATAGAGATCTGAAGGAAAAACAAACAAACAAATGATTGCAGGAGCTGATACAAAAGTAGGCAGTTCTGGAGAGACATGTTTGTTCAAAGATCCTGATCTGCGTTTTAGTTACAACCTTGTCATGTCATTAAATCTACAGAGAAAGACTATTGGAAAACATCATTACGTTATTCCAAGYTCCTGCTGTAAACATCTCCCCTTTTGAAAACCAACCTAATGGACTATTGCTCACCCTTGTTTTCTTAACTGGGAGCAATTATTACTATCCCTCAAATCACTGGCATCTTAAAAAAGTGTGTTATGCACCATTATTTGTTAGCAGACCTGAACAGGGCGGATATGTCTGCATTGTGTAGTCCTGAGGTGCTTGATCGTTTGGTTCTATGATGAATATGTTGGTATATTTTGTTGATGATATTTCACAGGAACAGTCTGCTCTGCATTTTGGTCAGCTACAGAGTTCACAGACAGTTAGGTGCTTCAGAGTGACATCCACTGAAAGCAGCCTGTGAGAAGAGTTTGGTTAAGCAAGCCCCTGAAATCTTGCCTCTTTGAGAACTGACATACCTGCCAAAGCAGCACTCTGAAGAGACTTTCAGCTGAAAAAAAGATTTTTTTTTTTTTTTTTTTTTTTTTTTTTTTAAAAAAGACACTTCTGAAAGCAGAAGTGGCAGTTAGGGTGTTTTGATTTGAGGTTCCTCCCTACCCTTCAACATCTATCAAATATTCCTGGGCAGATAAAAAGAAGCATTATCCAGGACTCCTTTGTTTCCAATTTTCTTTGTTTCCAATGTACATAAAAGCACTGAGGATTTATAGGATCAGAGTAGAGCCTCAGAGTAGACATAACACTATAGTCTAAGGAGGTGAAGCTGATGAAGGAGAAGACCAAGTTAATGCATTTTGTCTTATGACTGATTTCACATGGAATATATGAATCATCTTTGGGTAAGGCCCTTCCTACTTTATAGACTCCCTCCTCTGAGGTGGCTGCCTTGATCACTAGATTAGAAAGCAATACTTACTGGCTTACTTTCCAGCTTTATTTATGGCTTTCTAAGGATAAAAATTATGAAAGTCTCTCTCCCATGATCGTATTGTGAGGGTACAGCTTCTGGGGTGAATGGGTTTCATTCCCATTTAATAAAGAATGCAATTGAATCCTGGATACATATCTCATTTCCAGCCTTTCCTAGATGAACCCTCTGAGATTAGCTTGATTATTGTTATGAGGGAGAATCAGCACCTGGTTGGGAGATAACACTTATCTGTGGCTCTATTCCTTTGTTTTATTTTCACTAAGAGATTGGGAACTCTCTGTCTGGACCTGTATGTAGATTGGAGGCTCCATGTAAAATCAAATGGATACATGCTAAGCCTACTCTTGGGTTAATATTCCCTGTCACAAATACTGTGATACAACTGCTGTTTACTAGACAATGTAGGTTGGACACATACAACTTGCATTTGTCTCATCAAAAATAAATTCTAGCTTGTAGTAAATGTGTGAACACGTATGTGAACACGAAGCCATGACAGCTATTTTTTGTCTTCATCATATGAGCAATCACAGCATGCTATTTATCATGACAACCTAGGCATCATACTTAGAAGATGAACTACATTCATGTTATCTGCCAACAGTATGTCCTTGCTTTCCCCCTTTCACCCTCAATTTATTTGGACAATAATAAAAAGACTTTTAAAAACTGGTCCAGAATGAATAATCTTCTGAGTATTTATTCCCATTAAAAGTAGATGCTTGTTCCTTTCTATAAATACATTTTAATGAAAATGCTTTTAGCTGTTTTGCTTATAAAAACAGGTTGCAAACATCACTAAAGGAATTGGCAGCTTTTATTCACTAGGGAGTTTTCTTTCGTAGGGTGAGAGGGAAGGGTTTGGTGAATCCTTTTTCTTGCCTACTCCCAGCACTTACCACTGTATATAAAGAGGTTGGATGAGGCCTGAAGGTAGTAGGAATGCTTTTCTGTATATGAGCTTGTTAGAAATGCCAAATCAGTGTGACTAATGGATAAGACAGAAAGCAAAGCCCATGATCTAAGATGAATAGAAGCATTAGAGGAAAAACAGGAATGCAAATCTAACATTGTTAGAAATACAGACCTTAGACTGCTTCAGAGCTTTGTTTCATCAGCTCTTATAGCTCATGGGCTTCTTCGCTGTACAGAAGGCATTGTAAAATCTGCAAAAACTGGGAGAGGTATAGTCTGTAGAAGCTGATGTTTGTATTGAAAGTTACTYGATGGAAGCTGCTAAGCAATACTGAGGATGTTGGCAGGAATCCCAGAGTTCGAGCAAATTGCAACATGCTGACTCAGACGTGAATTTTAGCTAGCTTGAGTGCTATACCTGATCCTATTGAGATTATGAAGATTTTGAAGCAAGACTGTTTTCAAGGTGAACTTCTGAAAAGCTTAGCAACACATGCAGAAGACAGAAAAGGAAAAGGCAATGGATGTAAACTCACTGTATATAGCTCACTGTGATACAGCTTATTACTTTGAGAAAAAAATAAAGATACTCAGCTAAGCACCAAATCAAATGACATCACATGGGAACAGGAACAACAAAATTCTTGTCCTCCCAGATTRTCAAAACAAATTAACAGGTGCTGATTCAGCCACAGTGATCCAAGTATGACCTAAGTATACTACTGCTAGAAACAGTTTAATTACAAAAGAGTACTGAGGTCCTTAAAAGGCTTACCATTACCTGGACTGTCTCCCTTCTTTACTTGCTACCTTTAGCAAGGCAAACTTCTATACTTGCACTTCAGTTTTAGTGGTAAATCTGTTGATAAACTTAGATATACTTTAGGGTAAAAATCCAGAATTGCTAAAGGGAAATTATTTATCCAGTTCTAGTGAAAATGTAAACTCTGGATTCCAAAGTAGATGTAGAAGCAGATGACTGAAACAGGAAGCCATGAGCCTACCCCAACCCCTGTGAGAACAATTTAACCAAGCTGCAATAATAGGAAGAGGCCCTATCTTAACTTACGCTTATTTCTATGATTCYTATGATAAAATTGCAGAAAAAGTCTCATGATCGTGTTTATTTTTTCTGGTTTATTTCCATATCTTTTCAGTGTGGTAGGGCAACACAGAAATGTCAAGACAAGTTCTGAAGAGCTGCTTGCTGGCTATATTTTTGTTACCCRATAATGCTTTGAAACACTTCAACATCTCTGTATGGGGAAAGCTGTTTAAGGAAACCTTCTTCCAAAATCTTTGAAAAATCATCACCAACAATAGCATCTACTTTTCAGACTATTTAGTACTGTTTTATGTCTAGAGCTAATAAAAGAGTCAGAACAGTCCATTTTATAAAATAAGACTGTCTTCTGTGGCTCATCAAATGCATCATGATTTTCTCAAATTTCTTGTTAATTTGAAAGTTTTGKGAAAAAAAACCCTATGGAGAGTTCTTAGCATTTCAATCATTTCTCAGCAATCTCTTGCAAGTACTCAGTGTTTCAAGTCAAGCTTTTGATTGGACATAAACCAAGAAGATTGCTGAGTCTGATTAGAAACTCTTCCCAGTGCTAATGCTTGCAATTACAAATTTGAAATGTTTGTGGCTCTATAGAAGTTTTGCTTATTATTTAAAAAAATAATAATTTCTTTCCTTTTCTGCTTTTTAAAAAAGCTCAAAGGAGGTTGAAGAAGCTTAATAATCAGTTGATTATGGACATCCAGTGACAAAATAATTTTGCTATACTGGGCAAGATTTTACGAAGTATGAATACAGTTTTKTCTTTCATTGGGGTCAATGGCAAAATTCTGTTTAGTGTCAGTGGGAGCTGCMAAATACTTTTCAGAATCAGTGCATTTGTTTAGGAAGAGGAAGAAAGATTTAAGAGGTGTCAGCTTGCAAAAAATCATAGCAAAGTGATACTTTTTGCTCTGTTTTGCCCATTGAGAAAGGCAAATGTCTCTTTTCTGTTCCAAAATTGCACTTATCTTACATATAATAATAGCTGGTTTAAAAATGAAACAAAATCAGATTGAAATATATAGCTTTTGTTTATGTGTTTATTTCAGCTTGGTCATGTTCTCTGACTTCAATAGCACTTTTCATTGAGTTATGTGAATTTTATCTTTTTACTAGATGCTAAAATCTTTGTATTGATATAATTAGATCTTATAGCCATGAAATAACACCTATTCAGCTGAATACTCAGCACTTATTCAGTATATRTTCTGTTTCATTTACAAGCTCTGACCTACAATTTTGCCTCTCCAGTGACAGAAAGCAARGAGTTCATGAAATTTGCAGTCATTTTTCTGTGAATGAAATTCACTGGGAACTGTTTTGGTTTTGATAGYAATTGTATTCCCTGATAGGAAAGAAATTTTATGCCCTGTTTTGGGTAATATAGACAGATTATAAGCATGACATTAATAATTACTATTTAATGATAATAATAATTATTACTATTTTTCRAAGTTAAAATTCACAGTAGACTGTCTTCATTATATCATAGAGATGCAGTGCAATATTTTCACACAAGGCTGCAACTTTAGTGAATATTCCGATACAACTTCAAGTTGTAATGATGGGACTTCAAGTAAGTAATGACAATTTATATTATGTCAGGCTTGTGTTTTAAACAAAAAGCTGTAAAGGATAAATAGTTCTGTGTGGACGCAGCATTGGCATCAGTTGTGAGCGGMTGCCCCATTGGGAGCAGAATGCCAGAAAACACTTCTGCGAAATACCTCTAAGAGTTCCTGCCACATAAAACAACTGCTTAATCATTAGTCACCTGCTTGTGTGGTAGAGATGACCGACTGTGACAAGCTGAAGGGTACTCAGCCCCCCTTTTTTAACTCTCTCTCTTTCAATCTGCCTAACTACTTCAAAGAATTAGCCATTCCTCTACGCATCTGAGGAAGTCAAGGCTACAGTTCACAGGAACTGTGTGTGTATGTGGATTCTGGGAGGGGAAGACAAAAATTTACCTGCTACAAACTCATGAAGGTGAGGGAGGACTTTAGACTTTAGTGGGCAAACTGGTCCAGGTTTGTTCAAACTAACAGGGGACTTTGTGATATTAGGTTCAGAGAATCAAGCCCTTCACCCAAGGCTCTGTAAAAGAAAGAAAGAGAAACTATGATGTGGAGTATATTTCTGGTTTAGAGGAATACACTTCTCAATGTGAAAGCACACTTTGTTCTTCTAAGATTAGCAAAAGCTTACAATTAATTGTGAGGGAAAAAAGTAGTGCAGGTATCACAGCTTAACTGTGGTGTGAGATTGTCACCGGGTATGTTACAGAGTATTTTACAGGCAAATTTGATCTTTCCTGACTCGTTCCCTGAGCCAACAGCAAAAACCAAATCTGTGCATTGGCAGCTGTGGAGCCGTCGTTCTCACAGCACTCATTTTAAACTAATAAGTCTGGCAGAGGGAGAGAGCATATTAGCTCATTCTTAGTTCCAGCAGCTACCCAGAAGGCATTACAACACACTGGAGATATATCTCATACAAACTATTGATATGGCCACATTGCACAGACGTGACTGCAGTTATGCTGTAGAGGCACCTCAGGTACCAGGAGCTGTGACAGCAGAGAGCTCAAAGTGAAGTATTACACCGAACATCCCGGACAGGCTGTTACTACGTTAAAGCTGGTTTAGCTGTGACTACTCTAGTCAAACTTATGAAAAAAGAGAGGAACCCCCTCTTCAGTTTCTTCCAAAACAATCAGTAATCTCAGGTCAAGAGCGTATTTTCTCTTCCTGATCTCAGCAAGTTCTGTTTAAGTCTCAAGTACCTGGGAACATTTTCCTGATTGTAGAGTTCATGTGGTATAAAGTTTTATACCTAAAAGATATAAAACCTTATTGTACCTGTATTGCATACATTCTGCCAGGTCATAAAAAAATGTATTAGTGGGAAGAGCTAGAAGACAGTATATTATTAGGAGTAAAGAAAGCATAGAGGCACTTTGTTGGCCCTGTCTTTAACTTAAAGACAACTGCACACTTCAGATCAGAAGTGTTGATCTGATTAAGTAATGCGATATCAGCTACTGGGCACCAGTACAACAGTGTGGTGCTCCATTTACTCCTTGCAACAGTATAGGTGAGCTATGCCCTGACTGGGGATCAGCTCTGCTAAAAAACTCTTGAGGGCCATGGCAGACAGTAAGCTGCACACGAGTCCACAGTGTGCCCTGGTAGCCATGAAAGSCAACATCATCTTGGTCTGTATCTGCAGCAGCACAGCAAGTACATTGAGGTGAGTGATTTTCCCCCTTTTCTCTGCACTTGTTAGCACTTGAATACTATGTCCAGGTTTGGACTCCTCAGTACAAGATATTGATCAAATGGAGTGAGTTCAGGAGAGGGACACCAAGATGGTGGGGCCTGGAGTGCTTGCTCTGGTAGRAGGTGCCAAGGGCCCTAGGCTTGTTCAACCTGGAGAAAGGAAGGCTTTAGGGAGAYGTAAGCAGCTGCCTTCCTGTACATCCGAGGAGATCACTGAGAGGCAGTGCATGGCAGGAGAACAAGAGACGATGAGCATAAATTGAAAGAAGAAGTGTTCAGACTGGATACAAGGAAAATTTTTTTCAACCTGAGGATGGTCAAGCAGTAGAAGAGGCTACCCAGAGGGACTGTGCAGTCTCCACACTTGGAGGTTTTCAAGAGCTGACTGGATAACTGGGTAAATCCCTGAGCAGCATTGTCTGACCTCTGAGCAGCTCAGGCTGCTCTGAGCAGGCGGTTGGACTAAAGACCTCCTGAGTTCTGTTTCAACCTGAATTATCCTATGATCTTATTTCTTTAATAGGTTTTACAGGAACATCACAGGGTGCTTCACTAAAGGACCTACAAGGGCTGGGCAACATTTGTCATGACTAGTCTGAAGGCTTTCCTAAGGGATAGCAATTAGAGCAGACACAGTTTGATCAAAGTATTGGCCAAAAACCGGACTATTTCATTCAGGGTTAACTGTGAGATAATAATAGATTTTTGCATGAGTTTCACTCCTCCTTCTGTAACAGATGTCTTTTTTCCAGTCCTTCATCACTGTCTGTCTAGTTCCCCACATGCGCTTTCCTTCCTTCTCAGAATTTTCCATGTGTCTCCAAGCTCTCGCATATGTGGAGATAGAACTTCCTTTACCAAAGTTCTTGATGGTAGCCAAGGATAGGAACTTAATGAGTTACCCAGCATCCACTGACCTGCAGTAACTGATTATGTGCTCTTAGCCCATTGCAAATGTGTTAAAAAACAGGTTACATTTTTTACATTGGTGTTTAAACTGAAGCCTTTTAGTTCATGCTTGCCATGAACAAGACTGTCAGTTTATGGTGTTCAGTAGACACTCATTAACTCGTTCGGCCAAAACCACTTGCTTTGTAGTCTGATCACCTTTTCTATCAGGTTACTGAAGAACTCCTCAAAACAGGCCAATACAACATATATTCCACAAAAAATCTGTAAGGAAGACACTTCATCCTGACCTTAATATCTTCCTGGATATGAAATACAGCTGGGAGAATCAGCCTCATTAATTAGGGTAGTTATATACTTACAATGTATCTATCTTCATTTATCATGGTGTACTACTTTCATGCATAATACTCTCATGTGTATTGTACAACAGCAGAATAAGCTGTGTGTCAGATCTTTGGGTATGCCACGTACAAGCTATTTTGAACATGCAACTGTATTAAAACTGAATAATTAAAGGGGRAAAAAAAGGTAGTTTGACCTGTGTTTGTGTGGGCAAATCAGACTGAAGAAATGATGGGAAAAGCTGAGCATAACATGGTCTTTTATTTTCAAAAATAGGAGGGAGGAGTCACTCTCTCAGTAAAACAATAGTGGAAAAAGTCATATATCTTCACCTAGTCACTCTATCAATCAGTCTATCTTAAACTTATTTCACGTGTTGTCTAAAATGTATCGGAGTACTTTCTGGTCACAGTTCTGGTCACTTGCAATTGGGTATAAATGAGACTTGATTACACTTTTTGAATTCAGTATAAACCAAAGCAATGTCTAGACCTTGAAGTTGACATTTTCAGAGATGTTCAAGGAATTTAGATACTTGCACTCCTTGGACTTTTATTGGGACTAGCTGCTTTCTTTGCATTTTCTTCTTTTTTCTTTTCTTTTTCAAATTCTATCCTGAATTCTTAGCTCTTAGCTCAGAGCTAGGCTCAAAAATAAGACAACATTTTTTTTAACATAAAAATGAGTCATCATTATATTTAATTCCTGAGAAATGGACAAACACCACAAAATGAACTTTTACTTTGTTCTCAAAGCAAAGCCACAGGTACAGCCAAGACCCATTTGTCTTTTGACTGAGATCTTGGTGTATATTATTCTGCTGCACAAATATATTTAGTCACTTCTCATTCATCTTCTTCATTGGTCATTTCTGTGGCTTTAGCTAGCTTACTAAATGTCATTGAAGTTGAATTATCAACTGATTGAATTTCTTGCTATAGTATACTGGCATAAATGAAGGGCTACATAATGCTAACTGTTCAATCAGTTGCCACATGGTATCATCTGTTATTTCTTGTACTTTGATTTGAATGCAATGAATTGAATTTTACAAGCAGGAAATTAACTATGAAGATTACTGATAGGTCACTTGTAGAAAGGCTTAGCCTAAGGAGGTCATTTGGGCTGCAAGTTAATACTTGATAGTATTGCTTGTGTTATATTACATGTAGTTACATGAATAACTTGCACATGCAGTTACAAAGTTGGAGATGCAAAATGGTGCTTCTGGATCAAATCTTCAGTCCTTGCATGGGCACTGGTGATACAAAGCAGTCAAGAAGCCAGCTAAATAGGCTGTGAATCCCCTAAATTAATGAGACTGCCTTGGACACAGTAAAAGTAATAAACACTACCTTATTTTAACTCTCAGCCAGTGATTCATTTAGCCATTACTAGTTGTTATGAGAGCCCCAAACTGCTTATTGCTACAGAGCACAATTTAGAGCAACCCATGGGCTATTCTAATCTGCAAGAGCTGAAACTTGAGCAAAAGTGGTTCAGTGAAAATAAGTCACCGTTAAAAAAACGCAATGAGAGAAGAGCACAGGAAGATCCTCTCTGTCAGCGAACTAAAACTTGTTAGGGAATTTAAAATTAGACAAACTCAGTTAAACAGCTGAGGCTTACCTCAAATGAATATTCAAAATGAGAAACAAGATGTGTTTGTGCTGCCTTCAGACTGATGAAGCAATAAGATACGCAGTGAGGTAAATCTTTGAGTATCAAACAAACAAGAAAGTCTCTGAGAAAGCTAGTGATCAGAGATTTGATCGTTGTCAGAGAATCTGTCTTTCAGGCTGCTTATCTGTGCTAAAAATTGGTTTGAACACTTCAAACTGTAAGTGCCCAATCTGCATAAAGTGGAAGTAATATGCTGACAAAGTCCTGTACAGGTAACAATCAGCATCATTTTGGATAAAATGCAATATTGCTAAGATGTTTTAAGGAGGACCTGCCAGAGAAGCATTACAGTAATTAACCTTGATTGTCAGAATGCTGGGCAGGCCTGAGTCTCAGGAGCTGAAGCATTCAAATAAATAAATAAAAGATTACTTGATGTACATCATTGCTTAGGGACTGCAGGTCTGAAATCAACATCCTGAGTCCATAAAGATAATAGCTTGCTCACAATTGATGTGAATGGATGACAACAGGAACCTTTAAAGGTGACCTGCAAAGGCAGGAAAAAAAAGGTTTATACCATTTTCACTTCTTTGTAATGACTAAAGAAGGCTTGAAAGCTTCCCTCTCTGCCTCCTCCATGCCCCCCTTTCACATTTCACATCTTATCTGAGCTGTTTCCCTGGATGTTCTACAGTAGACTAGGGGGAATATATAATTATGACCCCACATAATRCCAAGGAACTAATTCTGAGTTAGGAAAGAAAATAATTTTTTTATTAAAGCCACTGAACTATTTGAGGGTTTTTTTTTTTCTAATGCATGTTTTTGTTAACAACACATTAATTCCAAACCTCTTGAAGATTTTTTTTCCATATATTGAAAGACTCAATACTCGTATTTCCCCAGTCAAATGCAGAAAAAAAATGCTAAATCTATTTCTCTGGGTCTTCCAAAGACATCTCCCACAAAATAAAAATAAACCTGATATTACAAGTATTTTTAGTCAAAAGAATATAAAAGAAATGTGAAGCTGCCATTTTGTGTTTTCACATAGCAAAACAAAGAGTGATGGTAAGTGGTATAATGCCATTTCTCTCTGCCATCTTTGAATCTGTAAGTGCTGCAACATTAAAAGGTGTGTTTAAGCTCTTAAATAAGATCTTGTGTAAATAGCATCAGTGTCTAACACATTAGCATGCAAAAAGTTGCTGCAGCAGTGTATTTAGCATTAGTAACTCAACAGCACTGAAGGGAACAGAGATCAAAAATACTGCAGAAAGAAAAGSTGCTTTGTACAAAAATATATAGAAACAGAGTGGTTTTTTTTGGCAAATTACATTCTAATTTGGGGTCTCACAAATCAAAATTGGTTTTGGGGGGTTCTTTTGTAACTATTGCTACTGCTCAGCAACAGCACTTACTGCCTGGGAATGAAGAGGAATAATAAAAGCTGACCTGAACAATATAAGCAGAAATTCCATATGGGATAAAAATTTGAATGATTTATGATAGCCAGAACATTTCATAAATCCCTCCTAAAATAGGCATAGATAGGGAAACACTCACTGATGGGCAGAAGATCAATCAGAATATAACCTCCAGGAAGCTTAGTGCCAAAAGTAATTGACATAGTCGTCAAATCAATTTCTGACGGTACAGACACTTCTGCATGCAGTCTGCTTCCCTGTGCTGCAGATCATTTGGCATGTCATTCAGATAGCCAATACTCAATATAAGCTTGTAGCAGATTTGAGAGCTTCAGGTACTTTCCAAAGTTTATTTTCCACACACTCACAATGATTTSTGTTGAGGACCAAATTATTATTTTTGGTAACTGAGCATGTGTATGATATTCAATTCTCAGATGTATTATTTTCCCCAAATATTTCCTACTTGAAGGATATAGGGCTCTGGAACACTGTGGACCTCTGCACATGATGCTTCTTCACAGTGATTGCAGGAAAAGAAGGGCATAAACCTTCTGACTGCTACTGTGCTTTTCAGTCTAAGCCTTTAGGCCATTAACCAGAGCAATAGCAATGAATTATTCTTCCAGAGTTTAAAGGTACAATCCACAAAGTAATAATAGAGAACATTTTCCACTCAGAAAACTATTGTTTCAGCATAACTAAAGCACTTTTAAAAACACRAGAAATTTAAAAGCAAAATAGGGTAAGTATATTGGCATAAATGACAGGATGGACAGAGAATAAAGGGGAATTCTACCTGGAGATACACTCACTGAGGAACTAAACCCCTGTTTCTCTTAGGGAGCAGGTTACCAGTTGAGTARGACCATATTTCATTTGCTGATGTGATCAAAAGAAACCACACTTTAGTAATTTCCAGCTGCCTATCTGTATATAAAGTGCCTRTCAGTTCACTGTCCAGAAATTTAGTCACTGTTCAGAATCACAGCAGTCAAAAAGTGTTTGAGGTATTAATGGATATTTATATCTGTTCAGCTGAGAGAATGAGTCCTGAGTTTATTTCGGTAGGGCTAAGTGCAAAGCTGTAGTGTTTTTGATGCCCTTATGCAATATGAAAAACATACTGAGTCTCCTGACATGCTATGCTTCATTCAGAAAGTCCTGGTAATCTAGGATTAGGTATGTCTTGCACCCAGTGGAAATTTCAGTCATTTTGGGATGAGATTGGAGTTTATGGATCAAAAAGTCATTCATTAAAGTCATCAATGCTTGCTAATTGTTCTCAGAATGAAGGGTACAGAAAGGTTAGGCAGATTCCTTTTCCAGAGGCAAGCCAGAATGACGGACAGATATGCTTTGTGAAAGAAAATACTAAGCAACATTATTGACAACTATATGCAACACAGATAGAGGGCAGATTGTCCTAGCCAAGATGATACTATTCTTCCAAATAGCACACATGCAGACAGTGCAAGGCTGCACATCTTTCCCTCACTGGGCTCTGTGGCTGAGGTCCTAAGTTGCCACCAGAGGCTTCAGTGCCTTTGCGGCATGTAATAAATCTGTGACTTCGAATGAGTGTCTCTACAGCTGCTGAACAGTAATACATGTCTGAGCCAAGGGGGAGACCCTAGTATTTCATCCTGTGAGAGCGCAGGCTCCTGAACCCTAAGCTAGAGGAAAAATGTTGTCATTTTTTGTAATACTGAGGTTTATAACCCCCAAAAGCTAATTACAGAAGGTGCTATAACCTTTACATGACACTTTTTCAGAAGCTATTGAGGAAAGTAAAACTCAGTTCTAATACCAGAGTCAAAAACAGGCCAAGACTGTTAGCCAATCATCAGATCTATCAGTTTGCAATCAAGTAGCACAGATAAACAATTTTGAATCCTGTAAACAAAAGGAGAAAAATTTAAAGTTTTTTTTTTTTTTTTGAAAAAAGTCAAATTACATCTCAAAGTGGATCTTAAAATGCATCATTTCTTATTAACTTTATTCGACAACAGAACATTGGAAAAATAAAAGAAAATATGACCAAGATCCACAATGTCTACTCCAACTAAGGAAATCAGATTTGAATTGGATAAGCCTCATGTTTCTAGGGATTAATATGAAACATACTGATGCAAACAGAGTCATCCAGTGGAAAGGCTTTCCTGCAAAGTGAAAGGTGATGAATTCATAGAAAAAAAAATAGACTTTTATAGAAAATAGAGGCTTATTTGGGAAACCCTAAGGGGAGAAAGCAAGAAGTATCTGAAAGGTATTTTTTAAAGATTCAGATCCATTTTCAGAATATATAAATACACAGTGGATATGATGCATGCAGGTCGAACGGTAATACAACAAATAATAAATGATTCTGCTCTATCTTATGTTTTTATGATTTCACTTATATTCTAAGACCAGGATGTTCAGTGATGACTACTGATTTTGGATGTACAAAATGAGATACTCTAATTATTCAGTATCCAGAAAATGCTGAGTCCATACCTTTCCCCTTCCCTTCAGTGCTCCAGGTACTTTGCAGACCTCTCTTAAAAAAAAAAAAAAAAAAGTAAATAGTTTCTTCTCATGCCCTGGCCTGTATCCTTTAAAAAACTGTACCTCTAAATAAAATCAGACCAGAACAACTGAAGACATTTGAAATTGCCATGATGTACCTGGGTAAATTTTTATCTAATTTCTTCCAACTGTCCTAAGCAGATGTGTGGAAGGAATATATCTTATATTAGCAACAAAAGTTTTAGTATATGAAAATATTTTAATCAAAAAAATCCTTATCAAGGATTTTAAAAAAAGAAAATGTGTGTAAGTATATCCTGCCTGTCTKTAATTATGAACAAAATAAAATGGGTGGCAAGATAATAAACAATTCCATGTGTCACTGCATTCTTACTTGACTTTGAAACTGCAGTGGAATAGAAAGCCACAAATTTCTTTATACTAATAATGATGRGAATTGCTGACTTGTTGGAAATAAAGAAGTACTACTTCTAAAACTGGTCTGAAAGATACCCATTGGCTTCAGCAGGAGTTTGCTCAGCCTGAGGAATACCCAGGTAAGAGTTGGCGCTATCACATTTTAAAGCAAAAAAAAATTAAATACCAAACAATCCACTRCTTCAAAGCCTGCAAACTATTGGAACCCAGGCGTCCTTCTTAGCCCTATATTGCAGTCTCTGCAGTATTATAGAGACAGTCCATTTAGTGGAGTTTGAAAATCATAGATARTTTTACAAGACTTAAAAAAATCATTTAATTAGTTTTCATTTCTTCTACTCGCACCTGATAAATGAACATATTAAACTGTGAAGGCTCAGGAGCCTCCAATAGCCTTTGATGTATATTAGAATAATCTAATAATTAACCTCAGGATTCACCAGCATGACGCATTTAGGCAAAGTGAATCAGTGCTTATGATGAAGGGAATTCCAGATCTGCCAGCCCCAAGGTATCAAGCTGGCTTCGTTCTCTGCTTAGGAATGGAGAGCATTGAGCTCTCCTTGATCTACCTTTTGTTGCATTTTATTCTTGGTGAGAGATTCTTTTTTCAGTGCAGATTTTTTTAAACAACTGAGCCCATCACATTTAAAAAGGCAATATTGAGAAATAACATTTGGCTTACATAATGTGTATGTTAAAAGGTTATTTTTTCTCTARGCTATTTTTGTCAGTGCCTGATATTAGAGAGCATTGTTCAGCCTGAGTAGTTATTAAACACTTTCTATTGATGTAGCTACCTGATCTAAGTGTTAGCCCTCTCTGTAAAGTGCATTAGAGAAAGATTATGCTTACAACTTATCCTACTTGTTTGGCTAATATAGTGTGGATATTGCTCTTAACTCTGTTCTAAAGGACAATACTTAATTCAGCTCTTGCAAGTGTCATTGAAGAAGTGTGTATTTTGTGTTAATAAATTACAGCACTTGCCTTTAACTGTAGCACAGCATTTCATAATAATACAACTTTCTATTTATTCCAGGGCCAAAAGTGGCCACTGATTTTAGGTACTCAAATTAAGTAAGCACTTTCCACCTGATTTTGTAACGTCCTGAGAAGCTCCAGTGCCAGTTGAACCGAGCGGGTACCAAGGGCATCAGCATCTACCTGAAAATGAACACTTAAAACCTGGAACAGACTAGAGTRGACATTTAAAAATATTGGCAGCAGTTTCTACTCTCTGTGACTTTCTCTAATATCCTGGGGAGCTCAGGTAGTCTCAGACCTGTGGAAGAGGGCCACAAAAAAAATTAATCAGCCAGGTCAATGTATTAGTTTTATTCACAATACATTTTGTGAGAGAGAGGGGTTGACAGAAATGTCTACAGATTTGTGAAGCAGCAGTACTAAGAACAAAGTTACACAAGTAATCTACTACTTTAGTGCTTAAAGACAACGTCAGTGAAAGCATAGCCCTACTGCAGTTGCATGTATAAATTCGCTATTTTCAGAGTCATATCCACAGTAAATAAGGCACGCTATAACCTGACACCAACATATCATTTCCAGTGTGCCTCCACTTTCACAGATGGTACCCAAGCCTTTAGAAAGATGACCAGGGGAAATCAAGGCCAGGAAGGACCGCTCTTACTGAATCAAGGAAAAGCTGAACAGGAAGTGAGAATGCTTTGAGGAGCTGTAATGCCGCCCCTTACYCTTGAACTGCAAGTGTTCATTCCTCAGTATTAGCAGGGGTTATGTTCAACTCACAGTTATATTAGGAATGGGGATAATATATGTAGCAACGTAGCTTGCTCTGAAATATAATTTGTTCTTCTTTGACAAGGATTCATCTACAGAGAAAAACATCTTAATTTCCAAAAACACTTTGGAATTTCATTGCACCTTGAATTGAGGGTAGAAGCTTCACAGAAGATCTAGAAAGTAATTACTGTTCTCTTAGATAGACTATATTARACATATCTCCACTATGTTCCCACTGCCTCTCAGTACACTTCCAGGTCCAGATCTTCAAGATCACTAACACATCAAATTCCCCTGTAGATGCCCCCGCCAGCTACAATTTTCAAAGCATTTGTACTTTTTAAAGGCAATGCAGTTATCTAGGGTAAAGCTAAGTCCCTTCTGCTGAGGTAAAGCAGCAGAACAATGAACTTCCCAATTTATTCAAAACAATACTTGTGTTAGGACAATCTGAGAGGCCTGGGTGAGATTTCTTTGCATCAGTAGGGATGTCAAACTGAGTCATACTGAAACTAAGGTTGTAATTTATTTAGTCCCTTTTTTTTCTTTTAATATTTGAAAGCAGAATGAAAAGCTTCAGCTGAACTGTAGWTAATGGTGGTAAGACTGGGACGGCACTTCCAGCAGGGATATCTGCTTTTGACCATGTTCTGTTCAATACTGTCATCAGTGATACAACCAATGGAACAGAGAGAACATCAATATTATTTGAGAAAAAGTGCAGCATTTGGAAGACTTTATAGGATTTCAAAGTAAGCTGAGTATATTCAGATGAAAATCAGCAAAATGGAGATTCATAAAGGACGAGTAGACCTTGGGAATGAGAATTTAAAATAGGCCATGTAGCAGTCTGGCAGAAGAAGAATCAAAAGGTTAGAAAGTACCACAAATGCATATGGCTAAACAATATGAGGCTACTGCAAAAGAACAAATCTCATTCTGAGATGTATTTAAAAGTAGTGTTGGATGTAAGACAGAGGAAGTAAATTATTCTGCTCTACTTGCTACTGGAGAAGCCTCAGTGGAGGTACTGTATCCAGTCTGGGGCATTGCACTTTAAGACATGTATACCAACTGGAGAAAATGCAGAAGAAAGCAGCAAGAATGATCAGTTTTTAATGAATGTTGCCAAGGAGAAAAGGCTGGATGAACTGGTTTCATTTAGTTTAGTTAAAGGGAAAGGAAGAAAGGAGGATGACAACAGCCTCCCAATATGTAAAATCTTGTTATGAAGAGAAGATGGTCAATTATCCCCTGAGTGCAGGAAAGGAATGCCCAGAAGAAAAACACCTTACTTTGCAACAAATAAAATCTAAGTTATATATAAGGGACAGAAATCTAGTTACAGGATTTATAAAAGCAACAGAGCAAAATAGAGATGCATGTTGAATTTCATTTAGTGAAGGTTTTTAAGAACAGTTTAAGCAAACATTGCTTAGATATAATTGATCCTTGCTCTGTGAAGGGGTGTGAAGAAGACAACCTCTTGAGGACTCTTCCAACACTGAAATTTCGAAAGGGTAAATTCCACCTTCCCCCTTCTCTGTGCTGTGTTTCAGAGGCAAAGGAAAAGAGTGAAGGTTCAGAAATGGTGTTCCATAATGGAATTTTGTCAGGTTGTTAAATCCAATAAACCAAATCCAACTCAAGAAGATCTAAGTTGGTTGGTTACGTTCCCTCAGCTGAAATATCTATCAAGTGAGTTCAGCAATTAGGAATATTGAGAGAACTAGTGACAAGATTTCTTTATATACTAGTAGCAGGTCTTTTTTTGTATCTCTTGCCTGCAGGAGGTCAGGATCAGTGAGGCTGGAGCTGAGTTGCATGTGAATGATAAGGCTGTGGGGTGATAATCAAAGAATGTCAGAACATCTGCCAAGAAATCGTAGTCCTCCACGGTTGCATCCAGAGTGCAGGGATGGCAAGAAAAGACAGTCATTTTACCTTGAAATCAATTCTTTTTTGCTTTGTGTGCTATGAATATCTTTCACATAATAGAGTCTTAGAGATTTACGAGAACTCTGGACACTGGACAGCAAACACCACAAGATTAGAATTCTAGCAGAAATGTATAATCCATATCCAACAAATCTAAGGGACCAACCCCTTCCTGATGGTATAATGTCTGTCTGCAACACTTATGTAGAGACATAACCTGATGTTATGATGTTTTCTTTGCTGTTCCCATTGGAAAAAAAAAATCATTTGTTTCAGTATGCTGGGAGAGGATCAGGACAGATTATCAACATAAACTGCACTAACTTTTAGACTGTAGGCTGAAGCTAATTTTATTCAAGAATGCCTAATAGATTTATGAGGTTTGAAAATTTTGCCTTGAGGCTAAATAATATTGTCATGCAAAGATATCACTAATCAGACTGAAACAGCCAGCTAAAAATTTGCAAGCTTACTTTTTGCAGCAGGGATGCCCTGCAAAAACATCTCCACCTTTCATAGGCTAGAGAACAAAGTGAAAATGAAAAGACAAACTTGAAAATGTTTCCCTTCCAGTTATTCAGCAGACAGGTATGGAATCTCTGAATCAGCACATTAAAACCCTTTTCCAATCAACACATATTAATGATTAGGGAGGTCTGGGAAGTGTTATGTAGGATTACTCTGGAAATTGCTGTCTGAGGCTGCCTTAATCTGGACATGACTGGTTTTGAATAGGGATGTGTAAGTCACTATCAATTTTCATCAAGTTGGCCCAAGTCTGTTTATCCTTTTGCTATATGTGATGACACGCATTGCAGTCTAGGTGAAAATATCCCATCCGCCTCCTAGAAAAGCTTAATAATTTATTTGAAGGCCATCTCATTCTAGACTAGTGCACATTGTTTATTTGCTGCACTGCACAACCAGCTCTTAAAGCAGTGGTAGTATGTGTGACAAACAGCTTTTGCCTAATATCCTCCAAGTTTTCACTATATTGCTATGTAGCCTGTGTGTACTGTTATATTTTCCAAACAAAACAAAAAGAAGAATTGGTACTGGGGGTTTTCAGGAGAAATGCCATGACATTGATTACCGTTTTACTATGCAACAACCAAGCTGCAAAAGCAGCTTCACCCCAGTACCATTAAGGTAAAGGAATAGACATAGAGGAAACAAGTTGCCCAAAATATAACTTTGGCAGTGTCAGTGTTGTGAAACTGAGGGCAACTCCTTTGCTTCTTTCTCTTTTGTTGTGCAATGAGATCATACATTCATTAATGGAAAACAAAGTTTCCCTTTTATCTCCTCTCTAAGGAATTTGCAGGTCTGTTTTACCAGACAGATAAGTTGCTGCATTCCACTGAGAAGCCGCATGTGGCACACTTGAAACTGCAGCAGGGTGAGCAGGGTGATGTCATGTTGTCTCACTCCTCTGTGCTTTCTGAGTTTTGATTACTTGGGTTTTTTTTCAGCTAAGCTGACAGTCATAGGTTCAGCTTTGGGCTCTAATCATAATCTCTCGATCCAAATCTTTAAACTCCTAGAGTACAGCTTGCCCGTGATTCAGTAGTTCTGCCTGTGGCACATTTGTGGGATCCGGTCCCTTCACACCTTACAGCACCCTCCCTGTCTGTGATGCTTCCTGCAGTGTCAGCTGCTGTGCTGCCAGGGGATCTGATCTCAGATGTTTGTTGTGTTGTCAGTTGTCAAGCACCACCTGACACTCGACCTGCCTCTGTCCTATTCCCCCTCCCCTCCAAAAAACACACACGCTTTTACAGTGTGTTTCTATATGATTTTTAGAAATACCACTCATGCTTTCTGAGCAATCCAGAAGATTCAGAATTCAGAAGCAGATGAGCATTTCTAAACTAGACAAAACTGTTTGGGACTGCAAAACTGAGCTAGAGGTCTACATACACAGTAGCTCGTATGAAATACCAGAATCTTACATCAGAGGAAATTATTGAATGAAGAAAAAAGCAGACTGACAGCTGCAATGGCTACAGAGGCTACAGTGCTGCATAATTTTACAACTACATAGATAGAAGGAGGCTTTGGATTTTTTTTTTTATTATTTTTAAGTTTAGCGTGTCTGTAAGTTCCCTGTCCTCTGTGTCTTAGCTTCTGTGCACTAAAATGTACTTCCTCAGATCACCTGGCATTTGCATCTCCTGCCTCCCTGCTATTTCAGAGGCCTTGAGTACCCAATTACCACCCCCCTCCCCCCAAGATTAGGTTGATACCACTGCATATCTTGGACAAAACAGTTACCGAAGAAACATAGATTTTTACACTAACATTTGAGCAAGACTTAGCTTAGGCAAGGATTGGCTTAGGCTGGACTGACCATTACTGCCTTCTACTATAATGCCAGGTTAGACAGCAAACAAACTGCATTAGCTGTTACAGTGTAACAGATCCTAATGTTCAAAGAGGCCAGATTATCCTTTTTTTTCCTGTTCTTTCAGAATCCAGGCTGTGTTTTTACTGCTAAATTGAACAGGGCCAGGGTATATTCCTTCTCTCTGAATCGCCAGGCCGAGGCATACCTATATTAGCAAACTTTCTTACATTCCAAAATAGGGTAAAACCACAAGCTGAGAATGATCTTTGGCCCATGCTAATACCCAGCTGTGTTCAGGCATTGCTTATGAGTGTACTAGGTGGCCCAGGCCAAAACAGGACTGGGAACCTTCTTGCAGTCTAACCATATGGGCAATCACATGCCAGTGCTTGGGGCCATGCTCTGCATCTGTTTAGTGTATTAGTAAAGATTTAGAGTCAGAGAACTAGAGTTGGATGGTCCAGAGGTACGCACGCATTGAGAGGCCAGCGAGAAAGAAAAGGCCACAGATCTAGAGGAAATCTTACCTATCTAAATGAAGATGCATGTACAGAAATTGAGGACACACATCTGCTATGCAGCTAGTATGAGAAACAGTAGCAATAGACATAGAGTGGCATGAGCAATAGCTTTTACTAGTGACCAGAGAAGACACACAGGGTCCCTGGCAACAGTATGTTCTGATTTATATTTTGTATAGCCAGTGCTGTTGCACCCTCAGTGCTGTTTATACCTAAACCAGTCTCAATGACATAGCATGGTTATACTAGCTCATGCTCTAATTGAGTCCTCATTTTGCTGCACAGACAGCACAAATGCTGGATTGCCTACAGTGCAAGCAGAAGCTGCCTCATAAGCACATATTGACTCAAACTAGAAGTCCCTTTAGCCCATTTCTCCATCTCTCATAGTGGCCCATGGCAGATGCTCAGGGAGTAGCAGGGCATGTATCATATATCCCAAAGACAACAGCTGAGCAAATCTGGGACAAGGAAGACTTGAATGACAAAGTGTGTTTATTGTTTTAGCATTTGGGTTTTGTCCATGTGCCCTGGCAAAGGGAAAAATTTTTCTGTTTACATGCATCGCATCACTCCTATCATAAAAGCAAATGACTCTTTCCAGCCTGTTGCAATGAAATGGCAGAAGTGGTAGCATCCAAATCAAATTGCACTGTATGTTTCTCCACAGTTCTGCCTGCAAGAAATATGACATATTACAGCTCCTCACTAAAGAAAGCACCATGAAGCAAGACAGTAGCCTCACCTTTTTGATTGCTTTGTAGCAAGCTGATTAAGGTATTGTGATATCTTCAGCTTTGGTTGAAGGGACTGGAATCTGCAAATTTATAAATGGCCCAGATAAGGTCTGGATGCTGGAGCATCCTCCTCCAGCATCCTCCGGTATGACACAGATGAGCAGAATCTGTGCACACAATTCTCACTTTGCTCTGGAGTGAGACCCTGTCCCACACATCTCTAAGGCCCTGGAAAGCCTTGCAACCCTTAGGTTCTTCTGTTGCACCCCTATGAGCCAACCCTGCTCATATCCCACAAGCTCTAATTTCCCCATTGCTCTGGGGATTGATGGCAAATGTGCCATCATGCATGGAAGAGTGCACCTAAGAGGGTCGATCCACTCCCATTCTTCCTACAAAATTGGACAGGACAGGACAAAGGGATTTACTTGAATATAGATTGGTTCCTACTACTGCTGCCTGCTCCCAAACCTCAGAGATATGTCTAGCTAACAGAGGAGAAAGGAGATAGGGAGACGAGTGAAGAGAAAAAGAAGCAGAAAGGTGGTAATGAACAAAACCCCAGTTTCTAGAGCCTAATGATGCTGGAATACTTGAACAGGAATGCTATATAGAGCCCTTGACGATCACCCTGTAACATGTCAGCCCCCAAAAGCAACTCCATAATTTTATAGCTTTTGCTGATTATTTTTAAATAAAAATAATCTTTATCTTTATTTTTTCTCTCCTTTGCAAACCAGTGGTCCTCAAGATTTGCCACTAAAAAGAGAACCAGAACTCATGTAAGATATAACAGGCTTGTCCATATATGTGCATGTGGAGAGTGTTTTCATCTGCTTAGATGTTTTTGCCCTTATTGCTCGCTAAATGGTATGAGTTAAAACAGTAAGCTTCTGAGCTTTAACTTCATTAAGGCTTTGATTAGTGGAATATTGCAAACCTTCACAAATTTTGCTGTTTTGAAGCTGCCTTTGATGGTTTCACTATCCCCCAAACATTCCCTCAGCCCACATCACGTTTTGCAGCCAATATTAATTGCCTCATGACGGCAATAGGAAGAAAGCTAGTACCAAAAACCCCACCAGAAATAACAAAAGGTGGTGTTACAGTCTGCCAGCTCCAGCCCTCCRTTCATCTAGCCTCTCAGAGTCCCCCCTAGCCAAGTAACGTGGCCTGACTTTCTCGTCAAAGGGTCGCATGCTCCAAGCTTGTGCCACATCATTTTGCCTGCAGTTACATGAGAGACTCGTAAACACCAGGCTGTCCCCAGCGCTGTTCAAAATGGGCCAGTTCAGTACAGCCATGGTGAGGTTCATTTTGTGTCAGAGGTCTTGTCTCCTGGTTGTGCTCCATGGCCTGTTTTACATGTGTGACTGCAGCACTCCTAAGAGCAGGATGGGTGTGGGAAGGGAGAGACTCTTCTGCCATTTCCCAGCCTCGCTTGACAGCACAAAGTTGTGCAGCCTGCAGTCATGTCATACAGTCCGGGGCCCCTTGTGGGCTTACGCTTCCTGCTCCAAGGGACAGTATGTCTTCAAATAAAAAGGAGGATGGACACCCGATTAATACTGGAGCTGGGCTAGGAGTGCTGATCTGAATGCCACCAGCACCACTCTGTGAGATTTGCTTCTCTTTGCAGTGAGCATCTCTGCRCTTGGTGGAGCCCTCAGCTCAAGCGATCTTTGGTCTTCCCTGTTCCCTATCAYTGTGTTTATGAGCTCTCAAATGCCTTGTCTTTCTTTTTTTTTCTTTCTCTGCCTTCCCCCTTTCTTTTTCCTTTGGGACTTCTCCCTGCTTCTCCCCTTCAGGCTTCCTGTCTCCTCTCCCAGCCAGCACTTCCGACAGCAGGAATTTCAAGATATGGCATGCTCATACATTTTGTATTAGCTCTAGGGGCTCTTAAGCCTTCTGACTTCATGGGGTTACACAAACTAGCAACCGCTGTAGCCCAGGAATGCACCTGGAAGTAAGAGAAAAGGAGGAGGAAAAATTAAATGCTTAGCAACAGGAATGCCACACTTTTGAAGAATTAACTAGCTATTCATTCAATCTGAAAGGGTTATTGCATTAAGAACTCACATTAGAATCAAGGGGAGAAAAAAAGCCCTTGCTGGCTAAAGGCTGAGGATAAACCCAGCATTTCTTTATCACTGCCTAGGGAAAAGAAAAACCTTAATTACAATACTTGTCTTTGAATAATATTTCAGTCATAACAGCATATTTCTCAGATTCTGCATGATAAGTACATTAATATTTATTCATTTTCTATGACCTTTAGATAATTCCTAAGGGTCCTATTTTCCTGGCGTTGATGGTTGCTCTCTTTTTATGCTCTTTCTGTATACTGGTCCAAAACTTGATCATTGTAAATCAGCATCCTTCTTACTTTTGTAGAGCTTGTTCCTATGAGGGAGRTGAATGAAATTTGGAGCTGACTTTACTCTCAAGCCTCAAAATTAACTTCACGAAGAGAGGTCTTCTACCGTAGCAGATCCTGGTGGAGCCTCAGGCTGAGTGCAGAGGTTTTCCTACTGAAAATGATGAGACTGTGGGAACTTGCAGCCATCTTTTTTATACTAGTTCTCCTTTGAGTTTCAAATGTTTACCATTTTTTGATATTTAGTCCTTCCCTTTGTTAACTCTAATATAAATAGTAACCTAGTGTGCCTTACACACTGGACTACTCTGGAGAATGCATAATAACTCCCTTTGATTTTACTAGTTTTACTTTTTAAAAACACTCATATTTGTATCTCTAGCAACACAGAACTGCATTCTGCACTCTCAAAACTAGATAAAAACTAGTTAATTTTTTTCCCTGTTCTCCCATTGACATTCAAAATGAAGGCTTTTTGGTGAATTTTCATTGTTTTAACCATGGCTAGATGAACATTTTTGTCAACATTAAGGCCTTTTTCTTTTCAAAATGTTTTATTTGATATCAGTGTATTAAATTCCTAAAATTTTTGTTGAATTCCAATTTAAAAATAGGGTAGAGAAGAAGGAATATTCAAACACTGGAACCTGGCTTGACCTTACAGAAATCGCTCACAAATCATGTTTTGAGCTTAATGACTCTTCTGATTTTAAGTCTGGGCTACATAAGATCACCATCCTAAAAGTAGTTTGTAGGCAAAAACAAATCTATAGTCTTCTGGCCTGTCTTCTGCAGCATAAACAGAGAGAGCTCTAAATTTCTAGAACCGTATCTCCTTCCTTCTCTTTAGTATGCCAAATACGGATCTCCTAATCATATTGCTCAAAGTTTGGAGATAAAAATACGATTATGAGAAGATGTCCTTTTTGCAAAGACAAGCCTCTTATCTGCAGTAATTTAGTGAATAGGCTCTATGATGATATCTGAATTGCTGTGCTTCACCCACAGAAACTTTGCCTCCCACTTTTATTTTTTGACTCAGTAATTTCAAGAGCTTGGAGTGATAGCTAGGCAGAGAAATGCCAACATGGGACATTTATTTATATATCGGTGGATCAGAGTCTCTTTTTCAACTAAACAATTTAGAAAAACAAAAGACATTATCTTTCTGGATGGTTGTATTTCTTTCATAAACAATGTCAGTAGATAAGGGCATGTTTCTGTCCTCAACTAAAGAGAGTTTTATCACGAAAAGGTATCAAACTATTATCTAGTCATGCACTTTTCCCAGTGTAAAAAAAGGTTTTTGAAAGCTGAAAGAGAAAAATGCAATAGCCTTGGTATTTGAAGGTTTTCTAGTGACAATACCGCAGGACAATAGAGACATTTTTTTGGATAGATACTGTTTTTTTTCCCCCTCAAAATACTAAAGATGCCATCTTAGAAGCCAAATTAATTTCAACTACATTTACAAAACAGGAAGACTCCAGCCTACAGTTACAGTGATTTAAATGAGTAATAGCCAATGAGGCGAGAAGAAAGGTTTTTGGCGTAAAGCTTAGATCAAGCACTATTTTTAAGCTTGCTTCAGATTTTGTACATGATCTTGGATTTTTTAACTAATAAATTGATTTTCAAATATTCCCAACATTCACAGGAGCTACAGAGTTTTCTTTAGAAACTGAAGTGGTCGCTATTCCCACATCCTAGCCATTAAATTGATCAAAGTATTTCCAAGACAGGAGTCTCAGATCCTTCCCAGAGCTTGAAGCCAGACATCTCAAAGGGCTCAAGTGATGTATTTCTTCCCACGAGCAGACTACTAGAGCGTACACAGTATGAGCACCTCTCTGGAAATGTACTATGATGATACACTGATATGATACACTAATATTGTACCTGGAAATAAATTCAATGCATTCGACTCTTTCAGAGCGTCTTATTTCAAAGACAAAATGTAGTATTGCTACCTCCTGTACATAAGAAACAATATTCTAGCTGACAAAAATAAACATATTATGCATAAGTACAAATCTCACTGTATTTGTTTTAGCTAGCAATAATCATTCTTTCTTGCCTCCTAGTAGGTGACCATACCCTGATGAGAACCTACCCCAGTGACCAACAAAGCATGATGTAGTGTTTTGACTAAGRGCAGACATGCTTCACATGAAGTACAGCATGCAGTACAACATTTCTTTTAATCACATGGAAGTCCAAATTCACAGCCACCATTAACATTAAAGAAGATGAAAATCTGCCATTAACTCATGCAGTGGCTTTCTCCTGGCTATACTGATGAAGGATAAACACAGTAACCTTGACTAATATTTTCTTTTAATTAGAGTAAAAGTAAATTGCATTAAACACAGAACACAAGGAATTAACAGAAAATTAAACAAGCTTTATGTATAAACCTGTAAAACCACTCTGAGGCAATTTGAATTCTTCATCAGGCTGGGGACTGTACACATATTTATTTATTTCTTTATTTATTTTATTGAGTGCTCATGTTTCATTCCTGACCAAGCCTGCATGTATTGATTCAATCTCATGTTCAGTGAAGTGTGTATGTGCAAACGTCTAATGGGAGCAAAGACCTGAAAGATAAAATGGTCTTTTTTTTGGCCAGACCACACAACCTTGGAGATTTGTCTGGTCCAAAGAGAATGTTATTGCGCAACTGGCACAACATCTTTTTGAAGCCTAGAGGGGATCTCATGAAGCAACATTTGTGCATTGCAGCTGAGAAAAGCTCTAATTTGTACTGCTTATCTCTGATCCATACACAACAGATCTGAGAGGAGGATTTTGCCCTTAATTTGTTCCCTGGTGTCTACACATTTTAAGTGTGTTAGATCAATGAAAGATGCTACTTTCCATATGTGCCAGAATATATAGTCCTAGCTAGGTATGCTGAAGATGAAGAGGCAGCCCCAACTTTGAACCTCCTGTTTGTAAAACAGCTTTAAACATTAGGCGGATGACTTTGTAAAGTGAATTAATTAGAGAAAAAGACCAAAGACACATTCTGTGTGAGTAAACAACACAGATTTAGATCTTAGTTAAAACTTAATGAATGTCAACTAATAAGGCGGTCTGTGGAATTTTTCAGGCTTTGCAAATCCTGCTCTTCTGAAAGGAAAGGCATTAATTCGTAACTGAAAACGTCTGTTTAAGGTTTGAGTCTGTGTGGTGGAGTGAGACCTGCAGCTCTGAGATTCAGCATCTTCTCTAGTTTTCCAAAGAAAAGATCTTTTCATAGCTGTTTTTATTTAGCTGGGGTTTCTCCGGGGAGGGCAGGAGAGGGTTAGCTCAAGAATTCACTTGATAGATTTCAGATCAGCAGCTAATCTGTCACTTCAAGGGGTGACAATGACAGGAGGGAAAGACTTCCTAATTTATTCATAAAATACTTTATCTGTCGATTCCATTTATTTAGTTCATTCTTCATAGGTAAAAGTATTGAAAAAAAGGAAATTAATCCTGACCTTGGAGGTGAGAAACAGAATGCTGATAACTCCAGCTCAGGGGCATGAGCAGGCCAGGACTTTTCTCACCCAAGAGTGTGGAAAACATGATAGACTGATATTATCTCATCCATTTTACCCCCTGAATTCTTGTTGATACTACAATACCACAGAGGCTTTACTGACCTATTAGCAATGCTTACTGGAAGCTCACATTCAGTATAGTTAGTCTCATGCCTTTTTTGTTTCCTTTACATAGTACAAAAATGTCTTGGGTACATTTTGTCTGTCTTTGTGGAGTAACAACTAGTTGCTAGCGAACAGATTACGTCATGTCAGAAATGCCAGCATTTTCTAAAGGAATTTTTCATGAAGTTTAAGAATTGGTATATATTTTTCAGTAAGCTGTAGTTTCTTTTTAAGTTCAATACAGCCTTTAAAGAATTATTGTACAATGCAACAGGCAAAGATTCACAGCAGCAAAAATTCTTTGACCAAACACTAAGATATTTTTTTGTCTTTGATGACATTTGAAAAAACATTTAGAATTTAATTTCTCTAGGATTTTTATGTCCTCAAATTTTAGTTGGTACAACATAGTATTTATGGAAGACAGTATGACTCCATACAATTATAATTTGATTGCATTGTGAAATATGGAAGAGTGTTTTGCAGCTAAAAGAAGTTAATTCCTCATAACTGAATAGAGTCCATTTAATCAACTGAACTGAGGTAATAAACCTTTTCTTTTTACTGAAGGCTTTTTCACTGGCAAAACCAGAGCAATTCTTAATATAAATTTCAGAAACACTGAGTCTTTGCAACAGAAAGTCTAAATACTTGAGAACTTGACACCGTCTGGCAGAGATCAGTTAATGACATGAGCTTGATCAGGAAGTGAATAGCTTATTTAATGATTCTCACTCTCTTCTGTGCTTCAGAAGCTCCTTATTCACTTCAGCTGATCTTCACAGCCAGTCCCAGGCTTTCTCTTCCAGATTTTAGTCTCTTCAATGTTCAGATGTGTTGTAGTGAAGATATATGTGTAGTTTGGATATTATATAGTATTTTTTTTTTACACCTATACCTTACTTAAAAAGTGAACTATTCAGAAAATGAAGCCCTAGAGAGARCTTAACTGCTACTTTTCAAAGGCATACAACTTGACCAAATCTGAGTTTGTGTTGCTAGGTTTTTTAGCAGGTCTGTAAAAGGTACATTTTTACATGAGATTGCTTTCTTGCAGAGCATTACAACTTTACACTAAAGAATGGAAGTGTTAAAACTTCACACAATATTGCTGTGAAAATGGACATAGCAGTATTTATTTCCTTAATCTCATTCTTCAAATAACAGGCTCATATTTGCTAATCTATTTGTCAAAAAAAAAAGTAAAGTAAGGTGAGAGGTGGAGCTGAGAACTAGAGGCATGCATTTGCAAAAAACATAGGTTTGGCTTTTAAAATATRGCAAAAAGATTATACAGCCGACTGATAGATACCATGAAAAGGCAAGGGCACATAAATTCTTTGGCTGTGTAGCTCTCTTTGTATAAATCAATCTTCCAGAGAGATACAGGAATAGAAAGTATTAGTAAGTTGCATAGCTTGCACAACCTGCAAGCACCGGGCACAAAACTAGAGCCTTCTGTGACTGCTTTATGTTTTTATTGTGCGACTTTCAGTATTTTTCCTTTGGAAGAACAGGACAGGAAGACTCATCACAACGCAGAGCTGGGGTACATGCTAAAGTACCTGGGAGGCAGGAATTGCTCCCTGACTGCGTAGCTTAGACATGATTAGAGAGTCTATATGTTATACCTCATAACTAGACCATGGACCCCGTCAGCCACTTATTCTTTTTTTTTCTCCATCTACCATTGACCCAAACAGAGCCTTTYGGCTCTGCTTAGCTGTTTTTCTCTGATTATTTGCCTTGAGCCCACAGAATATGAGATTACTACATGGCCTCCAGTTCAAATATTTGTCAGGCCCAAGATTCTGTAATATAGAAAAGCTACAGGAGCAAATGCACTCCGTACTGCGAGTGTTGCTTATGTCCAATACGCAGTGCTGWCCAGGTAGTGCAAGAAAATAGTATTTATATCAAGATTAAAAAACCCAGCTGTTTCAAAGAAAATGTAAATAGATGTGTTTTAAATGTGAATCATGATTCAATTATTAATTTATCTTCTCAGTTATGCGTGAATATATTGTTAAGATTTGTTAAATCCGATATATGGAGAAACATAGCAATGTCAGCCAAAACTTTGTTCTTTGAATTAGCTTCATAGCCATAGTGTATAAGAATATAATACTAGCGTGTGTGTGCGTGTATATATATATATATATATATATAAACATATATATATATATATATACACACATACATATATATATTTACACACATGCATGGGCTTTTATTCACACTCATATATGATGACAGATGAGTGGGTAAATAGGTGTGCGTGTGTATTTACAAACACTTATGTGGAAAGCTGATGGAAGAGAAATAAAGCAGCTGAAATTAATTCTAATTCTGTGTTCACAGGACCATATATGTCAGAAAGGACTACCAGACTCCCTGAAAAAACTTCATGTGTGGTCAGAATTTGTTGGGTCCTCAGGTCACTGGAAACCAGAATTTTGGAATACCTTGCTGTGACACTCAGGAATCTGTTTTCCATTCATGTATGAGACATTTAAGCAGGTAATGACCAYTACTGTTAATGAAAATTATGTGTGTAGGACCCTGTGTGACTCAGTGAGAGACTGTGCCATAAAATCAGCTATATTTCCAGATATACCTGCACCTGTACCTACACCTTCTGTTGATTAATTAAATGAATAAAATGGAACTAGATCATCCTCTTATGTCAGAAAAATAATGTTAAAAGCTGAAAATGAAGAGAAAATCAGCAGGTGTGTGGAAAGAGAAGAAGGGAGAAACACAAGGAGAAGAGAGTAGATTTTCCTCACCTCCACAGATAGTAAAATACAAACTGAAAAGCCCAGCAGGCAGGCTGCTCGCTGATCTTCCCTCACAGTGGCAAAGATCACAGTGATCCTGCTTTTCCACTGGTTTTGTCCTCTGATTTTCCCCAAACAAATAAGTCTTTGCTCCAGTTGTACCACCTTTCTTCTAGACTGCTCCTTTGCAGTGGATATTGGGGCAGAGAGGACCTCTAGCTGAGCAATTTACACCTTTCCTTTGATGTGGGCCACCAGGCAGAGGTGTACAAATGCTTATGACTTATCTATATTGCAACTATTCTTTAGCAGGATATTTCTGCACACATAACACACAGATCTAGCCACAATTCTTCCCTAACTGCTGTCAGAGGCTGTGAGAGAAAAGTACTCAGTTTTGCAGAATGAAAGAAAAAATGTGAATATTGCTCTCAGGGAAGGTGGAAACAGTCAGATCAGGTGCAGAGAACTGATGACCCTTGGCTCAGACTGTAACATGGATATGAAACTGTGATAATTAAGAAGTGCATTAGATATCCCACTTTGCTTTCTAAATTTATATGCTGCTACTTCCACACAACCTGTGTTTAAGGAAGAGCAAGTCAGCCCAAGCCACRTAACGACTCATGAAGGAATTGTAAGGGATTCTTTGTACTAACTCGTCCAAAGAGTTGATTTCCCTATTATACTGCCTGCACAGTGTGTGCTAATCTTTGCCCACTTCAGAAATATGATCTTTGCCCACTCTTAAATGTAACTTGCTGACAAATGCAACATACTTGGCATGAAATGGGAGTGGATCTAATATACTGAATAATGAATACTATGGAGGTCAAGTGAGAGATACTGGTGAGGCAAATGTTTGTCTTAAACACAGGAAGAATGGATCATGTCTGATTTTCATTTTCTTTGTTTAACAACTACACCATCATACCAAAGATTTTTTTTTAATAATTACTGTATTGAAATTAGATATGCTTTATTTAGGATTCTTTCTCCCCAAATCAGACTATTTCACAACTTGTATTTACATTTATTGAAGTCCAAGGTTGRATTTCAGAAACAGTAAGGTATTCATTTTGATTCCCTCTGATTGATCACAAAATGATTTCTGAAAATTCAGGARGCCTTTTTCAGCCAAAATTTTGTGAATATTTGTGTTCATTATAGAGCTGAGGAGATGGGGAGACGGTAAAGAGTGGTCAGGATTTTTTTTTTCTGTGTCTGCCAAGCATTCTTTATCATTTTCCTTTGAAGTCCTTACAAGTTATCTGGTGTTTGTGCTAACTTTCTCTATGAAAAGAGGAACTGGTTTATCCTCTTAGGAGACATTTTAAACATCACAGAAAGTAAAGAGCAGGAATGAAGTCTACCTGACTAAACAAAGACCAGCACAGAAAGCACAGCCATTTTGATGGTTTATTTTAAATTCTGCTTTGACTCCTAGAACAAAGCTAGCCAAATTCAACTCCTAAATAAGTGAACTCTACAGCTCCCACTCCAAGGAATGGGATTTCCCTCTGCAAGCCTCCAGGTTCAATTTGTCTTATAACTGAAAGATTTCAAAGTAATGTGCATCAGGTAAAGTAAAAAATAGCAGAAAATATGGGCTGGAGTGGTATTTATAGTGTCTTTTTCATGATGRCTGCTTAAAAACAGAAGGAATTTCATTGCCTGTTAACAAGTTTGATGAAATGAGATGGGGCAGAGCAAGTTCAGCATCTCTTCCTCCGGTGGGTTCTGTAAGGGCCTGCAATGCTCGAGTTTTGTTTTTGGTGGAAGTTAATCCCTCTGTTATTACAGCCTTAGTATGACACATCATAAAARGTTTATTTGAGGATTTCTTAGATTTATTTGTCCATAAAGTTTTCAAAATAGTGCTTAAGAGTTTTAAGCTTTGTAACTCAAAAGTCATTGAAGTCATACAAGTCCTGATCTTCTGTGTTTGATTTCAAGATGATATATGACATAGATGCCTGCCTAATTTAGCTCTTATTAGAGGAGTAATATTAATGGTTAAGGAATATGAAGCCTAATTAGATTTTTGCAAGCAGCTAACTACTGTAGCAAAGACAGCTTTTTATTCTGTAATTCCTGCAAGTGTACTAGAATGTCACCACTATCATCTGAGAAGAYGAAAGTCAGTCCAGCAGCGGCACTCCATTGTTAACAACTAGCTAAAGAAATACTCACTCGTTCTGTGAAGTGATCAAAATTTGGTATCATCAAATTTGTAGATATTTTGATTTTGTTCCCAGATGGAGGCTGTNAAACTACGAAATGAATAATTGTGGGAAACTTTAGATGAAAAATAGCCAGTTAAGAAGTACATTCAGGGTCAATTCAGCAGCTTATTTGGAATCACCTCTCTGTTTCAGTTCCTGTACTTCTAGCAAAGAGGTTGTACTAGTTTATGCATYTATATCAGAGCATGAGTTGGTGGAATGATGCAAGAAACACGTTTACAAATATCATCATAAATGAATGACCATTGATTTGTTTCTATTGTTGCCATCATGACATATTTCCAAATATATGAGGTCCTGTATTCACTGGATTCTGTAATCACCAATTTTCCACAAATTTGTACTAAAAATATATTGTTAATCACTCACTATTCATTGTTTGTTAGTCACACCTCTACTAGTACTTAGTCATACCTCAGCCCATCAGTTAATTAAGAAGCAGATCGTATACTATATGACCAATCACATCTCACAAATAATGATTAATCAAAATGAACAGTTCATGAATGGCATAGTGACTAAAAATCATTCAATTGTCTAATACTTGCGATGCTAATATATTGACATAAATTGGAGTGGTTTGTGGCTGAGTCATTAACCAAAAGCCAATATAATCTGTGGGTCCCGATGGCACTAATAAACTAGTATTTTAACATAAAATACTAAGTTTAAGTAACACATTCCCCTTTCTTTAGATATTATTTCGGTGTGTCTTATCAAGGTGAACCAGGCAATCACAGCTGACTGCAGAATTGCTGTTGGCTTCAGTGAGAGAATGGTTGTTTCTTATATATGTTTTATTAAGATGACTGGTTAATTAAAGTTTCCTTAGATTGTTTTCTCTGCTCCTTCTTGTTTTCACTCTGGAATTTACTGATAAAATCACCTGGGTCTCAGCCTGGGTCTCATTTACCTTTTTGCTTTTTTTATCCTGTTTTAACAGAGGCCTCTCTCTATTAATAAAGTGATGCAAAGGGGCATTTCTGGAACTGGGAGTCTGATCCCTTATCTCTTCCACTTAAAAACTGGATATCTTTTTATGAATTCAAAATAAAGAATAAGGCCATTGTATGATGCATTAAGATATTGAATGGATTATCTACTCCAAACTAGGCTCAAGTCATGACCAAATTAACTGCTACATCTGGAAACAATAGCCTGAGAGATAAAGATATTCTGAAAAAAGAATGAGTGAAATTTAAGGATGGAAGGTTTACTGTGGATCTCTCAAAGACATTGTCCTGATCTCTAAATTATGTGGCCTTTTTAGCCCCAATTTAAATTTGATGCCATTTCATTTATTAAAAATTATTGTAGGAAGAGATTATTTTAACCAGTTACATTTAGATTTTTTTTTCCTGAGGAAGCCAATTATGATGCATGATATTGTTCTGATCTAGAGCAGCTATACTGACATGCACTGAGATTCTCCTTCCAATAGAAAAACCAGGAGATGACTCTTTGTATGAACCAGTTCTAGTCACTTTAGAATTGCTGAAGTGAGAAAAAACAACAGTTTTCAGCATTATTTCAGCATTAGCTGGACAGATTATGTGTTATATGAAACTATTATTTACCTTGAGAAAACATCCACACTTTTAGGTCATATCTGGAGATCTATAGGGATAAGAGATCATAAACATGATAAAATTCAGGGCCAGAGGAGAACACCTGCTGTTATCATTGCAATGTCTACTAATATTCAACTGAAAGGCCTCTCATTTTACATGTGAATATACAGCATTATCATCATACTTTATCTGAAGATAGATTTTACACAATAATTCATTAGATGTATTTTTGTGATACAGTGTTGACTTTTTTAAGTACCTTCTTAAAACTTCAAAGAAAAAGCAAACAGCAGCATACCTACTTATAGCTTGAAGACATATATAATGCATGTTACATGCATAAGCTATGTAATAAGTGCCCTCTAAAGAATAAATAAGGATAGTTACACTATGTACAGTTATGCAAATCATAAACCTAATGTACCTGGAACTAAATCTTAAAAAAAGAAAATCCATAGCATGGAGGTATACTGCATTTGTCAATTCCAGTCAGAATAACTGATCTAATGGACATGTCTTTCCCATAGAGGTTGGAAAAGATGTTGATTCTATAATGTATTTCTCTTCAGTATTTCTGTCTGAGCTATAGTGCTATCATCATATAGAGCTATTTGTTGATGAAATTGCCATTTTTTCCCATTATACTTAGCTTCCTAACTTTCGTAATTTTATGTGGCAAATGACACCATGTGGGTGAGGGATCTCCAAGTGACTCCTGGGCATGATTTTGATGTTTTTTTTTCTTGAGAAGTACTTCACACGTATCTACTTTTAAGAGAAACAGAAATGTTCTGTTCTTATATATAACAGATCGACTCAGAAACTAAAGCATGTCAGTGGCTTGAATTCTTTAATTCACATGGCAATTAGTTTTGAAGATTATCTACAAATGTCCTACTTCTGATGCTTTGCATGTCTATTGTTTCWTTGAGTGTTTCTATTAATGTTTTCACAAGAAAATAGTAGAACAAGGCTAAAAAAAATCCATGAAATAGGATCAATTTTTAACATATTAACAGCTTCTTCCACTTAATTGTCTAACAATGGAGAGTTGAATAAAAAAGCAAGAAAGGAAATGAAAATATACAGTTTATAATGAGAAAAGCCATGACCACAGGCTTGCAGAGGAAATAAGTACCTAATCTTTATACATGGGGATGCTTCTTAGTTACAGTCTAAAACATAGATTTTATGGATTTATAAAAACTCTTCTTCAACTCTCTAACCTCATATTTAAGCCCCAAGCAAAATTTGAATTGCAGTGACCACCTATGTGTTAACTATACCTGAAGGAATAAACCCATACATTTGGAATAAGAACTTCCCTGGGAAATGGTGGTACATTCTGGGGATGTCACAACTTGTGGTGGCTAGCTCGGGCTAAAAGAGCAACTCCTTTTAAATCAGTGAAATGACATCATTTGCACACTATCACTTCTCAAGATTAGACCAAGGAAGTCTAAACGTCTCATTAAATGTAAATAGGCCTCTTTTGCCCTTCTCTTTATGTAATGTATTGCCCTGTGCTCTCAGCACATAAGCATGAAGAGATCTCAGTAAAATGATAAGGCCATTGCTGCTGCAGTGGTGTTGCTGTTTGTGTATATATTAGTGCAATACTGGGCTGTGCAAGTACTGTAGTATGAGTAGCTGTACAGTCAGAGTGTCAGAGAGAGAGAGGGTCATAGGTAAATGTTTATTTGTCCCAGTTATGTTACACAATACGAACCAGTGGCCTTGGTTGTTGGGCATGTTCCAAAAGGCCAGGGAAGTCTGCTACTCGACCCATTTGGCATTTTTCCATGAGACACACATGCAAAGACGCAATACGAGAATTAAGGAAAAAACAACTTCCATCCACAAGTAGACAAATCTGTCTTGTTTGTGCAGTGAAAGAAGATTGGCTCTAAGTCTGCTGTCAGTTCTAATGCATTAAAGATTTGTCACTGTGGGATATAACTGTGACCTCCATAGAGCTTTCGAGATTTGCATTGGATTTGTCTATACACCAGCTGACCTCTGTTAGTCCAAAGAAGTGTTAATAAAACAGATAGCAAAAAGGAATATATTTTGGTGGCAAGGATTCCAAGTAATGATAATAAACGATAAGCTATCATTTTTGGCTCACAATTTGAGCTTGAATCCTCAAGAATGTGACTTGTGACTTTGTCCCTTTGCAAATGATTTGTCTGCCTATAGCACTGCCATATATATATATATATAAAAAAAAAAATGTAAAGGTGTTCAGTGATATCACACCAGTTCGAACATTGCATCTAAGACTGAATTAAAGTTGCAAAAGAATGGATCCAGAAACATATATGCCTGTAGCTTACAGCAATAGTGAGAGCAGTAATAAAACAGAGTTTCCAGGGTTTAGAAGTTATAAGCAAAAGACAGAAACATGCAATGTTTACAATTATATATATTGCATGTGCAGAACAGGGTTGTGTGAGGACTATGCTATAACAATTCTTCAGTAAGTTCATCAGTGAGTCTTGGGCTCCTGCTTTTACTTTCTGAAGCTACCCACTAGCTGCATTAAAGCCATCACTATACTCATTTTTCATATTGCTTAACTCCAATCAGAATTTTTGAACTTATTAGGGAAGAGCATCCATATTTAGAAAACAAAATAGGCAGCTTTATTTTTCAGAACATGGTGAGAACCCACTTCAAAATCTTAGGAACCATCAGCAGTTTGAGTAGAAATGGGAAGTGAGGGATAGAAATTTGACCTCCCTGTATTAGGGAATTTTAAGGATTTGTCTTGTTAGACAGGAAAACCTGAAGCAGAAGTAAATGGCACTTCTATAGTAGATCTAACTATTAGCATAGTCATTTGTAAGTGCAAGTAAACAAAGCTTATCTATTTCTAATTTAGATGGTATGGAGTTCACCCACTACTCACTACTGGGCCTGTACACTATCATTAGTCACAGAATCACAGAATCAGTAAGGTTGGAAGGGACCTCTGGAGATCATCTAGTCCACCCGCCCTGCTCAGCAGGGTCACCTAGAGCATGTTAGACAGGGTTGCATCCAGGTGGGCCTTGAAGATCTCCACAGAAGGAGACTCCACAACCTCTCTGGGCAACCTGGTCCAGTGCTCCGTCACTCTCACAGGGAAGAAATTCCCCCTCACGGTCAGGAGGAACTTCCTGTGGTTCAATTTCTGCCCATTGCCTCTTGTCCTGTCACGTGGGACAACTGAAAAGAGTTTGTCCCCATCCCCTTGACACCCTCCCTTCAGGTACTTGTACACACTGATCAGATCCCCCCTCAGTCTTCTCTTCCTCAGGCTGAAGAGGCCCAGCTCTCGCAGCCGTTCCTCATAGGGCAGGTGCTCCAGCYCTCTGATCATCCTCGTAGCCCTATGCTGGACTCTGTCCAGTAGCTCCATGTCTCTCTTGTCCTGGGGAAGCCCAGAACTGGACACAGTACTCGAGATGAGGCCTCCCCAGGGCTGAGTAGAGGGGCAGGATCACCTCCCTCGACCTGCTGGCAACAGTCTCCCCAATGCACCCAAGGATACCATTGGCCTTTCTGGCCACAGGGGCACCTTACTGGCTCATGGTCAACTTGTCATCCATCAGCACTCCCAGGTCCTTCTCTGCATTGCTGCTCTCCAACAGGTCAGCCCCCAGCCTGTACTGGTGCCTAGGGTTATTTTTCCCTAGGTGCAGGACTCTGCACTTGCCCTTGTTGAACCTCAGGAGGTTCCTCTCTGCCCAGCTCTCCAGCCTGTCATTTTACATTACATTAGTTGTTGTTGAGAGCTATAAGAATCAAGGCTAAGAATTAAACAATCAAAAAGCAAAGAAGCAACGAAGCAAAAGGAAAACAAAAAGCTATCTCTCCTTTCATTACTTTGTATTTTGATATCTTTTTTTCCCTTGGTTCTTCAGACACTGAAACTGTTTATTCAGTAAAAATAAATATTTATATTACTACTAGTATATACAGTATAGTATTGTCCTTTCCCACACAGCTACCTTCCCTGATAGTAAGGTATAGTGTATGGTATAGTATTTGGGGGGAGGTTTAGCTCAGTTGGCTAGAGCATGGTGTTGCTAATGCCAAGGTCATGGGTTCAGTCCCCATATGGGCTATGCTAAGCGCTAAGTGTTGGACTAGATGATCTCCAGAGGTTCCTTCCAACCTTACCATTCTATGATATATAGTGTAGTATGGTATTTATAATGCTACTAGTATTTATTCTCCTTCTACTACTAAACTCAARTAATTACTCTAATGAAAATCTCTGGAAGTATTTTATTCTTCCATTTGCTGGCTTTGTGATATTTTGGGTCTAATAATTGAATTTCAGCTTTGGTACRGAACTTTCTGGCTTGGTTGTCAATGGTAGCCCAGACATGTCAATATACAGGGTTTTTGGAACTTAATTCAAATATATTTTCCATTTTTAAGTTATAGTGACTAAGTACTCCTGCTCACTTAAAAACTATCACTTAGGTAGGCAGTTTTCAATAGCTTAATCATCTTTTGATTGTCTCACTTTGTATCACAGGCAGTTCACCTGCTCTTCATCTAAACTTAAATGTTTCCTGTTTACACATCAGAAAATATAGAAAGATGATAATATTTAGAAAACAAATAAAAAATGAAAGCTGAGTTCAAAGGCATTATTTATGTAATTATCCTATAATTAAAGCAATTGCCGTTTGTGAAGAAATAGAATTTTTATTTTCATTTGCAGGTTTCTTGAGGGGTGTTTACTGATCATCACTGAGAAGCAACAAGAAAAATAATTGGAGRTGTTCCTTTTCCTGAAAAAGATTTWAGTTGCATTGGACATGTTCTTCATGAAATAACTGTGTATCTTTACAGTCTATTAATTAACAGGCCTGTGTGAAACAGCATTAGTTAGATTAGTGTTCAAACATACCCCAAACATACCCAACTTTTATAATATTAACTACAAGCACAGCTACTGTGGTTATGAAGTTTCTGAATAAGGAAGCATATCTCACATAAAATATTGCCATCTCCAGATACTAAAAATGGTGACTGCTTGTGCTAGTCTGTTTCCTCATGAAAATATGTGGATTCTCTTCAAAATCATGGGATTTCGGTAAATGTGTTATTTCTTGTGTTGTGATATTTTGAACCTCTAGTCTGTGTTTTTTTCTATAATCAGAAAAGCTAGAAASTTACTTTGTAAAGTTAAAGTTTAGATGTCCATGAAAATATTAAAATCTAGGAGCAGTGGTTTTCAAGAAGATCCGCTGAGTGTCAGAAAACCCAGAGGTGAGACCCAGAACACGAGGGAATCACTCAGGAAGCCAAGCTAAATAGTCTTGCTTCCATTTTGGGCAGATGAACTATCACAGACAGCCCAAAGAGAGTGACTGGGGCTAGGGAACCCCTTAGAGTATATTTTTACCCCAGTTCATGCAGAAACATACCTGGTTTGCGGCTGCGTTACTCAATAGCATATATGCTTTTGAGTATTAGGCAATGACAGAGAGCCTTACGGTTTTATAGACTCATGGGGGAGGTTTCTTGTGGAGCCATCCTGTCAAAGCCTCCACTGGACCTTTTGGCTGCTCCATGTCATTCCCACATGTTTGTACATGGTTCAAGGTGAGAGTGCCCACAAGGAAGTCACACTTGCCCATGGCCTCGCTGCTGGCATTGGCTCCACAGCAAATCCTTTTAAGTTGGAGGAAGAGCCCTCAACCTCTGCTGAAGGGGCTGATCTCCTTCGTTACTGTCATAAATTGGAAGTGTCACAGTTTCTGAGGACAGCATTTTTGAAAGGCTATTTGGAACATGTACGGTCCTGGTTACCCTAAACTATCGAAATACTAGGAACAGGAAGCAGAGTAGAAGCTGTAATCTCAAAATCTTTGATGTAAATAGTTGGATTTTTAATTCTGGTTTTATTCTTTCTTACCTTGCAAATCATGCTTTACACCTTCACCGAACTACACAACAAAAATCGCTATGAACAGATTAGTCCTAGAAATAAGTCACATACTTCAAATAATGTATACACACATACATTCAGCAAGAAATACTAGTCAGCTACTATATTTGCTTGATTACTTTGATGTAAATATTGATATGTGCAAAATCAATATCTGCCAGTACTGTGGAAAATTAGCAAAGCTATAACTCTCATAGCATGATTTTTTTTTTATTGTAGAACTACAGGGAAGTGTGTATTGACTTGATCTCTCCAGAAAAGCACCTATTTATTATCTAAAATGAGCCATATCAAAGAGAAGATGGATATTTTTACAATAATAGATAAAGTAGAACTTATTTGATTTTTTTTTAAATATCTGAAAAAAAATATCAAAACTTTTCTATCCAGCCTCATAAGCTAAGGGAACATTCAGCGCATAAGGACTTTAAAGTAAAGCTTAAAAATTAGAAAATTCCTCTGTCACAGTCTCCAGTAAAGCACCCTGGATTTCCAGAGTGTAATGTGCTCATACAAGTTGCTGCCTACTGTTATCAGCATCAAGTATGAATGCTCTCCATGCCAATTGATTAGAGGAACTCAAGCATGCATCATTTTAGGGTGCATGGAGAAAATGTCTGCTTCTCTTTTTTGAGCTACAGAAAAACTGTGAGACTTCCATCTATAAAAACAGTCTTGAGGAATTTTGGTCTTTTTGAAGATTTATGAGTTCTAGACCTGATTGTGACCCCGTAGTCATGGTCCATGCACATCTCTCCTGCTCTATCTTTTGCAGTCTGCAAATGGAGAGAGAACTGGCTGATAGTTGCTAATGRCTCCCTAACTATCAGTATATCAGGTATAGATAAATAATATACTTTTAATTTCTGACAGCAAGCTTCTAGTCTTTAATTCTGCAGAATKTCTGCTTTAAGTTACTTGATGATTCACAGTTGCATGTGAACTGAGTGTAGCTGCTTTTATGAATGACATCAGATATTGAGACCTCTGCAACTTTGAGAGCTAAAGCAGCTTCCCAAGCTTTTCCCATCCCTTTTCTGGATTTGAGAAATAAGTTGAATAAGATGAGAGGCATGGRTCAGCTAGTCTTCTCAGGAAATACTGAGACAAGTTAAAAAGAGGTTCAGGTATACAGTGCTGAAAAGTCCATGGAACTTAAGTAGGGATGGATTCATGAAAGACACAGTATGTGACTGTAGCAGTTTTGCTGGCCCTATTACTAAYTTGTGTATAACGCTTGAAAATAAAAGTCCCATATAACTTCTTAATTATTTATTAATATTTTAAATAATAGGGTAAAACTTTGGGAGAACTCACAGCCTCATAGCAAAAAGACTAGATGAGACCTCATGGATTTTTGTGCTCAGTATTCTGACATTTCCAAACACTAGCTCTGCCTGAGCCTGATATCTTACTATAATCATAGCCTCTCTGGACAATCATTGCCATTTATAAAACCCTGCTTTATGTCTTACGCTTTTAAGTTTTCCTAGAATTGAAAAATAAATCTTCCCTTCAAGTCAGACTTAACAAAARTACATAAAATAAAGAAGAAAACATTTTTACGGCATTCACAAGTACACTTACACTGCCATATTGGCACTTAATAATTGTTAAAAAATATATGTTCTTAAGGATAACAGATCATTTTGGGGCAGTGAAATATCAATATCAGAATGGATAGTCCATCTGTCTTCTGGCTTTGAAGAGTTATTTTTATGATTAAACTTATTGTTAACCAAAGCAGCTCAGACTGACAGTTGTGTCAGACTGGCAATTTACACCTTCAGAAGAGGATTTAGCAAAACTATACTGTTTTGACATGTTTCTTTCACTTTCCCTTTTCACTCATATTTATAGATCCTCTCTTTTGTTTTAATCTTGACATTCTGCAGGAGATTTAAGATACACTTCCTTAAAATGTTTATTTTATTATTGTCAAAGGGAGATCTCAGAAAACAAAATCTGATCACAGATGCACTATAACCTTCATTCTATTTTAATGCCAAGAGCAATTTAATGAAAAATTATTTTGCAGCAAGGRATTACCCTTTCTTTTTTCCTAAACRTTCACCAAACWGGCAGTATACAGATTGATATCTACATGCCATTAGGAAAGAGAGGACCCTTATCCAGAGCACACCTAGAAGTCRACAACTTGTAGGTCCAAGCCCTTTGTTTGCAGAAAGGTTTCTGTAGATACATCATGCCAGGTCTGGTACCATGACAGGTACCAGTCAGTACACACAGAATCATTAATCTGTTGGTTTCCTCATAGCATTACTAAAATGGTAAAAACATTTCAGTTGTTCCTTGAACTAGTAATATAACAGGTTAACATCTTAAGTGTATTAGGAATGTGATGAAAGAGGTGAAAAGAGAATAGAATAGCTATCTTCAGAGGGACCTTAAAAATGTAGTTGAAACTTTTATATAAAACAGTTTAAACCGAACTAAGTCCTTTTGACAAGCGCTGGGAATTTTCAAACTTACAAAGATTCAGGCAGTAGTTACAGGAAGACTATCTGCCAGTTCTGCAATTGTCTTGTTTAATGAAGTTGCAGACATTTTCCACTATAACTGTTCCTTATTAAGCTAATCTGTTATCTGCATAATAAACTTACCTGCCAAGGATAATTGAGTCTGCTTTTATTTCATGATGTAGTGGCATCTGCACTTCATAAAACATTTCWGAACTTTCCGACTCCCACCATTGGCTGCAGCGTGTTCTTGAATAAAACCACGCACAGTGCAGCTGCAGAGAGGAAGGGTTGCACTGGATTTTAAAATGAAGCAAGCACCAGAAGCATCAGTGCTTTCAGAAGAACGGAAAAGGTGTACTTTTAAAACAATCCATCAACACAAGCGCATCTGTTATTCCCCTAACTCCCAAACCAATCTTCAATCTTAAATATATACATAAAAATATATTTTCTAATTATAGTTGAGTTAAATTTTTATAAGATATACTCAGGCTTTGTTCTCAATTACAAATGCAATCCTACTAAAACTTATAATCCTGGAGTTTGATACTGCTTTCTGTTTTCTGTACAAACATTCTTTTCTATATTACTGACTTTCCTAGTTGTCGCTGGCTCTCTGACATGAATTCTCTTACTCTCTCCCCCAATAGAAAACCAAACTGGGGTAGGTGAAGATTGATCAAAGGAATTTTTTTCAAAGAAATTCACCACCAAGTTAAATTCTATAATCATTTCTGTCAGTGGGCAAAACTTAATTTGTCCTATAGTGAGAATAGAGTTTAGCCAACAGTGGGCATTTTTTAAAACATATTTCATATAATTGTTCATATKTACATTTTATTTCCCATTTTTTTCTCAAGCTCGATTTACATGACCATCCACATGATAGGTTCCCATAAAGTCATTCTTTTCCTTTTTAAACACTTTTTTTAAAGTGACTTTTTTTCTAATTAGGGCATATGTATGTCCATCTTGGGGGATTAGGTCAAGAGAACAAACATGCTAGTTGAGAGCTTCTCTGGTTAGGTACTGTGTATATCAGGGCGCAGATTCAAGTTAGCTAGGTAAAAATGTCTAACTGTATTGAATGTACAACTGTATTTTAATTTATTACAACATAATCGATAAACATCTAAAAGCTTTAAACTGCTATTTCTCACCATTTGTAGATGTTAATTACCATATTGACAGTGTCAAACTTCCATGCTGCTTCCACTGTTGTCTATAGAAATATGCATGTTATACAAAAGAATTTTTTTCAGTAAAGTGATGCTTTTGCAGAATAACTGACATACCACCTTTTTTTTCCAAATAATTTTGTTTAAAATTTAAATTTTTGTGCTTTATGCATGAACAGAATTTCACACACTAGATTATATAAGCTCTGCAGCAATGGACAGTGGTTTAGTGTGTTCTTTAATGAAGGGTATCTCAAGACTTTATAAATCAACCGAGATGTCTAACCAAGCAAGGATTAGCCTCTTACACCACAGAGGTGCTTCTTACTCACTTCTTATTTCCCACTGAAGGTCTTTAATGTATAATCCAAACACAGAAAAGTGTTTTTTAGGCCGATCTAAATCCATTTGAGTGATAATAAATGTCAGTGGTATATAAGAGAGAATCCAGACTTTGAACAATGACTCTTCTGGTTTATCCCAAAGAATCTGAATAGATGATTGATGTCTACTTTTCACTGAGATGATTATTCTAAGGCATTGGTTGTTCTTCAGAAGAAGATTACTTTTAAACTGTTATAACTCGTTAACTGTAGTCCAGAGGAGTTATCTTCGACTGTCACAAATCTGTGCCTAACAGACTTTGACCCCCAACTTTGCACCACTGAAATCAAGGGGAATTCTGTCAGGATATTCAATGATGGCAGAATGCCTGTGTTTTTAAGTGTAGAACAGCCTCTGGGTATTTGATTGAGATGTCAGACTAGGATTGATTGGAAACCTTGTATACTCTTTGAACTCAGTTTTCACAGTGATGGTTCTCTTCTCCTGCTCAACCTTTCTAAGAGTTAAATGAACTCATCCTTAAGTTGAGGCTCATAAGAAAATATCCAATAATTTTTAATTGTCTCCAAAAAAATGAGGTTCTTTTCCATGTAGAGAATCATCACTAACCTCTGCAGCCATATTCAATTCCAAAACATCTTGTTGGACAAAAGGGTCAACATTATTGAAAGTTTCCTTTTTGATAGTATTTACAAGTGCAGAAAGTTGGAGGTTCAAGAAAATGTTCCAGGTATTGTCACCTGCTTATTTTTTTCTTATGTCTTCACCACTAGAGATTAAGCCAGCAACTACCAGATTTCTGTAAAGAAATGACTGAAAATATAGAGAGCAATATTCACAGCAGTGCAAGGAATAAGTACTTATTGATGAAGCTATCAACTTGCTTCATGAATTTTATGAGAAGATACTCAGAAATATTAACTAACCTTTGTTTTTTTCTTTCTTATTTCATAAAAAAATGTGGTCTAGAGTGAGGATGAACTACCATTTGAGGATCAGAAGCTCTCAAGTGGTAGTACCACTGATTTGCTGTATCATTCATGACTACTCTCCTTGCCTCAGTACAACTGTTTTTCTGAGGGAAGGAGAGACATGCATCAGCCTGAAAAATGGGGGTTTGTGGTGATCACGCAGTGATTTAACCATGTGATTTAACTACCATTTAAATCACCACAGTGATTTAAACATTGTGCACTATCTGAAGCACTATCGTTATGAGTTTTATGCACTGTATTATTTTTGTCAGTTTTTGACTACTGTCAAAGAAATAGAGATTTTACTTAACTTTTATTAATAAATGCATTGTCTAAAGCCCTACCAAAATATTTCATACAAAATTTGAGTTTAAAATATGTGCAGAGATGCATATGAAATTATAAATAGCTAACGTTCTTTTGAAAATATATTTCTCCCGTTCTTTTAAAAAATGAAATGAATTCAAACAATTTTGCATTTTCCTTTAAAGGAACAGTTATAAATGTGTATAATTATGAAAATACTTGAAAGAAAATATTCTGTAGTGTATAAAAATACCAAGGAATTCCTGAATGTATAAACCAAACTGATTTTAACTTTAGGAGTAGAGACCTTGGCTACAGGATAATTTTTTATATCTCACCTAAAAATTTGAGTCCCTCATGGGGAGTTATGAAGGAAAGGCTGAAATATAACCTATATATTGTAAGGTATAACTGTCACTCCTTTATTGACTGTGTGTTCCCAATGTGTCTTTGTCTTTCACTCCCTGCTAAACAACATTTTAAAACAAATAGACTGAATTCTTTTTCTCCAAAATATGATTTAGCCTATGGCATCAATTTCACCAAAATGTTATTGTGATATGATGGATTTTCAAGACAGAAATAAAAGGGACTGGACATTTATATGGCAATGGGAATATCAAGAATTGGAAGAACAAGAAGTAGGAAAGACTTAAGAATGACACTGAAGACATAAATGCTAATACTTAATTGCCTCAGTCAGCATCTGACTGGTGCCTACAGTTTTCTGGAGCATTTGCAGGAGCTGCTATGACTGGTTAGATTAATATAGTATGAAAATATTTATGGTAAACAATCAGATTAATAAACAGGTCAGATCAATCTTAGACAGTAAATATTTCAAGGGTTTGAAAAGTACTCCTTCTTCCAATGTTTAGTCCCGACCTCTCATTCCCCAAATTCAATAGGACTTCTCATATTCATGGAGGAAGGCATGGATGTAAGCATACCTATGAAAAGTCTGAATTGCTTTTCCTAGAGAAAGAAATCAAGCTGATATGTCTTTTGTCCCATTATCTTTGAAGATGCCCATGGTGACAGGTGGAGGTATCTATCTTGTTCTCTTTTTATGAGAGAGGAATAGGAGAGGATACAACAAAAGGAATGGGAAACAACACTATTTATCTCTAAGATCAATTTAGTAATTATGGATTTAACCTGTCAAACACAGGTCACTTGGCCAATTCAGAAGAATCTGTATTTACAAGACACATCATCTTTGAACAAATATAGGTAATGAAAATTTCAAGGCTAAGTCTCTCAGTGTGGTGCACAGGAGATGCAAAAAAATCCCATTATTTGCTAACAGGATTTGTGTCCCTGTGTCTCATGCACCACTTTGAAAATTCACTCTCAGTCATCCTGAAGCAAGGTAATATGCAAAGCTTTCAAGATTACATCATTAGAATATAGACAAGAAGCTTAATCTGTTATCATGTACAAAGTATTAGAAGCAGAAAAAAAATGCTTGTAGTTAACAATTTCAAGCTTGGATTTTTCCACTGGATCTACCTGTATGTGAATGTTTAATACAATAAATTAGTGGATTATTAGTAGTTTACAACTCTTGCGGTTGCTTTGAAGTTATTTCCAATCTCAAAACCATAAAGCCAGCTAAAGATTAAAGAATTCCAAAGAAACTATTTTCTTAAATGTGAACAATTCAGTTACACACAATACTCATAACATACATATGCACTTGCAAAAGGAGTATTTACATATCCTATTTCAACTGTCTGTTATGTTTTATGTATACATTATATGTTTTTAAATCTGTACAATTTCATTCAGCTCATCAGTTTGTAGCACTGTTGGAAATTTGATGAGTTTCTCTTAGAAGGCTTTGGACAAAAAATTGATAAATTACAGGGTCTGCACTATAATCTCCTTCGAAAGTTGAGTATGTAGTAATAGTTCTTTTCTTTCTCACACCAGGAAAATAGATTGTAACATTCAGAGTAGGTCCTGATGGGTTTGATGGATGCAGTGGGAGAACAGCAAATAACTGTTGCTACAGGTACCAAGATTTAAGTTTGAGCTATGAATTCATACCAGTGACTGACTCAAGTCAAAACAATTTGTGTGGGGTCTTCTGCTCCTGTAAACTCTTACCAGGTCTGTTAGTCTAGAAAACATAAATAGAAATCCAAGATTACTAGTTTCATTAATTCCACTGAAAGCAATAAGTAACTTGGCAATAAATATGTGAAACAAATGATACCTGGAAGATTCCTTACAGCACCTTTCTATGTTTTCCAGTGGCAAGCTCTTTCTCCCGGTGTCATAAAAAATGTCATATGGTTGGTGACCCTTTCATGAGAAGAGTGACTTGAAATCATGAAAGAGTGTGGTTGAATTTATAATCATAATACTTCATATGATTGCATATGAAGAGTTCATCAATATATTTTTTAGCAGGATGAAACATCAAATTATAGTAAATATTATRTTTTAAAACAAGATCATTACATACATGGCATACTGATGATTAATACCTGAGAACATCAAACTTCTACATGCCAAGGATACTGCTTTTGTATTGGGATGTTTTTCTGAGGATGTCCATGGTGTCATTGTTTACATTGCCAAGTTCATTCCATTAAGCTTACCAGAAGTCCTTCTGACAGCATTATCCTGCCTTTCCTCCAAAACCATACTTCACTGTAAACTGAGGTCATTATAAAAAAGCCCTAATGAATCCAGTAGAATTAGTCTGATGGAGTGGTTAATTCCTGACACAGTTATGGTAATAAGTCCTCAATTCCTTTTACATCCTTGCCCTCATAACACAAGCTCTGAAAATTAGCCCCACCCCTACAGGCCAACCCTAGTCTTGTCAGCTTGGCTGGCTAGCTAAATGATCATCTCTCCTTTCTCATAGAGATCAGAAAAAGAATAATAGATTTCCAATGGGTTAGGTAGGAAAAAATATTTTTTTGAGAATTTAACATTTTTAGATGATATTCTTCGGAGTTCTTTAAATTTTGAGCAAAAAACATATATTGTCCCTGACTTCCTCATTTTCTAAAAATGTCAGCTGGTTCAGCTTAACTGTACATTACCAAATGGTCTGAGTATGGAGGACATTGCCATCTCTGATGCTTAAGGTAATTTACTGAAGTCAGTCCTACTGAATTTGATGGGTTTTGGATTATGTTGTGTCTTGCGGACACAATACTCTGGCTGCTAACAGTTGGATGATACAACATCTATTTTTCTATGTATCTGGCTTCTCAAAAGGAATACACAACCCATCAGTTAGCTGTTAAGGACAGAATCCAATCTCCAGGAGGCTGAGTAGAAAAGACATAGTATCAGATGCATATGCGGTCTGTGTACTGTGTGATGCTTGCAGGTTTCCTCTTTGAAATTCTACGCAAAAGGAACTGGAACTGCCTTCAAATTTTCCACTTATTCAAAGTTGCAGAGAGGCGTCTCCATCCACAGGACCTGCAGCTTCATCACTCTGCTGAAGGTACAGAGCTACCTCTCTTCATTCAAAGACTGATTTGTGCTATTGCAGTGAGGTAACAGGAGTAGGCAGGACTGTTTTTCACTCTTCTTTCTCAGTACAACTGTGTGGTTCATACAGTGCCCAAGTGAATGGAAGACGGTTAGGCTTGGTCCCTTTCTCTGCCTGAAGGAGACTCAATCAACAATGTTCCTCCCATGAGAAGGCATGCATCATCAAGCTAAACAGAGTTACCGCTTGGGAATATTTAAGTTGAGCTACTCTCCACAAAATAATCTAAGAGGCACAGGGTCAGAAAGAGGAAGCATTAAGCTTAGGAACCAAACTCTAACCCATGCTTCAAAGACAGTTTGATTTAAGACATGATTTAAGACAGTTTTTGTGTATTATATGTGACAATGCAGGGTTAAATGCATTAATAACCCTGAAAGCAGTGCTCAGACTCGGGTTTTGGCCTACTAGGTGTTGCAAGGGTACAGTCATGCAGTCTTTGCAGTGCATTTGAATATTCTCATCATAAGACTAAATACCACTATTCTTTCACACATGAAGACTGCTTTAGAAACCTCCTTAGCAAGATGGAGATTGTGCCCTCAGCTATTATCCTTTTCAAAAAGTTTATTTGACCACTCGAGGGGTTTTAGGTGAAATTGTGTAGTCTGGATTACTTCATATTAATGATTATCTACCACAAATCCTTACTGCTCAAATACTTAAGTCTGTTGTAATTGCTCCACAGCAATTTACATAAGTGAGAGACTTCATCTTTTTTCAAAATCCTTTCCCATCACAAATTACTCATTGATTCTAATAGCAACTTATTGCATTGATAGACAGATTTTATTCCTTAACAGTTTGAAATAGTCTAGTCATTCTAGCTCAGAAGCTTATGTTGAATATGTGTATGTAAAGGTACAACTGGTGGACTCAAAATCAGCAGATAAATATACATCATGTAGTGTACATGTTGCCTGCCTTCTCTCTAAATTGTGAACATAAAATCTGTTCCCTTGATTTTAGACTTCACTAACAAATGGAGGTTCACATGATTTAAACACATTTTTGCCACTGCTTAGGATTTCCAGAACATAGAGTTAATAGTAAATGAGCACACTTTTACTGTCTCATCAGCAGCTTCAACAATATTGTTTTGTGCTGTTTATAAGGAGTATGCAGAAGACTTGGCACTCAGATTTTGAATCTAATTTGTGGACTACTTGACAGTCTTCTTTTCCCATAATGTATTCATCCCAAGATATATTGGTTATGCAATAAAGTATTTTTTAATTGCTAGCTTTAGAAATATTTAAGTACCCAATTATTTTTATCTAAAAGACTATTACAGAAAAAAAAGGAAAAGTTAAAAATGGATAGGGCAATGGCTAGACAAGGATTATGAGTTGCACAGCAAGAGCACCGAGCCTTTGATGAAGTGTATAAATAATTAGTAACACACTCCAAGATGTATTTCGTTTGGTTTATAATACCTGTGCTCATTTAATTCCAGCTGAAAATATGCCCACTCATTCACAGTGAAGGATAGATAAATTCATGACCAAGTAAATGAAAAAAGTGATTCATGCTGAAGTACCAAAGGCCAAATACTTTCTGAACATACACAAAACAGACACTCATTGGTTAGGCACCAATCCACATTTAATCTACCTTAGAGAAAGATCATAGAGATACGTGAAACAGGTCTGTGTGTGGCAATTTAGTGCACATAATGGACATAAATGTAGACATGTGGTTACATGTGATAATTTTGAACATCTAGTTCTGAATCCATGAATGATGTTTAGTAAGATGGATGGAAGATTTATCTTTGTTCAAGGTTACATGGATACTCAAATATCCATTTTTGTGTGTGTTCCACAAATGATGATGAGATGAATTTGGACCTGGACTTCAAAATCAAACTAGTATCTTCACTAATCTTCCCTGCACTGAATCTTGAAGAACTTCGTGACAGCATGTCTACATTTTGAGAGGTACTTTGAGACCTAAAGATGCAGATGGGTCGTCTAATAGAATTTCAAAATGACTAAAGATAATTTTCTACATCCATTAGGTTCTGAAATCTCTTTGAAAATGTGAATCTTGGTATGCATATATTTCTTACAAGAAGGAATAGAGAGAGCTCTCCAGGAGGTATGGCCAGACAGCTATTCACCCATCTCACACAGTAAATACTGAATTCTTTGGAGAACTGCTCCAGTTTAGCAGTCTTCCAATTTAGAGAATTAACAAAAATATTTAACAAAGAGAATATAAATATAAAACAAGGAAACACCACTTGCTAACTTTTCCCACCCTATTCTAGTGTTTTACAGACCACTTCTGTGAAGTGTGTGTTCCCTCAAAATTGTTTTATCAAATTGAGATAAAACTGATTTGTCTTCTCATTGTATCCACAGCTCTGTCTCTCTCACACAGTTTTGGATTTTTTTTTTTTTTTTTTTTTTGCATTACACTATTTAAATCATGACTGATGTCAGCTCCATCTGCAATGCTTGCCACTTAGGTGAATTACTCTGGATGAGGTGAAGTGGCTCCATTAGGAAAAGTCCAAAATATAGCTTAGATTTAATTCAATCTCAATGGCCTCTTTTTAGTTTAACAATTTATTTTTCCTCATCAATGGGCATAATAAAGAGTACTGTACTATGGATGCCATTAAATAAGCTTATACTTTGAACATTGTTTATATTTCTGGCTTTATACAGTCCCTAAGCTAACTGCACAGCTTTCCAGCTATTTCTACAGCATCTCAGAAATACAGTATTTCTGCCACAGTTTGAATTCTTACCTGGTTGTCTTGTATCTTGATTATGACAACATTCCTTTCTTTGGTCTTGACAAAAACATGAAACAACAGCATAACTTTTCCATATTCAAATAATATTAWTTTCTTCTGCAAAATTGGTATGCCTCTAGACAACAGGGTGGTGTCAACATTGTGCAGAGGACCATGAGGTGGCTAGTTCAGAACGGATAAACAAAAGTGCTGTTATACACAGGGACTACATTGGGTCAGGAAAACCCAGGGCCACAAGTTATTGAAGGGTTGTATCATTAAATGCTTGCCTTTTCTTATGTATACTTGCCTCCTGTTCTGTAGCCACCTGCTACAGGGCTGGATAGACCTTAGGCCTGACCCAATGTGATGTCTGAATGTTCTTAAGTAGGCAAATAGATCTTTCACTACTAATATCCATATCTACTTTCTTATCTTTCTTGTACTTGGTAGTGTTGGTATGGATGCCATTACAAGATACTTTGTAATGCTTTAAGGCCTTTTAATTTTTTTTGGTAAAGGTGTAAATACAGCAGACTAAGAAATTGGAAGGGGCTGGAAATGCTAAGACCTCGTGATATAATGGCTCAGACAATGTTTTTGAAGAAGATATGCATCAAATTGACTGTCAGTCAGCTATGTAATATAGTTGTATAGAATCTCACTTTTCTATATCAAGGGAAAAAAAACTGAAATAACTATAATTTGCCTTTTAAATGCATGTGGAGAAGAAAAATGCTGTAACATTAGTGCAATTAGAAGGGAGATATGGTGTATTTCTTAACTGTCTATATCTGTCAGAGCAACTGTGATGTTTCTCTTCCTTCTCCTTTGCTGGCCAGCAACTGGTGAAAAAGATACAATGGGACTGAATTAACGGCAATTGAAAAAGGAGTTAATTTCTAGAAAAAAATATCCTCAAAACTAATAAAAATTATGTAACTGTTAATTTTCTCAAGTACAAAGTGAATGCAAAATATATTTAGTAGTATTTTTAAGATTTCATATTTTTATTATAAACTAAAAACAGATAAAACAATGGGGAGTTTTCCTTGTTTGATTTTCCTTCAAATTTGTTAACATTTTTCTGTTTTCATGTAAAAAGAAAATTAGAATAAATGGGGGAACAAATAGGGCAAAAGCACCTGAGACTCAAAACATGTATAATTATTGATTTAATTTATAATAATAATACTAATAATGAATCCTGATCATTTTAATTTTGATGGAAAAAACATATATCATTTTAAAAAGTACAGTGACAAAGTAACAGAGCAGCTGCAACCTTATGCCACTGTCAGAGAGGTGCCATCTCACAGATCCTGGCCTTGGTGAAGCTCAGCTGCTAAGTGCGGTCCATGGCTGCAATCCACTGACGTGGCGCTTGCCTTACACAGGTCCCTATCAATCATGCAACCTGGCAAGTTAGTGCTTTTGTCAAGCCAACAGGTATACCAAACCTTTTTCTGTGATCCACAGGTTCCTTTTTTGGCTTCATGATCTCACATTACTGATACTGTCTTCCATCACATGACCTGTTGCAATTTGGATTTTCAGAGAGATGTCTTTTGTCAAGACTTGTGGGTTCTTTTTTTTCATTCCATTGGGAATAAATACTGAGCAACTATTTAAAGAATTTTCTGGTGAGTATATACTTCTACATTTGTTTCTTAGTGCACTAAGTCACTAGAATGCTGTCTGAGAAACTACATATAAAGGTAGAATGATAATTTAAACAATATATAAAGATATGAATTCTAGGTGTTGATCTGAAATTGCAGTAGCATTGAATATTTCAATATACTAGCTAGCTACTTTCAGGACACAGGCTATATCTTGTCTAGATTAGGAGCGAGAAAGAATAAATCACTTTGGTAAGTCTTACTCAGYTGGGAGCATCTGAGGCCAACATCATCAATGAAGGTTGGGAAACCATCACAGGAGGGTGTTTCAGGCAGTGGGACTTCAGTAATGGAAGGAGATTAAGAAAGAAATTGATGGGTGGTACAGTCTTTTAAAAGCAGCAAAGTCCAAGAAGGTTGGAGTGAGAGGAATGAAGAGAATGTCTTTATGTTGACTGTAAGATTGTTGGAATGTGAAGAAAGTTGCCTGAAAGTCTGAAAAAAGAAGTAGAGTCTAGAAGAGAGGTCTCAGAATCATGAAAAGGGACCACATCCACATCTGCAGCCATCACAGATTGTGAGAAAAATCATGGTCTCAATCTGTCATGTTTTCAAAATTTCTGAGTTTATAATCATTTTCAGAGATCTTGGTCAGATAAAGGTCTTAAAATGTGAGAGTCCAGAAAGATTTCTAAGAGTCAGAGGCAGAACTCTAAATCCGATGTAGACAGTGGTGAAACCAGCTTGGGGCTCCTCCAAAAATGTCACATACATCAAATGCCAACATCTAATTTTAAATCCTGTTCCTATTCCTTTTTGACTTAAGAAAATTTTCTGATTTGAATAGTTCAGTTAAGGCTAGTTTTCAGCAGTGAGCTTTGGAAGACGATACTTTAATCAAACAATAGGTTTTATACTAAACTAGAATAAGAATATAATTTTACACATTCACAGGAGGATAACCTTTAATGTATTCTAATACGCTGAACATGTTATTAAATTGAACTCACAGAAGTCTTGACTTTTAGAGGAGAAAAGCTGTATATCCTGATTACTCATGAACAAGTAAGGTCAGATGCAGCTCTGTCATATGTACAGTTTAGAAAACCTCGAGTATATGGGACATTTGGGATTAGACAGTTTCCAAATAGGATCTAGATGGGTAACAAGTAAGGGCACTGCTGTTAAACAACTATAACATCTCTTTAAATTTATTGCTTTTTTTAGAACATCCGCTTTGGGAATTTACAGCAGTATAACAAGCAAAATCAACTATTCCTGCTATTACTGACGAGTCATTTATTGCTATATACGTATAGCTATAACTAAAGGATTTGAGTTAAACAACTTTAAGTAGTTTATTCTTCATGCTCAGGCAGCTGCTTTTCAAAGTATTCAAAAGGAAAAATGAAAAGAAAAATCAACTGAACGAAATCTATTAAGATGTGTTTTACTGGTTAGGCACGTGAAAACTGTCTCCTACCTCTGCAAAATTTAAAGAAACAACTCCTGAAATGCAATCTGTGGAAAGATTCCTACTAAAACCTATCTTTAAATAGTGATTATTATGTGGATCATGCATTACAAAGGAATATTTGACTTTATATTTCATTGTTGTGTATTATAGTTATTATATTTATATCTAAAGAGAGAGCTGTCATAACCCTGTGTGAGAAAATATTAAATTTCAGCTCAGAATTTACCTTTAGTTGAAACTTAGTAGAGTAATACTCTTCTAATTTTTCCCCTTTTTGAACTATATTTTTGTTGTATAAAATATTATTTAAGTGGAAAAAAATCCTTCTCTGCTCATATTTAAAATATTTAGAGTATTCCATAGGTATATTAACTATTTTAAAAGTATTTAGTATAGGATGCATGAATGAACAGATAGCTAGATAAATAAGATCTCAAGGTCCCTTTTAGGTTAAATTACAACAGCAAATGAGAAGTGACGTGGCTGCCCTGGGATCAGCAAAGCTTTTAAACACTGCTCTTCAACTCACACAGCAGTGTCCCTTTCTTCACAAAACTATGTTCTTGTCCATAATTTTAAGAGCCTTTGTAAACTGCATAAGCAGCAGGACCTTTTGTTCAACAGCAGTGATTTTTTTTCAGTTAAATGTGTAATTCACCAAATGGAAAGACAGACACCTTGGAGACATCATTATTCTTCACCTATCCATCAAAAACTACAAACGATCTAGCTGGTTCTGTTGCCATCCTTTTATCTTCATTCTTATTTCTACAATATTTTCAAATAGACCCACAACGTATTCATCACATCATGAGCAAGAATTTCAGCTCTAGCATCACCCACTATACAATTTCTGAGTTGAGTAAACTAATTTTCTCTAATTTCAATCATGTGAAGGTGCAGGTGGAAAGATCATTCTCATTAGTGGTGAGATGTGCTGCTGCCCTAGTGGCCAACTGGCTTTGCACCCTTTTGGTTATTGATCTGGGAACATATAGGAGTAGGCAATGGCTGCAGGACAAAGATCTCTGTTCTTCGAGCTTTCCTAGCAGAGCTCCAAAGGCTTGTTTCTGCACTCTGTGTGTCTCCTATGCATAATTAAGACTAGGTAGGTGAAATAATGAAAAATAACAGATTTGGATTACTAATTCTTGCTGCAAAAATGCGTTCGGGACAACAGGCCCAGTGAAAATTTTCTTGGTATAGCAGAACCTTCTCAGGTCAAAGTGACTCAACAGTCAGTTTTCAGAAAGCAAAATCTTTCTGCAACCAAAGCCAGTAAAAATGTTTGTTATATATCATTTTCTTGGGTACTCCCTGTTCCTGACATTGAATGATTGATTCAGAGCCCATGTGGTGTTGGGGCCGTAAACCCAATGAAACAACAAATACAGTCAACACCATTTCTTCCAGGGGGATTGTTCTAGTCTCTGGGATCTTGACAGCAAATATGATTGTGGTAAATCAAAACTTGAAATTGAGGAACACTTTTTCAGCATCCAAAGAGAGATCAGTTCATGAGAGGAACAAACTGTTTAAAAGAGAAAAAGTATTCCACTGTCAAGCATTTTCAGTTGCCAAAACAGAGGTACAGACTAATGAAGGGGGGTGTGTGTGTGTGTGTGTGTGTGTGTGTGTGTGCGCGTGTGTATGTGTGTGCGTGTGTGTGTTTTTTAACAGTGTAAATATGCATTTCAGAAATGATTTTAGGTTGTTAGGCTATATAAGACACATGATCACTATGGAGTGAGAAGGAAAGAGGGAGACCTCTCTGCTCATTGGGGACAAAGTGGAGGATACTACTTTTCAGGGAAGATATAACAATTTTAGGGGTTAGTTGTTCTTGTCCAGACAGCCTAAAAACTATATCTTAGTAGTGATACTCATATGCAAYCAGTACCATCAATTTAGAGAAGGATCACTAACACTCCTACAAGGGGAAAAAAGGAAAAAGTAATCTGGGAAACTTGTAAACTTCCCATATAATTCTGCTCACCTATTTCCTGCTTGTGTTAACTGTCAGAGTTCATGGTACAACCTGTAAAGGAGACTCTGGCAGAAAAAATGGCTGAGATGCCCTCCAAGGTAGCACGGGGGTCTGTGCAAAGAGCAGCAGCAGGCTGCCATCCTCCTGCCTCAGTGATTTCCTTGACCAGTCTGACATGGCCATCTTGTTTTAAAATAATCTTGGAAACAAATATTCCTGTCTTGATCTAGACTCTCAGTACAGGCTCCTGCATGACAAAGCACAGTGTCCAAGTGGACTATGTCCCTAATGCACTCTGCTAGCAAGATCTATTCAAAACTAAAATAAAATAGTAAGACATATGTCCCAACCTTCAAAATGTTATATTGGTTCAGTTCCACTCTAATTTGGGTAAAAGCATCTCCAATAGAAAGTCAGGTACACACAAGGAGTACAAGCAACTCCAGTGCAGATAATAACCTAGGACTCCTTGCTCCCACGGGCTGCTAGGCCATACTCCCCATGGTGCCAGGTTAAATCAGCTTATTCCTTTTCCATTGCTGATGAAGAAATAAAAGCTTGCTAGTTGGCTTGCGATGTACACAGGGCCAAATTGAAGACCACACAGAAAGAAGTCATTGAAAGTGAAGTCTTAAAAACACTTTAGTTTGTCACTGAAAAATATTATTTGTGTTTATTTTTTATATAAATGCTTTTAATACTTTCTATTCTATGAAGAATTGTTTTATTATTTGATTTTCCTTTTTTTGGTTTTGCTTATAGATAAACAGTACATATATTTAATTCCTTCATTTTCTAATTTTAATTTTCCGTGTTTGTTTTAATTGTGATGGGCCAGCTTGTGGTGGGAGAGTTCAAAATGTAGGTAGCCCATTTTTTCTTTAAATTTTCTTTTCATTTGTTAATGAGCCAAACTGTATTTTCCACAGCAGCTTTCTGAAATGGCTGTCTTGAGCTGACCAGCAGCTTCTTCTGCTGTCATATGGTGGAGAGGCTGCATGTTATAAAGCAGCATCTCAGCTTGCTCATTTGTGATTTGGAATTAGAACTAGTTTGAAAATAAATTATCTTTTCCTTCCAGTGAAACTTCAATATATACAGAAGTTTGCTCCACAGAGAACTGACAATTGCTTTTTAAATTATTTCTTAAACGGGCTATTCTTTTTAAAAAGAAACCAGTGTCAGAGTTCTATGAATGAAAGAATGAGCTCTCCAAAATGATTGATGGTGCTGTCTGACTTGTCTTGATTGATTAGTGCTTTGGTTCTGAAACTTTGGCCCACCCACCATCTGTGACCTGCAGAGGGCTTGCTACGAGAGCCTTCAGAGAGGACACAGAACTCATGATGATGGCTTCTCTGCTTGATTCCTGTGCTGTTAAATCATCTTAAAAGCAGTTAAAAATTCATGAAACATTTTACTAATCGGACTTCTTCTATGAAAGTAATCCTGAGTGGGAAGATTATTTTTGCTTCTGAAACTGTTCCCCTTTTTAATATATGTAAATAGTAATTACTAACTTATTTATAAAGTCCCATTGGCATGACTGAGGTACTTGGGATACTGTACAACATCATCAAAACAGAATCAAAACAAAATGAACGAAAGCTTGCCCTCATTAGAGTTGAGCCAAACACAAGAAAAATAGCAGGTGCGAGAACAGTATCTGCTCTAATCATCCGATCTCTACCTTTATATCTTTAAAATGACGCTGAGGTTTGAAATACATCAGAATAAGCCTCAAAACATGTTAAAATGAATGGGAAACTTTGGGGAAACATATCTTAATACATTAACCTAGCTCACCTATTTCAGTCATTAAACACAAAACACTGAACCTCCAAGGTATTCTGCACTACCTAGGCTTTGCATGGTGGCCCATATAGCTTTCGCCAACAGACAGAAAACATGTTCTGGGAGCTGCAGAGTAAATGTTTCAACTTTGTGACCCACTATATACTGAGGGAAGTTATAAAGCAAGGAACTGGGCCTTTCCCACACTCTCAAATGAAAGCAGTGGGAGGCATGCTTGCCAGCTCGTTGAGTGGAGAAAAATCATATTGGTATCAAGATCACCTTTGCAGATAGCTGCAACCATCTGTATTTGAGTGCCACCTATCCCAAAGCTAAGTAAAAAGACCACATGTTATTAGTCATGGAGATATTCAGTCACTGGAATGCAATTACTGTGGTAATCAAAAACATTCCATCTGATTCATACTGCAGTTAAACATCAGTTACATTTTTTTTCCCCAGGATCACTAGATACAAATTCCACAATACAGACTTTTAAATATTTAAGCTGGCTATACAAAACAAGTGAGTAATAGGACCCTCTCCCTTTCAGGCACTAGCCAAACTGTCACCCTTTACAGATAGGTTAAGTAAGTTAAGAGAGAGAAACACTGCAGGAAAAAATAATGGAAAATATATAGCAAATGTTAGGCTGTCGTTAGCAGCAGCTGTTTCTGATAAGGCTCAACTCTTAAACTATTGAAATAGGGAAAACAGATTAAAGCTGTTGCTTTGATGCCTTAATACAGTATCTATTTAATTTGAGATTACATAGTTCATGAGCCATAAATCCCCAAATATTTTTGTAAAATCCTTTAACAGCCTTCAAAAATATCACAGTGTAATTTGTAGAATTCACTTTCATGAGCCTCATTTTAGAAGTACGCCAATGTGTAGATGATTTGAGAGAGCAGAGGACTGAGCCTGGTTTTGGATTTGTTTCTCAAGGCACAGCATTCACTCCAAGCAATAGGTTTCAAGAAAGCTCAGCTAGAAGAGAGGACAAGTATTAATGGGGGAAGTTCAAAGACATGTATGGGAGCAATGAGGATGGATAGGCACATGCTCCATTAACACGTAATGAGATCTGATTAGAGGACAGGAACCTCTGTCCCTCCCTGCTTTTAAAGCATCTATCCCAATACATCATTTGACTAATTAAACAGTGCTTCACTCAGAGGAGTGCATGTCAGATTGGACTTGAATATCCAATGCCCGTGAAAACCCAGCGAGGAGGCTCTGCAAAATGATGCTGGTCATTTATGATGAGGCCGTCACTGTCACATGCAGGTGTCACATACACGCTATGCTGCACAGACTCCAGGAGACGCACGCTCTGAGCAGGATCTGCTCTCCAGATCCACCATCCTGCCGGCTCTTCTAGAATTTCCTCTTTGCTTCCAAGGAAAGCAATGCTGACCATTTCACGGCATTCAACCCTTTGAAAAATTAAAGCCTTGTAAAAATATGTCTTTCATTACTCTGTGTGACTGACATTATTGAGATACAGTCTCACCTCTGATGCCTGCAAATGCTACAGTTGTGGCCTGTATATGAGAACAATTGGCTTACTATGTATGGGAGGAATATATGAAGACTTCTCTTGAATTGTCTGTTAACTTATATACCTGTTTCCCATAAGCCCTAAAAGATATAGTCAAATATTTCTTTCTCCTAAAGTTTATTTTTATCACCCTTTATTGCATACCATACTCTCTAGAAAAAAATACACACGCGCGCGTGCGCGCGCACACACACACACACACAGAGTTTACTTCATTGTGGCTTATTATACTAGCATGACATGAAATGGTCCAGGCCACTCTTTTTTTCTCTGATTGTTTTTTACTTTTCTGAATCCATTGCCTGGGAAAAGAATTGTTTTCCATTGACCTCTGATGCGTCTGAAATTTATCATTGGAATAACAGAGAACACAGCAATCTGCTATGTCACCTAACATAAGTCTGAAACTAAGAACTTAGAGACTGTAGTTTAAATATATTATATTTAATCAAAGATCTCGGGGGATCTAGGGATTGCACTGTACAATCTACAAGTCTTTATTGAGTAAGATGAGTTTAAGTAAGTCTAGTTCATTGCACAAGGCTATTAAGTTCTATCAGTCTCCTGAATTAGTTCCTAAGTCAGCAAAGCAATAAGAAGGCTAAAAAAAAAGAAAAAAAAAGTTATCTCTTTGTTATGCAAGTCTTCCTGCTCAGACACCTCCAGTTAAACACCTCTTTTGAAGAACAGAAATGAGATTGCTGGAAGTTAAGTACTTGAAAAGAGGAAACAAAGCTAATAATTTTTTTTTTGCCCTGTGGATAACTCTCCAAATTGTCTTATTTCAGCTCCTATGAGTAACCAAATACGATTTTCATGCTGCCTTGAAAAATTCTGTAGCAATAACTTTTATTCTGTTTTATAACTAATTCATTCTTCCTTCCTCTTTTTAAATGTCTGGTCATCTTAATATGTACAGACATGATTTGCACTTTACCAAAATATTTGTTAATTGTCTGAGAGAGCCAAATAGTTGTAAAAGCTGCTTCTTGACAAAGCCCAGCCAATATTGAAGTTAGTCTTCTCTTTGTAATTTTGCCTTGGACATAGTATTTTTAATATTGGCTGTGCATGCATAAGCTGCAGACAGACAGCAGGATGTACCAGACAAACATAGAGCCATTTTTAATTCCTATTGTAATATTGAAACCAGTGTAAGTATAGTGTATAAAGGAAAACAAAAAAAGATGAGTCTATCATATTTCTATAGCAGCATCAAGCTGAAGTTATCATATATTTATTTTTAAAACATGAAATAAGTCTGGCTACTTTATTTATAAGTGCATTTGTATGCTACATTATATTTAAAACAACTTAGGAAAATGTAAAGATATTACTTAGTTGCCTCCCACTGGAAGCACTAAAAGAAGCGCCACTATACTCAGGAAAGTGGTACAAAAAGGCAGAACTTGGGAGATAGCCTCCTTGCACAGTGACTGGGTGCTGTCAGCTGCCTCTTCACCTTCACCCATAAAAACCCACATTCAACCAGGCAACCACCTACCGCTGATTGAATAGAAAACACCAAGCATAGGAGTATGTCTGAAACTTCTGCTTCCCATGTGAAGTTAAAACACTTCAATTGGATGCGGACCTTTCAGTTGTCTTCTGAGGCTAGACTTCAAACTAAGTGGGATGGATCTCTAAAACACAGCTTCCTGGGGCATAATGGTGACTGGCTTTTGGAGCATAGGACAGGGTTAGGGTATTTTCTAAGGAAGGGGAGATTCAAAGTCTGCAGCTGCTATTGTAGGATGAATCCATCATATTCAGTACTTGAAGTATTGAATATCTCACAGTAGTTAAAGGTTTGCGAGTTTCTAGCTGATGCTGAACTGAAAGCTGTAATTGCTTTTAAAGGGGTGCTCAGCACTGTCCTGGATTGAGTTGCCTTCAGATGAAACGTCTCGGTCTCCTAAATGTGGAATCCTACACAAAGGACATATGAGGTGCTAAGGATTAAAAACATTCTGGATTTGAAGAGATCAGTGCTAAAACTAAACCCATTTTAAAAGGAGCCCTAATCCATCCTGTTTCCAGCACGGATAAAATGATAAAATCTAGGTGTGTGATTTAGCAGTTCTGTGCCTCTGTTTCTCCGCAGAGAACGGCAGCCACAATCTTCAGCCACTGCGGTTAAGCACAGATTGTGCAGCCTCTCCTTGGCAGACTTCAGAGAAGCATCCCAAGGTGACTGCCCTCATCTGCACCTCCGTGGTTTTCACAGTCAGGCTCCTGGAATGAAAGCCGACATGTTATTGTCAGTGCAATATATTAAAATGCTGATGCTGCAGAAAGAAATAAGGGTAGAACATTCTGGAGAGTTCACTCATTCAGAGGCAATATAAAATAAGTACGGAAAATGACTATGTGGTACCGAAGCACTGTGGTGCCCATACTGAGAAAAGAGGRAGTCTTTGTACTGAGTTAGAGGGAGGCTGCCAAGGCATATCCAGTAAATTACTATTGTTCAAAATTATCTGAGTGAGGATGTCCAAAAGCTGAATTTCATACACAGGAGAAATAGACACTTGACTGTTATGTAATAATAATTGACTGCAAGGGAATGGACTTTCCGTGGAATTTGGGACTGTATTTTCAGTTAGGGAAAGCTTTTTATGCTGCATTGATAAGCCGCAGGCTTAACTCCGTTGGAATTTACTTTTCCAGATGGCTCAGAGAACTGGCTGTAATCTCGGCTAGCTCTGTGGGCATGTGACATGTTGCAGTGTTATAGAGACACACAACAAATTTAAAGTTTYGTAAGAAATGGTCAGGAGTGGGAGAAGCAAAGCTTATTCAAGAGCATAATCTGCCAGTAGCTAAAAATGAATTTGGAGAGGAATGCTCTGCCAGTAAAAGTAAGGAGGAAGCATGTGCAGAGCAGCAGAAACAATTGCATTTTTGTGCTTTATAGTTAACTTGATGTTAAATTCAAACACAAATGCATACRCACAACATTATTTTTAGCACTTAGAAAACCCAAACAAAATGCTCCAGGCAGTTGCTCTGTCTTCTGTCTTGAGTAAACATTTATTTTTGTCAATTTGATGCTCTACCCTCAAAATRTGGAAGTCCTTTTCCCTTTCCTTTTCCCTTTCCCTTTCCCTCTCCTCTGTTCCTATTCCAGCTTTTGGAAACTGGAGACTGTAGTTTTTAAGAGTTGCTCCAGCACCATGATTTTTTTCCAAATCAAAGGTGTCCTTCTGAGATGGCCAAATGTTTGATACATCTAATTCTCTGTTTGAAAGCTGAATTTYATTCACCTTCTACAGGCAAATATTTCTCACAAGAGGAGAAAGACAGAGAGAGGAGAAGGGCAGGTCATGTGTGGAGCTTTAATTCTGTTTACCTCCTCCTCTACACACACACTTAGGAGAGCTGCTAAGTCCTAATAGCTACAGCTTTTTGAGGTTGCAGTAATTTATTTTCCCCTTGAAGCAGAGGTGAAAGAAGAGGAAAAGCAACTCTGATATGTGTGTCATTCCCATTCATTCTCTGCTCCTAGCTGGCCTATTCTAAATAACGTAAAATGAGTTAGTCAATCTGTGGGCAGATCATAGATCTGAGGAGAGAGCACACTTAGAAAGTCCATCGTTTTGTAAAGGTCCTAAATAAACAGGTGTGTAATGCCTAAACAGTCCTCAAAGCCATCCTGATCACACACTCTTGAAAATGAGCAAGGCTAAGAACCGTATCTGGCTGATCACAAAACATGAGACACAGGAAATGGTGAGCGCAGACCCTTTTGTGGCACTTAGCTAGATCCCTGAGTATCTAAAGTATTTGCAAATGTGGCCATTATTTACTAAGAAAAGCAAACAAACTGAGAATAACAAATGTAAGCACAATATTTATAAAATTAGAAGTATGTGATATACATGAACAAAATTTGCAAAAAGTCTTTATCAAGTTCCTCACAACTCATTTGAAGTTTTGCTCCTCCATTCAAGCCAGGACAAGAGCATTGTGGTTTCTGTCCTACTGAACTAAGTCAGATGGGATTCACTCACAATTCCAACCACTGAAATAACATTTGGTTCTTCTATCTGATCCCTTTTTCTCTCATATTAATGCAAGAGTCATTGTAATAGGTAGGCTTGTTATAGAGAACTTAATAGTAATAAAAAATGCAGAAATTGCTGTTCTTGTATTCCTCTTGTTGTTGAAGAAGAAAATTATACTGTAAATTAAATCTGATTTTATGACATTTTGCATGCATATAGATCTTCTTATGAGCTCAGGGGAACATACTTTATTTGAGTTCTGTAGTCCTTATACTTTTTAATTAATTTTTCTTTGTAATTCAGAATAAGTTTCTAATGGATTCATGGAACAATATGGGGTCACTTGGGGGTGATTTTAATACCTGCAATTCCCATGGTTATTAATCAAAGACTTTTTAGCCTGTTAGATAAATTATCTGCCTTATGTTTAGAAGATTGAGATTAAGCATGTGAGAAAAATTGTCCCTACTGACACAAGTAAAAAAAAAGTGAACAGAAAACAAAATACAACATTTTGGATATCTCACAAAACCATGGAATATATTGTAGATTTTCAATTTTCTTTCATTTAGCTTCATGACAGTAATTTGTTATGAAAATAATGATGATTCTCAAAAGAAGCAATTTTTATTTACTGGCTATAAATTTAAGGAGCTGTCAGAACCAGTAAAAGTTTTCCCAATTTGTCATTTCCAATTTACCACATTAAAAAATGATCAGGCTTTCTAAACACCTAAGAAAGAAGTGTTAATGTAGTATGTTTAGCTGGAAATGAAAATGGCCATATTATCCCCCTTGACAGAGATGGCTACATTTTCAACCACTGAATTCTTGTATCATACAAATAGGGCCAGTTGTTGTGCTGTTGAATTAAATTCTCTTGACTTCACTGGTTTCAATAACTTGAAAAATCCCGATAGATTCTCTGTTCACTGAAGAGACAAAAAGGTTTGTTTTTTCTTACATTTTCATTTGTTCTAGAACTGCATGACCCTGCAGTAAAGTCCTTAAGGCACACCCGACAAACAACACCTTTCATCTGAAGTAATACGTTTAGAGAGTGTCTATATATATGGGAAAAAAGACATAAAATCACACAGTTCTGTCTCTCCTTTGATAACTGTTAATCATGTTTCAATAGCACTCAGCAAAACAAATCATTTAAAATAGGTATGTACTAGACTCCAGTTTTTCAGATCCAAACAACCACAAGGAGCATGGAAATTCAACACTAACTAGCTCACCTCTGTCTCCATGTCAAAGAGAAATTAATCAAACTTTGCAAAGCTACTTTAAATATTTATATCAGCTATACTGCTATAATGTCCAAGTATGTCACAATCTTTCTTCACCTTTTGACGAAGGGATTAATTTATCAGTCTGTTAACTTGAGACACAGTGGTCTACAGAGCATAGCATAGTATCATGAACTGTTCAGGTTGCCTTAGGTGTCTGAAGCAGTGTAGCTACATTAGTGCAGTAATTCAGCTGGGTGGATTAGCCTGGTGCTGTAATGAGCCCAGGTGGAGCAACAGGATGAATCAGCTGTGCTGATCCAACCCTCAGACTAGCTCTCTCAGCCAGTGCTATGCAGCACTGCATTATTCTCTTTTAAGTGCATGCAAAAAGGCTAAATTCTTTGTCTGAAGTCATACAGGAAGTCTGTCATGGGATCTGAACATTGCTTTCCTAAATCTAAAAATTAATGATTCTTCATCTCTCTTCTTTCTTTCCCACCAACCACAGATAAATTGAAAAATGGCATTGTAAAGAGAAGACAAAGCAGTAAGTCAGGAAAAATTATCAACAAGAAATATTCTTACACAGAAAAGAAAATGAAATGTGTAAACAAACCATGTGTCCTCCTAATATGGCACCAAAACAGACCTCAAARCATTCTTCACTTTCATCCCTTAGGAGCTCCTTTCTAGAAATGTAATTAAAAAGAAAAGGCCCTGATGAAAGACACAGAGRAAGCCACGGAATAAGACCATGAGATGAACGAAACAATCAGTGGTTGAAGACAGTCTGACACAATGACGTACAATGTGCTCCATAACGGGTATTTGTTTCCTATGGAAACCATTCCATACCGCTGTGTAGGGCTACCTTTAATAAACTGCAAAATATACTCAGGAAAATACATTTATAGACATTGTATGTTCTACAGTGCATATTTAGCTGTGACACTCTGCAAGCTGCATGCCTTATCTTGTTGGAAGATGTCTTTAGAGGTCTCAGTATTTGTTCTGCCAACAGAGTAAAAAGGTAAGCAGAAATACAGGTTGGTTTTATAAGAAAACAGAGATGTTTTGTATCTTTTTTGGAGAGGAACAGTGTCAMAATATATACATTATATGTATATTTATTTATGTGTTTATTTATACTGGAGAAAGACACACAGACTTCAAGGATGCAGGGAGCAACTACCAGCAGGTTTTATTAATGCATCATAGCACTACTTGTATTCAATATTCAGACTTGGCATTTTGGTGAACTATCTCATTGCTAAAGTGGAGCTTCATTTCCCATGCTCCTTTCATGAACTTATGGCTGGCTTTATGACTTTAAATGTGTCAGGAATATATCGGACAAAAATTGGGATGCTAAAATGGCTAGTAACGGCACCATCTGAATTTTCTATAATTCAGCCATTGGCTTTGTTCAGAAGCACAACTGGGAAAGTGGCTCACTCTCAGATGAGAGAGAGGCACTGTGAGTCAGACCAGATGGCTGTTGACCTTAAGGCAAGATAGAAATGGGTGGGGAAAGCTATTCCCGATCCTGTTTGCTCATTGCTCCGGACAACGGCTGCGTCTGAAACTCACCAAATCCTGCTAATGCYGGAAGTTTGACTTTCATTTTTTAAATGAGATACTTTGTTTCTCATGATTCACCTGTGTGCATTTTTTGAAAGATRCATAAGTCAGATGGCAAAAGGAAAAAATAGTAGAATTTGCTTTCTTGAATCATAGGACCGCACAATCTAAGTGACAGTTCTACAAAGGCGCGAGTGCACCATCATTTCTAAAATCACACGCTGCTAACACGTATGCTGTGTTACCATTTAGAACTGAACTTCGGAGCTATTTTCTAATGAAGAAGCAGTTCTATTTGAGTTAAAAAGCAGGCTTCTGTTTTGAAATATAAATATTTTTAACAACTTTTCAATTTGAAGGTTTTTATTCTGTACCACATTATTTGCATCATAGTATGGAATTTTCAAAGGTGAAACAGAATTGTGAGACAATCTGAAATTATCATTTTCATTTTTTAAGAGAATTAGGTATTTACTGAATTTATTCTAGATGAATAAAACTGGATTTCTAAATCTCAAAATCCTGTGTAAAATGGACTTGTCATCCTCTGTCAATACAAATTTGGTGTCTAATTTGAGGTTTGAGTCAAAGCCTTTTGAAATCGGTGGAAGCTGTTTACCTCAGCATACACTGGATTAGGCCTGTAAAGGCTGAGTTTGCAGACTATAAATGAAATGAGTAGATAATTTACATGGAGGCCACAACTCTCAATAGCTTTATGTTATGATCAGCTTCTATAATAGGCTATTCATGACTTACACCTAAACCTGAATGAAACAATCCCTAAATCATGGCTGAATCATGAAAATAATGAARTAGTCCCTTCCACAATTTTTTTCAAAAAAGAGGGAAAGCTGAAATATTTCCACTTTCTTCCTATGAATCACCTGGAAAGGTTAACCAAGTATGTTAGCTCTGAATGTGGCAAGAAGGTTTTCAAAGTCTTATTTGCAGTTCTGTAGTTTTCTGCAGCTTTCTGTGCATTATCTTACTTTTCTGAAGTACTTCTTAATACTACCAATATTTTTTATTACTGTTCCTGAGAGACAGTATAATCATGCCATGTTTTATCCTTTTCAGTGAGTCAAATAACCTTTATGCCACATTTTTTAAGTGTCAGTCATGCCCAAGTATCCCACAATATGTGCCATTGACTGGAAATTTAAATTTGTGCTTTAATTATGTAATGCTATGCAGAACTGAGAATGTATCACACAAAGCTTCTTTGACTGACTGTTACATAATTTCTACCGGCATTATTGTACGCRATGGTAATGTTGTTCTCTCTGTGCTGTATGGAAATGAAGGCGTCCGAGACTGGGGATGTTATATTTTCAGAAGTTCATAACTGTGTAGTTTTCTTTCCTAGTTATGCAATCCCTCTCATTCATGTAGACTGTATCAATTTGCYAGTAGTCAAATATAGCCAGCAGAATTTGATATTTGGTAATAAAAGCAAACTCTGCCACCATAACTGAAAGTGCTAGTATTTTGTATTCCCCCGAATGTGTTCACTTGACTTTRTGGGAGCTCTGTTAAGTGACACCAGATGAGAATCTGGCTTTGTGTTTGCTGTCTCCTGGGAGTGTCGTGTGTTTGTTACATGAAACTCATAAATCACTTTGATGCTATCTGGACCTGTATTATCATAGGAACTCTATATGCTGGTAAAATCTCCTTCTAAATAATGTAGAATCCACTTATTGCTTCTGGGTATTGAGTCTGATATTAAGGCTGCACCCCATTCTGCCCTGAAACAACATTATATGCAGCAGGGGTGTATACAAGGCCAGAAGCAGGCCATTATCAATATTTTGATTACTCTTTCATTATATCTTTATACTGCTATCCTGACAACTCATCCTGTTTCTGCTTAAAAACACAAACAAAGCCAGATAGCACTTACCATATTTTCACTCTTCAGTATTTGCAGATTATATTGAATTGAGAAGAGTAAATTATGAGAAATACTGCAGTCCAATATAGGAGGACTTAGAACATTTAAGTGCCTAGACTAATAGATGGCAAATACAGTTCATTGAAGATAAATGCAAAATAATAAGTTTTAAAGCAAAGAATAAAAATAAAAATTAAAAAGGAGGAAATATCTCCTAAATGATAAGGCACTGAGGCACCCTGATCAGAGAAGAGATTTGGAAGTTATTGAAAAATAATATCCTTGTTGCCCTGAACTCAATGTGCAGACACAATGATGAATTTAACCAAAATATGGTGATGTATTCCTAGATAATGCATTACAAATCAAAGCTAGAATCATGACTGCAAAAGACATTGATTCAGTCGCTGAGGGCAAGGCATCACACTGGTCATGGTCTTTCAGGAAAGAAGGCAAAGAATCTGAAGTCTGGGCATCCCATTATGCACGCATACACACTGGGGTGCAAAATTGGACCACAGAAAGATGAAAAATAAATGACCATAGGAAGAAGAATAAACTAATTGCATTGAGAAAAATGAGAACTCTTAATCACACCATTAGGTACTAAAAARGTTGAAAACAAAAATGATAGTGAGAAAATTCACTTCAGGAATTATTTTGCCTTTAAAAACTCATTGAAGCATGAATTGCTGCTAAACTTAAGTGGCTACATGATTTTCTAAACAAAGGAGGCATGCAGAGCTACATGGGAAGATAAAAAGTCAGGACTGAAAAACAAAAGGATGGAAGGCAAGAAAGAACAGTAATAATATTTTAATGCTTAAAGGCAACAGCAAAAACTGGTGCTGAGGAGAACTAGAAAGTCAGTGTACGTATAGCAAGAGATAGACTTTTCAGGTGAGAGCATACAATTTAAAATCCTTCTGCAAATTTCTATATATGTGACTCGCATAGAGCCCCAGACCTGCRGAGATGTATTTATATGTCTGGCTTTGAGCATCTGGGTAGGAACAGGTCRTTTGCCTCTGTAGGTCTGTGCGCACACTTGAAATATCTGGCAGCATTTGCCGTGCAGGTGTCTTCCTGTTTTCAGATACTAAGTTTAGATTTCTGGGTTTGAAAATCTTAGTTCTTGTCCTTGTCTGTCAGAAGGCAACATTTTGTCACACAAATTTGCCCCCTAATGCATACTTAATACAAAACACTATCACGAAAGCCCTATTTGACYTAACCATGTGGATTAACAATACATTTAAATCTGGTGTGAAAGGTCTTAAATTTTAGGAAATCCAGATGGAAACCTTTTCGTTAAGTGTTTTKACTCACTAAGAAACAAACCAAACATTTATGAGGAAATGTACAAGCGATATACTTCAAATTTACAAATCCAGATCAAAAAATGTGGCTTAGAGCTCATCTTGATACAGGTCTCATGCAAAACCCATTAAAGACAATGGAGTCCTTTAAARTGCCTTACCCTTTGGGTCCAGCAGTTAAGTCCTTTTGAATAATTATTAACTCTCTGGCCAAAAGCAACTGTACTGAAATGTAGTTAATCCTCTTACATATTTCATATATTTTCTTTTCAAATTGTATATTTTATAACACAATCTGAATTAATGAATGAGAGTACCAACTCATTATTATTTTTGTTATTGCACACTCTCTCTCGCAGTCTTTTTAAATATTTATCCTCCTTTGGATATCCTTTTTTGTTCTCTTTAATTTTCCTCTTATTGGGGTTGTTTTTTTGTTTTAATAATGGAATCACAGATGATAGGGTCAAAGAATAGAACTGGTATCCAATTCATACTGTAAACTACTTCTGACTCCGTCCTCCAATAATCATAATTATCCTTGTGCTTTGCTTTTGTTGTATTCATTACCACTTATCTCCTCTCTACTAAACATTTTTGACTTTGCTGCACTTTCTTTCTCCAGGCAAAGCCTTCAAAAATAAAACCTCACTAAGACCAGTGCTATTCAGCTAATGTAGTGCAGTACAGCACAGTTGCTGGAATAAGATTGGTTTTCTTCTTACTATGCAATTTTTTTCTTYGTTTTTATTATTTTATTTTTATGAAGAAAGCACAAGCCTGCAATGGTTATTCTTACAGTACATGTCCCAAAATGATCATTCTAATGCCAGTAAGAGCGATAACATACATTTACTTAGCAGTGATTTTTACAGCCATTTAACATTTTTTTCTGTTGATTCCATCTCTGTTTGTTCGGTTTCATTAAGAAAAACAATAGTACTTTAGTTTTCACAGAATACAGTGTTTAGAAATGGATTCATAAAAATAAATAACATATATTTTATTTTCAATAGCTGTCTTTATTATTACTATTAAAATAATGAGCGACAACAATGACCTTTTTTCATATTGTCTCAGCGTCTTTGCTTTTCAGTATATTCTACTTTTATTTTTATTCCATATTAATTTGATTTTACATTAAAACTATGCTTTTGGTTAAGTTTTAATTTACACACTGCCAGCTTTTGGGTAAAGCTCAGTTATAAATGTTCACTCGATTGCACATGGTGAAGGTATTGGCAGTGAAGGCACTCCCACACTGATCAGCTGATTAGGTTCAGTAGCAACCATTGCAATAGCTCTGCTTCGACACTCATTCAGTCTTTGACCTTTCCTCTGAGACTATTAGGATGTCTCCTCACTAGGCCTGATTGTATTGAGCAAAATTTTGTATGTGTAATGAAAGCACCGGTATACTTTACATAAGTTACTAACTTGCCATTGTTAGTGAGAAATTTCGGAATGTATTTATGTCAGTCAAACAAAAATAGACTATCTAGCTGCAGAACGTTCAGTATTTCATTGCTAAGTTCTTGAGGCATGCAAAACTCCCCCTCCCCACTGTGTTCCCTGGAACAGTTTTAAAATTGGTTAAAAGTGGTCTGTAAAGAGGATATAATTAGGAAGAAATATATGCATACATCTGGGGRAAAAGTCCAGAAAAAAGAAAAGAGGATATGCCCAGCATCTACAATGAATTYTAACATTTGCCTGGCATCTCCTTATCTTCTCATGAAGAGAATTCACGGGTGAAAGCAGCTCCTTTGGAATGTCAGTATCAATGTCAGTTCATGGGATATGACTTCAGCAGAGTTTCTGTGTGGTGTTGCTGTAAATAGCTTGTGTTGATTGGACTTGTTGTGTTTTGAATTTTCTATTGTCTGAGCTAATTACAGGTTGGCAGCATAGCACAATGTAATGCATKTGAAGTACTGATTTAACTGGAGTTATGTTCTTCTTGAACCACAAAGCCAGAATCTTGTTTTCTTTTTAGCTGGCAATATCCTGCAAAGAATACTTACCCCATGCTTAGCCATAGCTATGTTTTTTGAGGGTAGTGGATAGTTTTAGAAACAGAGCACAACCTTGCGACTTCTTTCTGATTATTCTGATGTTGACAGGATATTTAAGCTAGGAAGATATTTAATGCTGATCACAAATGTTTTGTTGGAACAGAGCCAGAAGGTTTAAGCTGCAGGTTTAAGCTCCTGTGGAGGAAGAAATTCAGGAAAATGCAGAACACTAGATTTCACAACTGATAGATCAAAACACATCCTGAAAGCTAACTATATTTTTTTTATTCATGCTGTTTTGTATTTTTCCAGTACAAGGTACTGACATTTTGTAAAAGATACTGACATGTTCAAATGTGAARAAAAGATGAGGGGTGCTCACATAGTATGTGAGCACACAGGAATCTTTTGCATTGACTTGGATGGATGCAGGTTGAAGATATCAATGAGTTGCTTCAGCTGAAAGATGAAGCTTCTGGCAATGATAGGGATGAACTTGCATGTTCATATCTGTGTCTAAAACCTGATCCAAATAATGGTTTWTGAAAAATCAGAAATCACATTTATTCTATAAATCATAAACTTGAGGTTGTTAATTAACATGACTAATTGTTTTAATAATCTTTCTTTATAAAACAATACTTCTAGATGCATTTTTTTACAATATGAAATATCTTTAAGGTATAAGCACATTTAGAGCTTTAGAATTCTTCAGTCTCAGTGACTAGKTATTTCTACTAGGAGGAGAAATGAGGTATTTCTTTGAAACTATGTTAAGTTCCGTGTTGTTGGACATAGAATGAGTAGTTTGAGCCAAGTTAACAGATGTGGACAAAACCACGTAGAAAATGTCAGGTCTTGGAACAAGGTTAAATATTTCAGTAAACTTCAWCCCTTTTACTACATGCTTATTGTTTTGCATTTATWACTTAAAGGTTCTACATGCTTTGTAATGTAAGAAGTTTTTTTCCCTAAAGCTTSTACAAGCTTTCTCCTARCATGACAATATCTTCCACCCAAGCTCTRCCTACTGATGAAATTCAGAATGCTGTTGCCAACAAAAACCCACCACAAACATAAAAAAAGAAAGAGAGCTGCAAATGAGATATGCTTACCTTYTGCTGTTAGACATTCTTTTATCAGTGAACTAAATCATATTTATCCCTATCTCAACCTCATTGTGGATTGCCTCTTTTCCATTTTTTTTTTTAGCCATACAGCAAAAACTTGCTCCAATGTGTTTCTGAGGAAAGTCTTTGTTTCTGTGAACTCTGCTGACAGGGACCTACACCTCTGCTCTGATAAGGCATTCATCTTTGTAGCAGCTGCCTTATCCTCACACTTCACAATTATACTCCCATCTCTTCTGGGAGGCAGCTTTTTTAAAACCATGTCTCTGTATTGCCCCTTCAGCTAGTACTTATAAATTGAGTCTTGATTCTCAGCTGTGTCCTACACATCACTTTATTTACTCAAGTAAGTATAGTATATGATCCCACTATTCATAGGCCTTACCATCTCCCTTCCTGCCTCATTGTTGCTATTTAAAATAAAGCATTCTAAAAATTCTGTAGGATATGCCTTTCTTCTCTACAAAATACAGACCTAATCAAGTCCTCTTTTTATAACTATTTTGGCTTACAAATGTTACTTACCTCTATAGTCAGTTGAGACACTTATTTTTCAAAGTTTGTATTTCAAGGTTCCRTATGCATTTCTTGGGTTTTTTGGGGAATTTGATAAGTAAGAAAGACCCAAATTCAGTTAAAAATAACATATTTTGTTTTCTTAGCTCTCAAGTGAGCCTTAATGGTTTTTTCAATAATATAGCAAGGATTTGTAACAGCTCTGGATTCAYTTCCTTTTGCCTGAGTTCTGCTCCATCATGCAGCTTGAGATGGCCACAGGTAATCCAACTCAACATTCAGTAAACTGCYGTTGTGGCGTATTTGCTTTGTTTTCGTTCCCAGATGATTTTCCGTTTTCTTGAATCCTTGCTCTCTTTGGTTGCTTTACTTACTAAACTCTAATGCGTCCAGTGCTTTCTAGACCTCTCAYAGTCTCTTGCAAACATGCTGTCCCATGCTGTTAGGTCACTGAACACTTCTTCGCTCCTTCTCGCTCCAGTGTGGGAGCTCTGCAGATCAGCTTCTCCCCAGTGTTGTGAAGGTGTTCCCAGTCTGCATGGAAGCATTTCAGTTACTGCCCTCATGGTGGTTTTGTTTCTGCTTCTCTCTCTGAACTCTTTCTGGAAAACTTTTTGTTCAGGCTTCAGTGGGTTTTTTTAGACCCTCTAAGAATATCTCTTGTGAATGAATTAGCTCATGTTTCAGATACTGCTTTATTTTCTTCTGACTAGTTTTATTCTCAGGGCAGCGTGATTATTTTTTCCATCTTCACACACCAGGCTTATCATCTCGCAGCTTGCATCCTTTTATCCCCTCTAATACAATCAGTTATCTAATACTCAGGATCTGGCAACTTATTCATAGTCAAAGGAGGAACTGATGATGAAGAGAAGTATTTTCCTTCTTAAAAACATTTTTTTGCATAAGGATTATACAAAAAGTCCTGTTCCCTGAATACAGGAAGAATCAGAAAACAAGATGCTTCGTTTCTGCTCAATTTTTCCAAATTATTTTCCAAGCARTCTTTCCTCTCCTTATTTTTCTCTCTGCTATCTCTCTCTTTATCTTATTCTACATATATGATATTAATGTAGGAACAATAACACAAATAAAATTAGCATGAAAATTCATTTARAAAGAAATGTGTAAGTGAATAAAAATTATTCAACTGTAGAGAAAAAAATATTATTTTGTTTGATTTCATCATTTTAAGGTGCAGCGATAGGCTTGAAAACTACAATAGAAAGGATATTTTATCTATTGTACCAAAATCAGATTTATTCAGAATATATGTAGGGCAAAAGTATTTTGTAGGTGCTACAAATTCTTCATGATCCACAGTTTCTTTTTTTCTTTCCTGCATGTGGTCATGAATAAAAATGAACCTACAAGCCAAACTYGATTCTCTTTGCAATGGCATTATCTTCATGTAGAATGGTCACATTTTAACTAACTGAACAATGTTAACTAAGTGTAGGTWGTGGATAGAATTTCAACTTGATCCTGGACTTGCATTGTTGTAGAAGTACCTAGTCAAAATGAAACTGAACTCACAGTTTCTAGACTATGCTGTCTTCAGAAAAAAAAACAGATGATTAAAAGGTATTTCTGTTACTAGAGAAGACTGAATAGATTTTCAATGATCTTTGCTTTCTGCTGAGCAGGAACGTGATATTTCCATAAAGCAAGCGTGGAGAATAGACCTCTGCATTAAATCCAGAATAAATAAACCAGCTGAATTTTAAAGGTTCTGCAGTAAGAGTTATTCCAATGTAACAGTTTTATGCTGGTCTCTCAGTATGCAGGGATTTAGTGCTTTCTAACCGACTTGGCATAAMAGTCAGTGGAGTGAATGATGTCATATCCCTAAAGGGCAATTCAGGCTCTCCTTTCCTGGACAGATATTGTATGCCATAACTTGGCTCTTTATTAAGCAGAGATATGTAAACCTCAAGAAGAGATTAATTTCAAATTTTCAAACGGAGTTAATACTTGAATTTTAGGTTAATTCTAGGTTAAATCTTCTCTTTCAGTTTGGTCTGATTGAGCAGAGGAAAAGGACAATTGAAAACCTTAAAAAAAGAATTTGCCTAGTCTATGACTTTGCTTTGGCTTTTTTCGGCTCTCTCCCTTCCCTTTCATTTCAATTCACTTTCCTTTTCATTTATGTCCATTCTGTTTTTCAAGCACAGGGGCCTGGACCTTGCAGCTGTACTTTAGTTGAAGTAATGCAGGGAAGGCAACTTTGAAGAATTTTCTTGGTAAATTTCATGATTTTATCCCTCTCTGAATATATATTTTCATTGCTAGCAAAGAGAGCTTTAAGTTATTAACAACTGCTGATGCATCATCTTGGTTAAGGTTAAGGTCCAAGCTCAACCAAGATACTTCAAACTATATGTCCTGTATGTTGAACTAAATATTGAAAGTATATATATACATGGCTAGATTCAAGGAAGTATTTGACAATTTCATTTCTCTTTTGGAGGTCCTGAAACATTCCAGACAAGATATATGGGTGTCAGGTTCCATGATATCTTTGTACTGTTTGTAGATGCCAGTGCAAAACCTGTGGTGAAAGCGGGTGAACAATTAAAAAGCTTCATCGTTACCACAGTACTTGTAACTGATTTACTTTCTTCAATTTTGTTGGTGCTGTTTTGATTTGCATTAGCCCAGTCTTCTTGCCTTGGATCAATTCCACTTAACATTGCATCCTAAGATACACTTCAAAGAGCAGTAAAATAAATTATTCTTTGGAGGTAACTATTTTTATCCATTGACTATTGAGATGGTGAAGACAACTGACTCACACTAGGTGAAACTGTTTTGTTGTCATTATAGGGCCATTACCTACATTTGTAAAGGTATGGTTTCCTGCTCGAGCTCCTAAGCTAAACAGACATAACCTGAGAGAAGCCTGCAAAGCCTCGTGCCCTGTACCTGCTCTAATCATTTGATTGATGACATCTTGGTTAAAACCATCTAGAAACATTCTGAAAGTCCTTTCTTAGGTCAATCCATGCATTTATGTAAATATCTGTATGCCATATGCCCTGTTCATAGGGTAATTGCTACAAAGAACAGCTATCTTCAGTACCACCAAAGTAAAACTTAAATTCTKTAATAAAAATCTGATGAGTTCCTCAAAAAGATCAGACTAGCATTTTTTCCACCCTTTGCTTTGAATTTGAAAAAAAACACACTGAGTGAGCACACAAACATGCACATGCAACATACACAAACGCACACAAAAAGAATGACAGCTCTGGGTACAGGTTGTGACCCACTAAATTGTGTGATGTATTTTGTAGCTGAAATYGCTTTTGTAGCTGGAGTTATGTGCATTCCAATGCAGAAATACAAGACCGCGGTCATTATTGATGCTGGTACCAGGGACTTGGTAACACCGTGTGGTTATAACATAGCCGGTGGTTGCAGGCCTCCACTCTCTACTCATTTGACAATTGTTGTGTTAATTAATTGTTGACTGTGCTTGAAGTGTCAATGATTCCTGAGCAAATGGGGAAATGGTAACAGTGAGCAAAGGAGTTGAGGGAACTGGCAACAGTGAGGGGAAAGCAGTTATTGGATGTAATTTAAATGTGAATTGCCTTTTTTTTCTATATAGCCAGGGCTGGCATGTTCAGCTACATACTAACCATTAATCTAAATTCTTTAGTTATTTAGCAAAGATTATTTGTTTTAGTAGCTGAGTTTTCCCTTCATAGTTAATCAAGTGATAAATAAGTACAAATGAGCTTGAGAGCTCAATTTGGTCTAAAGGTAAATGCACAAGAAAGAGAAGTAGAGAAAATTCAGAGGGAAAAGGGCCTGCAACAATTTAGAATAAGAGCAGACTATTTTTCAAAGTCATTTTAATTGTATATTAAGCTTTATAAGATCCCTGACTGGGCTGATGAACCATGGAYAGTAGAATTTGGAATATAAGGCTAGCAGAGATATGCATTTGGGGCTTTAGCAACGTATATTGAAGCTGAGTGGGTCTTCCTCCCCAAGGTCTGGTCCAGATAACTTCCAGTCAGACCATAGCTTTCAAGGCCATGATCTGCCCTTCTCAGTGTTTCTAGGAAAATGCTAATACTAGATTGTAGGTTCAAGGTAGGTTAATGTCAGGGCAAAGGACTCCAGCTGTATTGGCATATATCAGCATCACTTGTTTCTTTCACCGTTTTTCTGGAGCAATGACATGAGCAAGATAGTGTTGGTCTCCTAAGAGGATGCCTTGTGGGCTCCCTTTACTACTACCCTTGGACAGGCATTCCCAAGCGATGGTGCAAAGGAGGATGACCAAAATTTTGGTCTTCAGGCACTGAGTTGTCAGTTCAGGAGGGCAACTTGCTCATTGCATGGAGGGACAAGGGTCTCATGCTGAAGCCCTAAAGCAATATGTCCTCTTGGCTCTAAACATCAATTGCAAATATAATTTTACTCCTGACTTACTATGTTCAATTCCTAACATTTTTTATATGGACACAGATTTATAGATCATTTTGTTGATGGTTAGAACAAGGTTAAAAATTAATAATGACAGTATAGGAGAGGGTATGTTACTTACAGAGAGCTATTAATGTACACAGCATTTTACAGACATATTGGAAAAAAAAATCACTATCCTGGAAAGCTTCCATTTGAACTAGTGATCACTGTTTATGGTTAAAAAAAAAAAAAAAAAAAAAAAAAAAAAGTAACGTACTGTGTATGTTCTTTATAAAAGTTTAAGAATTTAGCATGTATAAGATGATGGTGAAATGAATGTAACTGGCTTTTAAACAAGGAAAAAAGATCACTGCTCTTGCATTCCTAGCCATTTTCAAAAGAAAACAAAGCAAGACATTTAAATTCATCTTTATTGGAAATATAATCAATTTTTATTTATTTATTTTTGCTCGATATACATATACAATACAATAAATGATAAAAACTCATCTAAATCACACTTTCAGTTTTATTTCTAATAGTACTTCTCTTTATATTTTCTTCTCAAGATATATTACTGTATAATAAAGCTCTAGATCTCAGCATAAAATTGCAACTGAACTATAGTTATTATATTGAAACCACTGTAATTATTCTGTAGTTTATTAAAACTATAGTAAATCAGTCCTAATAATGGTAAGACTACAGTAATCATATTGAATAATAGCTGCAAGTTATTATCTGTATATTTACTATACTATTATAATAATTATAGTTCAACCATAGGGTTTTATTTAATACAAAGTCTAAATTTACTATGGTAATTTTATTCTGAATTTCTTTCTTTGCATAATTCCCAGAATACAATAAGTATAACTTCTGAGCTGAACTATGAAAGCTTCATATCTATTTTTTAAAACTGTCATTAAAATGATTAATAATTAAACAAAATATTTTTAGAAGAATAAATTTGAGGGCTTCCTGAATGAAAAAAAATCTTCCTTTTGGAAAGTTGTGCCTGAAATTTTTACAACATGCCAAAAGTAACTAGTGATCCTGAAAAAATAAATGATATATTTAAGCAATCAATTTTCCTAAAAATCCTCAAAATTTTTACTGAAGTGATGAGTATATAAAATAGTATTATTTTAATGTACTATCTAGTGATAGTATTGGAGAACTTGTAAATAGTAAAATTATAGCACTTTGATATAATTTTAAAGATAGAAAACTAGATAAGTTTTGCTTGCATCAATATGCAAGTACACATGAGATCAAGTGCAATAATAYTGCAATTCCTATGTTTTAGTAGAGATATAAGATAGTAATTTTACTTATTTTGAGGGCTGGAAGTGTCTYTACATTGGCAATTCCAGCTTTACACTCTCGGAGTCTCACGTCTTTCTATAAGATACTTCCCTTTTCTCACATGCAACTAGCACATCCTAAAGTTCTTTCCAGCATCCTGGACCAGTGACCCTGTTTGCACATAGTCCAGTTCTTCCTGTGATATTTCCTGCAGGTCACTTATTAGAAGTTATTATCCACAACATGTTGTAGCCATCCATAATGGCACGCTCTCTGATCAGATGAAAATCAGAAAATCAGCTCTTACTTTTCAGAATAGCTCTTAAGACTTTCAGGAACAGCCATTCTAGGTAGTGATTTGGAAAATAATTAGTTCATTGCTATCTCACAAAAGTGTAATTCATTAGCCCATCCATCCCCAACCTATCTCCCCTAGCTCTGGCAGTTAAGCTAGCAGGACTATACTGGTCTTCATCACTTGAGTTTTGTGATTTTTTTTTTTTTTTAAAAAAAGCATTTAACAACCCTAGGTTAGAATCAGACCTGTTATGAATGTTTTCTTCTCAAGACAAAAGTGGAAAGCAAGCACAGAGAAAAATGGAAAGGTGAAAGTTTCTACATCACACAGTGGGCCAAAGCATGGGCCGTCTCGTATCCTAGAGGATGAGAAAGAAACCTTTGCGAAGCGGGCTACAAGTCAGACAGAAAGATATTTTACCTGAGTATGCGACTTAAATCAGGAAAACTCAGATATTTCTTGACATCTCCTATCCCTCCCAAATACATAAATTACGCTGTCACGCCACTTAGCCAGTCTGATAGTCTTTCTCAACTTAAAGAGGAAATCTTAGACTGCAATGAAAGGAAAGCAGTTTGTGTTTGCCCAGTCCAGGAAAACAAGAATTTTAAGGTTAATCAGTCACTGTATTCACGCAGGATGTAGCTTTTAAGTCAAACCAGCAGCGAGATGGTATACTAGGGCATATGCAGTTATGCTCACTATGGTAGAGCCTAAATCTGACAGAAACTAAAGTAACCAAATTCATCGGATGAGAGGAGGGAGATGACATCTTCAATTTAGCAAAATGTAATAAAAATAAATTTCAAAACATCTCACAAAAAATATCTAAAATTCACATCTATTTTTTTGTAATTGAATGGGAGGATAACTTATCTAAGAAAAAGAAAGGTGTTTTTCTACATTTTAACCAGAAAGAAAATACATCATATGCTAGATAAAACTTTTTGGCAGCTGTAGGGTTTGTGGATGTCTTAAATGATTTGTAAACATGGGTAACTAATGAATGAATGAATCTGAACTGATAAATACCCCTTTTCACAGAAATTGAAATATAACATGTTCATATCCTGATCCGCCTGTCATCCAAGTTCTTTTAGCTTAAATATTGAGATTGTCTTTTTACTTAGCACTGAAAAAGCACTTCACAGGGGAGATTTTGAAGTTTATATTTATCAAATTATGGRAATTTAAGTCAGTAACGAGGCATATGCGATAAACAGCTCCCGGTTAGAAATGCGTACTCGTACAAAGGTAATCAACTTCAGCATCATGGGAGAGAAGAACAAGAAGTGGAGCTGTAGGGAGTTCTGACTCACAGCGAAGCAAGATGAAAATAGGGCTATGAGTAGTCTGAGAGAGGCAAGGAGAAAGAGTTCACTCTGCCATGACAAAAGGAATCACAGGGGAACAAGACGCTTGCCAGCACAAGGAAATCTAGCAACAGGCAGGAGGTGGAAGTCAAGAACTGATGTGTAGGGGGGCTCTAAAATAAATTTAATTCAGAAAGYGGCAGGAAACTTCCCCCAAGAGGAGACCTCTTGTTTTACGTTATCACAGAACAAGCAGAAACACAACTGAAGGGGATTATTCTTGTGTCTGCCAATTGGAGGCCAGGCACTGTGGTAGACTTAATCATTAAACCATCCTCCACCCATTGGCAGGGTCTGATGGATCAAATTCTCAAAATCACCTCTGATTTTGTGACTGTGTTCAGTGGAGGGTACAGTCTGACAGAGCAGTGGCAGAGCCGCTCCAGCCAAGGCAAAAAGATCCAGTCCATGACCATGCCAGCAAGGGTCTGCATTAACTTGTCTAAGCTGGAAGTCATTCCTTGCTAAAACAGCAACACGCTGAGAATATTGAAGGCTGAAACATATACTTACGAATGCCCAAACAATGGATTTGGATGTGTTTGTGCTGTGACATTGTCCTTTCATCAGTCTAAAAACACTGTTTTAGACATACCTACTTCTACTGCTGTGCATATGCATCGGTCAAATGTGTTACAGCCTTCCTTTCCGAATTCGGAGAAGATCTTGTACACAGGCAGGTTGTTGTACACTTAAGCCAGTGTGGCCTTTTATGGGGCACTTGCTATTCCACACTACCTCTCAGAAAGGATGTTGAACTACATGCACAGGGCCTCAATTCACCTCTCAGTTTACTGAACACACAAAAGAAAGTGTCCTCCCCACTGACTGCAGAATGATGAAGAAAAATACCAGGAAAACTGTAGAGTCCCCTGTCATCCAAGCATTTTTGTTAGTATTCCTCCGTCACAAGAGTATTTGCTTCCTAGAGAGCCAGGAATACAGAAGAGAGCAAGTGCTCCTCCTCAGAGCAGACAGGAGGAAGGAAGAGGGAAGGAACTGATTTTCCGGATTCAGAATGGCAGAATATAGATAATAAAGCACATTTTTCTGTTATAAAAATATGAAAAAAAAAGATTTGCCAGTTCAGCCTGGATTTCATATTTTCTAGGAAGCTTTTGAAAGCATTTTATCGCATCAGTGTYAGCAGACAAGTCTTTTTACATGAGAATGTAACAACGGCTGTTCTGGGTTAGAGAAAGGGTTTATCTAACCCAGGTATCTTGTCTTTAACGGTGGCCAATAGCAGGTGCCTAGGGAGGAATATAAGAGCAAGACGCTCCCCGGGTATTTGCTTTCAGCCCCCAGAAATCCGCAGCTCAGGGACTTTCTGACCCAGAGGTGTTATCTCTGTTTATTAGCCTTTGATAGATTTTCTTCTGTGAATTTGTCTAATAGATTTCTGAACCCCTGTCAGCTTCTGGCATTTTAGTACTAGTACGGGAGTAAGAGTGAAGGGGAAACTATGTGCAAAAATATTTCTATAAAAGGCTCATTTTCCTAACAGAGGCAAGAACCTGGAGACTGAGCAGCAAAGACAGGCAGCGTTATGTTGAAAACGAGTTTTGAACTTAACACTTTATGAGCTGCCTCACAATCCTGAGCCCACCACACAGGATCCCTTGGATTTCAAGTCTTTGGGACTAAATCTGGGTTCAGCTATGGGCAGGCAACACACAACAACAATCATTACTAAGTCACAGACAACAGCAACAACAACAAAAATACTCATACAAATTCAAACTTTCTGATTTTGAAAGCAGAAGGGTTTATTAGACAAAACAGGTTTCTCTGAAATTACATAGGGACTAAGTGAATTTAAGGCAAATGCAGCATATTACTACATTTTACATTGGCACCAAGTTCCATTCTWAGGTTTGGTTGTCCGGCAATCATGTGCCTGTGTTGTTAATATTCAATAGCAATATCACAACCCACCTTACACTATTTTGAATTGCACATTTGATAATTAAGTACTCATTAGGGCAAATTTTTCCCTCTACCGAGTGACTATCATAAATCCAATGTACCCTGCAAGACTTACTTGAGTCCTCAAAGAAGAGGGGGATAAGGAAGTGTTGAAGTAAGTAAGCACTGTGTAAGCTTTAGGCTCTTTTCTTGTGCAGTTTCCCTGATGTGCACAGAAATTATCAAATAAATTCCCTGATCCACAGTGCACATTCTGAAATCACTATCAATCTCTATTTCAGACATTGCATACCTGTAGTATTCTTTCCTCTATAAATAGCCTATTCCTTAAATGAAGTGCTGGGMCTCTGATTTGTTTTTAACCAATCCAGGACTACATACAGCCCTACCTATCCCTCAAGTGACTATCACAGAATTATAATTCACTTTTTATCTGTAAATCAACCAACAGAGCCCACAGGGCACCTAAGAAGACAAATCCTATAATGCTGAGCAGCTGCATATCAAGTCACCAGAAATTTGCTTTGCTTTGGAAAAGCAAGCACTAGACACTAGAATTAGGCCGTGAGCACTGGGAAGCACTTTTCTAAAATGGGAGTCAAGTAAACAGGAAAATAAGCCAATAAGAACACAGGAAACCCGAATATCCCTGTATCATATTCAAAAAATAAATAATTCATTTGAGCCCCACCATGTCACTTGCTCAGTAGGTTTAGTGATCTCCCAAGCAATAATGTGCCATAGTACATTTTGATCTGCATCAAAATTAACAATTAGTCAGGCACTTTACGAAATATTATCTTTGTTAGCTTTACCACTAACAAAAATAAACTTTCAACTCTTCACAGCCACATAGCACGTCTACTGAAGCAATCTGGGAAATTAGTTTGAGATAAACTGTACAGCAATTTTATTCATAGCCTCCCTGTATCTCACACTGTTAATCTGCATCACAGCTCACTAAATAGTGCCTAATGTTTATTGCATTTAACTGAATGTATACGATTCTGAGGGTACGCCAGGGACCGATTATCATAATTATACATGTTTCTATGGAAACCACAAGTCTATCAGTTTTGATTCATTATATTGTTATACCTTCTAGCACTTTCTAATTATTAGGTGCCCATAAAAAAGTCTCAGTCTTGCTGTTACTATAGAAATGAGCTATAGACAGGCCTCAATTGTTAACCCTTACAGGACAAAAATGAAAAATGAAGGAAATGTAGCCTTGGATAGCAGGCAGCTGTTCAGATGAGATAAATTATAAACTATTTTAATCCATGCTCTTAGCCTTCCGTAATTGCTTCACTGAACTTACTCATTTGTTTGAAGAAATATCCAGCTAGCAAAACTGATAGAAAAGCATAGCTGCTTGCAACGTGGTCTTGTACATGATCTGCTGTAGGAGTGCCGTACAAACACCCCTCAGTGAGATTACAAGGATGACTTGAAAGGCAGAAGAGTCATTAACAGACTATGCAAAATACTGTAATGTTAGGCCTTTAGAACGYAATGCAAAGCCTGTTAGACTCAATGGGAATATTTCCACTTTTTTCAGTGGACTTCAGACTGAACATGTACCCCATGTAACTAGGTGATTGAGCAGAGGTTTGATTTAGATGCTGAAATTACAATCRAATTCAGAGGGAATCACAGGAAGCCAAGATTTCTTCACATCACTCACATAAAGTAAAAATAAACCAGGGAAAAATGAGTTACAGTGAACAAAATGAAAATACCTTATTGTGATGTGGTTATTTTAGACTAAGTTAATGCTATTACTTACATTGTCATATAATATATCCATTTTCTATTCTCTTCCTGTATCTCCTGACAGAGCTCCACGAAACCTGAAAGGGACCGAGTGGTTTCACTATTTCCCTAACCCTCCTTCTATTACAGTTTTCAATTAGAAGTACCTTTTAATTTAGATCAGCAAAGCTCTCCCAAAGTGACAGCTCGTCCTTCACRCTGCATATCTATTTATTTTGGAAGTCAACACACCATTCAATAACCTGAGAACAGGCCTGATTGCTATGCTAATAGTATTCAAAAATATGTCGACACCAATTGAAACAAGTAAACTAGGACTAATTCATAAAGTGAATAATAAAAGGAGAGGGGGAAACAGCCATACTTCTACTTCTGTAGCTGATYTTTTTTAAAAAGGCAAAAGTACAGAAACAATGACCCTTCGTGTTCACATCTTCGCGCAATGGCAGTGGTTCAGCATTCCTTAGATCAAAACTACATACTTTTTCTTCAGAGAGAGAGGAAAGAACTGAGAATTTAAAATATATTCCTGTATTTTAGAAGATCCATGTTGTGTATTTAGCTATAATCTACCTATTCTGTTCTAAATCAGATTTCCACAACTTCTAGTCAATTAGAGCTAAATCACATTATATACAACAATGAAAGAGATGTATATTTGCATTTATATGTAGGAACTATCATCAAAGAAAGGGAACAGAGTGTCATGCTATATAAAGGTCTCAGATATGTACTATATTTTCAAAGACCATTCTGTTCAATTCTCATTTTACTATTACCATGGAGAAACTAGATTTGCTGTTAAACAAGGAAACCTTAAGACGCTAAAGAGAAAATTTAATCAGATAATTAAAAAAATTCCACTAATGGGTAGATTAATATGTAGCATATAATATAGAATACACTCAGCAAGATTAAAATAAAAATCATGCAGCAGAGACTATGAATATTTATACAATTTAGCATTTCCAAATAATACAACAACATACAGGGCCAGATCCTCAGCTAAGTTAAATGGAGCTATGTCCATTTACCCAAGCTGAAGATCTTGCATAACACCTGTCTTTTCAATTCAGTTGCTAATGGGTATATTGCATAATTGCCATATACCACASGGTACAATAGCACATCCAGCATGGCAATATACCCAATGGTGTACCGATGCAGGGAATGAGCATGGTTGACAGTTTGGACCGTTCAGACACCCCACAACAGTCCAATTTTCGGTAGCTCATTTGGGCATTCCTTATCTGCTTGCTTTAGGTGAATATCCCTTCTTAGGAATATAAGAACCAGGTTCCACCTTGCAGGTCCCATGGCATCCACAGGTCAGTGGCGCTGCCTTCGTGTCACCGGGGCACAGTCTTGCACTGGACACAGCCGTTCATCCCTGCCGTCTGGTGGTTGCCTTTATTTTCAGTGCTTTAATGTGATGGAAAGGGATCCACTGAAATTAATTGAAAAGGATRAATAAACGAGTGAATCAACTATTTAACGAACTTACTAATTATTAGTTATTAGTTAACTAGCTTTTCAAGGAAATACCACTCAACATTTATCATATATAGAATCTAGTGCTACAGAACGATGTCACCTTTCCTAGACGATGCATAACTTTTTAATGTAACACTAAGTTTTAGTATATAATTTGCTAAAAAAACTCCTATGCCTACTTATTAGTGTTCTATCCAAATACCAGATTGTTGTTAGAAACATAAAGTCTTTCCTCACATTTACATGAATGAACATCTAATGACAAAACCAAATAACATCAAATATATGACTGCAAGGAGACTATTCATATTATTGCTACTTAAAGTAATATTTCTGTCATCACATATGAAAAGAAAAAGTCTAGAACCTAGATAAGAGTTTTTGTTTTGTGAAAATTTCTTGGTTGAAAAATATTTCCTACACATTTAATTAAAAAAAAACTATAAAATCAGATGTTTATGCCCAYAAAAACATAGGAAAGAAAAAAAAAAGCAGAGATAGAAGAAATTGGACAGATTAGTCATAAATGTTAGATTATTACAGCTGCTGAGAATTTGAGTTAACACACACAAAGTTTAAAGCTGTTTTCAGCTATTAGCTGGGGCCAGCTAAAGCTACTCATTTTCAATTGTTTTAGCAAAGATTTTTGCTTGTACAAATGACTTTACCACCTTCAGGGATATTAGGATGTGCATACTCCCATCAATTTAATTTTTCAGCTACAGTTGCTGGTTGAATTGGCTTTATATTGTAAGCTCTTCAGGGCAGGAACCTTGTCTGCTGGAATGTCAGTAAAGAGCATAACATTACTTTCCCTCTCCTCCCTCATCAGCTGCACTGAATAGAGCTCTGAAGATGATATCAACCTGGGTTTTTGTCTGTGTTGGTATTCAAAAATGGTTTTAGGGAAATTGGAGTCTCAATAATTATTTTTTCTTAAATACATGGACTCAATTTTGCTGTTAATTTATGGTATTCATTATTTGAAAGGATTTCCTAATCAAAAGAGGGGAAGTCCAGTAAAACAGTGAAATTTTTTCCCATGAAAAGATGTTTGGATTTCAAATTAAGGTTCAAAGTTTCATCTTTTCTTAATCATCTGATATTTCATTGTAGTCATTGATCAAATTATTATTCAGAGTGTTTTTATTGTTATTTTTTGATTTTTTTTTCCTCTAGGCAGCTGTTGGCTTGACCTGGTGTCCCAGAATACAAAAGTTTTCCTATTACTGATCTCCTTGAGCTTGGCTGGATACATAACTGCAGCTTCAGCTTTTTTGTCTGCAAATTGGTTCTTTAGTTCTGCCAATTTTTGGACAACTCTGAATTCCTCTTCAGCAAAAGCAAAAAGCAAAAAAGACTCAATCATAAAGTACATAGACTAGGAATGAGATTTTTAAACCCATGAATATGAAGAATTTCCTAAACATATCAAATACAGAAACTCTAGTACTTATATAGCTTGTATTTATAGTTTTTAYGAAAAAATATGTGATTTTTTTTTACCTGGAATTATTCAATAGGTTTGTGCTGATAAAATACAGTACTTGATGGTTAGATAAAAATCTGAAAATTCATCAATAGTCTCAGCATATTGAGATTCAAAAAAAGGGGGGAAATAAAATTAAATTTGTAGATTCCATTGAAATTAKTGTAACTAAATAAAGACAGGTGATTTATGCATGAGTTTCGCAAGCCATCATAATCAGCAGTTGATAAATTCAAGATGCAAATGCAAGGGCTGTAGTTTATTTTGTGGGACAYTCATTTGTGCATGTGAAAAATCTCTGTGTGTGGAGGTCCTTGTATGAGGCTACTGCTTCCCCTGTGCCTCTGCTGGGCTCTTCAGATAGATGTACGCAACTGAAAGTGGTATCTGCTGCTTCTACCACAAGCCAGGAACCACGGTTTGAGGACATCCAAGGGGAGAGGAGGGTTCTTGGTGCTAGTATGTCTCACCTCTGCATCCGCGTGTGTGTGAAGTGTAAAACAATTAATTTTAGAGTTGTTGGACGACCTTGAAGAGGAGGTTGTTCCTGTGAAGAGAATGGAAAGGCACAGTCACCCGGGAGGAGGACGGACAGTGCTCTCCAATACTGACCGCTCTCCTAGGGAGAAGGCAGAAAATCTTGCATTTCTTAACGATAGGCTGCAGGTGAGGACTGCACCTCATTGGTGTCACTGGTGTCTCTRAACTGGGCTCCTATGCTCAAGCTGCCTTTCCGATACCCGTCGCCCTCTTTTGCAGCGGTCACCTGCCGCTGGCACACTCCCCCGCCGTCTCTACCCCGCGTCTCTACCGCACGCACGTTCCCCTGTTTAAGTTTCTTTTTTCCCCCAGCTCCTGGCACTCTTTGAGGGCCCAAGGCTAGCYGTTCCTTTCTAAGCCCTCTGTTATCCGCTGCATACCAAACTCCTTCTCCTACAAGCCTCACAGATCTCTTTCCGCCTTTGTTTCTAGCTGTAAGTCTACTTATCTCATTCCTCCAAGTCTCTCTCATGGCTTTCTTTCAGGCTCGTCTTTGCTTTAGGCCTCTTTCTTGCACAGTGTGGTCTCCCTGCCTAATCAGCCGTGCTGCTCACCACACTCACGAGTCCTTTGCTRTCTGTTTTGGTTTTTATTAAGGTCTCTTGTCACCATGGCATCTTGGCATACTCTGACAACTGTGTCCGCTTAGCATTTTCTGTACGTTCATACCTATATGTTTACATGCATGCATGTGTATTTGCTGCAGATAAGCAAGSTGGCTTTACCTTGAATATTTACTCTTCTAGATGCTCCTCGATTTCTCATAGTTATAGAGATAAACCTCTGCCATTCGGCTACCCATTTTAAATCTTCGTTAATGTCATTTCTTCATTTCTATTCTTCTTCTCATCAACGCTCATCTGTCGTCAGTCAGGAGTTAAGAGAGAGAGAGCATTCTAGAATAAAGTACTGTAAAACTATTAATTATAGCAGCAGGCAGAATGGCAGCATAATTAACAAAAGGGTTCACGCGAAATATTTAAAGTAATTTTTATTGAGGAATTCAGCCTTTCTTGTTTTGACAAAACACTCTGGAGGAGTGCCACTTTACCTCGGATTATTACTATTGCTTCTCACGTGGATTTACCTCTTCCGTACCCATCCCCTTGCCCTTGCCCCCGTGATTCCTCCCCTTTCGCCCTGCAACCATAGCAACTCTTTGCCCTGACTAAAGGCTGGACATTTGGTCACTCTCAGAGATATCATTAAGGTTGTTTCAACGAATCAGCAACTAACGTCAGCGAGAGGGGGAAGTTCACGTCCTTTCCTCCCCAGTGCATGGTGCATCTGCTTTGCAAAATCCCACTATCGCAGGAAGACGGAAAGGGAAATGATGTTTCCCTCATCTCTCTCTCTCTCTCTCTTTTTCTTTCTCTTTTCCCAAGATCCAGAGTATTTGGTCTGTGAAAAGTCTTTAGGCTGTTTCAAAATTTAGTGATACAAYGAGTGCTGGCCAAAAGTGAACTACTATGTGATTTGTGATGGAAGAAAAAAGACAAAGTTTAGCTTACAAAGGACTGCGTTTCTGAAAGTATCAGTGTAACTTTTCACTGAAGGATTGTTAAATAATTTCTGTGCAATTAACTAGGTTTCACAACACTGCCCTGGAGCTGATATTGTTGTACAGATGGAGAAACTAAAGGAGATTTAGTGACTTATACATTGTTATGTAAATCTGTGCCAGAGCCAGTTACAGAACCCAACAATTTTCTTTAAAGTCATGTGACATTATATTTACATTGGTAAATTTAGCATTATTCTGCAGGACTCCCATTCATGAAGTTCATTGTAAGATTTTATTGTTCTTCTTTCAGTAATTGTCTTCCTATTCAACATGGTACTTAAGCACATACATATCTTCGGGTATGTGAGCAAGAAAATTTTTTTCAGATTATTCCTTTAAATTTCTCGTTTAAAGAAAAGCCTCTACTTTTAAAATAAAAGAATAGTTTTTCTCATTTTTTTTCCAGRAAATATTATTTCTAATTTTTAATAGATTAACTTTTTCAAAGTAAAAAGCAAACAAATATTTCAAAACATATAAGCAGAAACATTGATCTTTTTTCTCAGAGTCTGACAGGCTATTTGCTTAACTATATTTTTGTTACTTTTGCCTTATGAAAAAATAAAATGTGTAGAATTCCATTTTGTGTAAGTATCCAATGCATTGACCAAAAGGCAATGTTATAGGTCTATATAGTGTTCTAGATAATAAAGAAGCAATTCAGTATGTGAAATGCTCAGTCAGTGGGAACTGAGGGAGCTGAACATTTTTTTCAGGAAAAGTATTCAGCACCAAGCAGAATTAGAAATAAGCCAGCATATACTTTTGACATTTGACACATTGTACTATTTGAAGTTATCTCCTAAGGTGCTTTAAATTTTATATTTAGCAAATACTTAGATGAACAGTAATGTAGCATGATACATTCATATATATTTATTAAAAATGTATGCTCTTATTCAGCTGATTAATTATTGACTATGTTTTCCACTTAACTACCTCTGTTTTGCTACTGTTATTCCTACATTGTTCAATTGATGATTTTTTTTTTTTTTTGAGATGCTCAGGCTGTTCTGATCAACACAGCTAGTTTCAGAGTAGGGCTCTATATATTTAAATGTATAAACGTGTATACATCTCTGTATGTATGTCTCTATGAGTGCAACAATAAGAAAGAAAAATAAAACAATAAATAATTTCCTTTTCTTCTCACTGTAATCACAAAGGTCCTCAAAGGGAAGAACAAGGGGACACAGGTCAATGTAAGGCTGAGTCACTAACCCAGTTAAAGATATATGTTGATACTTATGTAACTTAAAGCTCTGGGTGGGGGGGGAGAGTTTGCTTTGATCATATATTCAAATAGACCTTAAAATCTGATTGTACTCATTAGTCTGAATAGTTTATTTGAGATTTATTTTTAAGTTTTTTCTAAAGCTCCTTAAAACATTTTTACTCAAGATAAATGAACAGAAATTCCTGTGCCTMTGACGTTTGAAAACGCTGTTTTCTAGTAAAGTTCATCCGGAAACAATCAACAGCCTTTTCGTTCCTTCACAAGAGACTCAAAACCTTTTCAGCTGTTTTATCATCCTACAGGTGTCCTTTTGTAAAAGACCTCAGATGGTAGCAGGTTCATTGTTTTTATATGAGTGAAGAATCATCTTCTCCTGGGACTGGGATAAGAATGGAAAAGGAAGAGTCAAGTCTCAGCCAGGTAATGCTGATGCTCAGTGTCCTCAGTAGCCATGTGCTTCACTAAAGGCGAGGAAACCCTTCACCTGCAAGAAAGAGTTGTGGTGAGTTAACAGGGATGGGTGTAACTCTAACAGTGAGCTGCAGGTAGTTGCAAGGTGCCTCTGTTTAAGCTGAACTTTTGAATGCCTGTTAAGGGTGGCTAGAGCAATGAATGTAGACAAGTTGTCCCACATCTAGAATATACAGCAACAACATCTACAGACAGCTTATCCTACTGCAGTGAATGCACACCTGCAATCCTGAATGGATATCATCTTGATCTACTCCCTTTCAGTGCAACCCTGCGGCTCACTTCCCACACTTGCCTCTCAATTTCCTTCCGTGTTTCAAGGTTTAAAACATTAGATCCTACTTATCAGGATCAAAACAACAGATTATGTCTTTTATTCCCTAGCTCCTGGATGAATCATAAGGCCATTATTTTTTCAATCCTAACCCACCATTTAGTAGCAGCACCTCAGATCTTGCTCACATAGACACTAGAAATTTCAGTTCAGTCTTGAAAAATCTTAATCTACTTGACCAAGAGTAAAATCTTTCTTTAATTATCAGCAGATTTATAGAAAAGGTCATCCACTCGATCGGCCCCACCAGAAAGCAGTATCAACTACAACAATATAATTTCCTATTGAAGTTCATCTAATCTTTCCCTAAATTTTCAGGTTGTGGAATCACCACAACATTCCCAGGAAAATCTATTTGACTTCCATTATCTCTTCACCTCTTCTTTTTCTACTATATATTAAATAAGTTCTTTCAATATTTTTTTTACAATTTTTGTTTTCCAAATTTCTTTCTGGTCTTCTGGAAGTGTAGTGCCACAGCTAAATGTCATTAAGTAGATTAGGATGATTACTCATTCCTGTACATTCATACATTCTTATGCAATATTCACTTTTTCACTATATCATGACACTGGTGACTCATACTCAGCTTGTGACCCATTATGTCTCCAAACCTTTTTCTACAAACCTGAAACCTAACCTATTGTTTCCTATCCCATATTCATACAGTTTGTTATATCTAAGAATAGAATTATATACCGGTGCTTACTGCATTGTGTTCATTTTTTCCAGACAGTCCTCTGGCATGCTTTCAGTCCTTTCCACAGTGGCGTTTCCTGTAAATTTAATAAGCAAGATACTGTCTAATGCATCTTCCAGATTAATAATGAAAATGTGGAATAGTACCAAACTGAGATTAGACTTCTGCAGGACTCTGCTTGAGGCATCTTTATTTCAAGCGTGAACTATTGTTAAGCATCCAATATAGTTTTTTGATCTACTTTGCACATACATAGGTTTCATCTAGCTTTTTATGAAATGGTCATGTGAAACAGTAGCCTAGCATTTAATAAATCAAAAACTACACAGTTTGCTGGACCTTACAGATAGGAGAGGAGCAGAATACTATCTCACAGATGAACAGGTGCAACATGATTTATCTTTGAACCATGCTGACTGAACACCTTCTTGTGTTCTTTGAAGTGCCTATAAATAATTAGTTTCAATATCTGACCCCTTGTATTTCAGGGAGTTGAAGCAAAACTTATTGGTGTAGAAATTCTTGGCTCCTTTTTTGCCTTGTTTTCATAGTCTTTGCATTTACTTTCCTCCAGTCTTCTGAAATCTGACCTCTGAAAATACTGCAAAGTTACTTTAGCTACACCTGTAAGAAGAATTTCATTAGGCCCAGGCATTTTGAAAATGTCTGCCTTATCTGAGCACTTTTACACACTGTTCTTTCTTATCCTAATCTGAGATTTTACTACTGGTGCTAACAGCGCTAGCTTCCTGGTTGCATGTAGTATTTATAGTGCAGCCTGAAGCAAAAATGAATCAAACATACTAGTCTCAGCTTTTCTATCTCTATCAAGTACTGGACCTAACTTTCCTTATCTTGCTCTTACTATCACTGCCTTCCTCTTGCCCTTTATGCACCTTGTGAATGGTATCTTGCTTTGTGCTTTGGCCTTTCTGAATTTGTCCAGATAGCTTCTGTTATACTTTCTTATTTATACGTARTCTCCTGACCTACTTTCCACTTTCGGTGCACCTTCTTTTGGACTTTTAGGTCACTAGAGAGCTAAAGATTTTACTAGATTGGTCTCTTACTGTCTTTCCTATCTGTCCTCTATATTGCATAACTCCATTTCTTCATGTAMATGGCATAAATGTTTCTTTATAGAACTGAGAGTTTTCCTTAATTCCTTTCTCTGTTACACTTGTGTCCAGTGAGAAGTTGCCTATAATTCCCTGAAACTGTTGAGGGGTGCCTGCTTCAAGTGCGTTCTTGGACTTCTTTAAGATCTTGAACTCTTTCATTACATTGTCACTGTCACATTGCTCTCCAGCTACACATTTGCAGCTAGTCCCCCTATAATGTTCAGAATCAAATCTAGAATTACCTTTTCCATAATTACCTTTTTTTCCATATCCTATATACAAAATGTTACTTAAAAGATTTCCTGGAGTTTCTGAGCCACCAGAAAAACAGTACACCTTCTAAGACTGGTTCTAACTTTGAAAGTTGCAAGTCAAGACTGTCAACATCTCCCAAATTTTGGACTTTAAAAAGTCCAAGCAGCCAGTTATTTCCAAGGCAGCCAGTCTCACAAGAATCCCATCACAGCATACGGTGTTGAGCTAAAGTGTGCTTGACAGCTACRCTGTAGCTTGGTAGCTGCACTGGATCATGATGGAAATAGGAGTGATACTGGCATGTACTGGTCTGTCAGAGCTACATGGAAAGCTAGAAGGAATACAAATCATATGAAGCTGGATATCAGTTAATGTTGTTTTATGTGGTGAAAACACGGTCAAACTCAGAAGCATTTACACTCATAATGTGGGTAAAATAATACATTTAGATGATGTTCCAGAGACTTGTTATATCTGTGATTTGCTTGATGGCAAATTTTACTCAGTGGCTGACATTTTTACAGATATCTGCCTGTAACCGATAGCAAGTTTTGCTTTGACAAGACTTGTAAGCCTAAAAAGTATTTCCTAATAGAAAGCTAACAAAGGCTGTGTCCCATTCTTCCAAACATACAGTTTGGGACCAGTTCAGATGTTCCGTAAGTCTTCTCCCTTAAGGCATTATGTGAAATTGTTATTTTTGTGCTCTTATATGTCCTCGTATTTCCTGAGGACCTTTTCTTAATAACTATGAATAACAACTGCATTTCCTCTGAATAAGGCTATCTCCACAGTCGTAGTCCATTATATCTTCCTTCATCATTAAGGAGTCAAAGTACCACTTACTGAAAGAAGCACCATCCTCCTATGCTGTAATGGCACATTAGGACAGATTTTACTTGTATCTGATCCTAAAGAAGTTTGTTTTATCTGTGTATCTTCTTTAGAAAAAGAAATACATAAGCASTGAAGTCATGCTTAAATCTCTTGTACTAGTGGAGCACCATGAACACTCAGGCCTTCCTGTGGGCCATCATAGGTTCTAGTGGACACAGATGCATTATTAGCGTTAATTTGTAGAATCAAAAAAGCTATTAAAATACTGTGGTCCTACAGACCATTCAATCATTCCTTATGGCCCGACCAACAGCCTGCTAGGACCTCAGCTTGATAACGACTGTCACAGGGGCAAGTTAGATGGAACAGGGAGATATTCAAACAAAAAGAGGCATCCAGCTCCTGACAGATTTCAGTGATTTTTTTTCAGGCATCTTGGAAAACCTCTTCTCAAACTAGCTAATTTCATAGTTGACTTTTAGTAGTGACAAGAATTTATCCTAGGAAAAAGGTCTTGCCTATGCCGGTATGAACAGTAATGGTACTGAAAGAATGAGATATGAGGACAGGAAAATTTTAAAAATACTGATGCTACATTGCACAGAGAAGCAGGCTACTATTCTAAGTTAAAATATAATTTATATTCTTCTCCAGAATACTCAGCTCTTTTTCAGGGTCTGATTTGTTAATTCTTGATAATTTTATACCTCCTTGACAGGAAGTAGAATAGATATCAAACTCCTATGTATTATGCATCTCAGCATTTTTATATTCAAATCCAGATACTGTGTTCTGATTTTCCACTTTCACTGTATAATTGGGTCATCAGGATTTCCATTAAAAATTCTTAACAGAATATTACAATTAAACCCTAAATCTATTACCTTTGGCCTGAGTATGTTTATAATGTTCTTCTTTAGTATCTTTGGGTGAAAACATTTCTTTAAATAAAAGATTAATTAAAAGAATAAGACACGCTTTCTATAGTAATTCTCTAAAATCATTTTTTAATGCCATGAACACTACAAAATGAATTAAATTCATTCTACTACATTCTGAGAAATATACATTAATCCAAAATGGCTATATTTGTACTGTCCTTTGAAATGAATACCCATATATTATTCTCAGAGTATTCAAGTTTCTTAATCTAATTCGAAGATGTCTGACTGTTATAATTAATCAGTAGTTTGTTATTTTAAATTTAAGAAATGGTTAGAATGGCCTTCCAGGTTTTATATTATTATTAGCATTTTTTTTTTACATTACATGGATGATATATTTGCTGTTGTGTGCAAACTTATGCTGTGAAAGGCTATCATTTATATAAGTGGGAAATGCTTTGTTAAATGGCTTTGAAATCTATTGACAGACTGTTCTTTCCCACAAGACTAATGTGTGGACCACTCGGTAGGAGTCCATTCCGGCCCCAGTCGAGTGCCCTGGAGCTGTCCACAGGAAGGTGCTGGAAAAGGCAGAAGCAGATGGTTCAGGTACGCAATTATTTCAGCCTGGATATAGCATAATAATCAGCCCATGTAAGGACACTGTTAAAGTAGATTTGATCTGTAAACTATGATGCTGAGGATGGAAAACAACTTTCCACCATTGAGTATTCCTATCTAGAAAGAAAGATGCTTTAGCAGATGACAAAAATCAAAGAACAAATAACATAAAATTATACCCCAAAAAAGACCAAAAAAAAAAAAAAAAGTCAGAGAAGGGGTGGAGAGAAGTTAGAAAAAATATATGGACTTTCAAGAAAATAATAAATCTAACAATAACATTTATTAATGCTTAATAACATTTATTACACTAATTATATATTACATTACAACTTACAGCTACTGTGTTCTTAGCCATGTAAATGCAGCATTAAAATATATGCATTTAAGCTACATGCATGTATATAATGTGTATGTGCGTGTATGTCAATGCATGTGCACACGTGTGTGAGAGRGACAGAGGGAGGAGAGGGAGAGATAACATGTAGCAAAAATATAGAAAGGCTTTTCACTTTGAGTTGTGTATTCTCGGTAGAATATCTATRGAAATAAATGAGAGGTATATAGTTTTAGCAAGATATAAAAATTGATTTTCAAATTTGTGGTAAAGAGCTGGGGCAATATTTTGCAATAAAATTAAAAGACAACCACTCCATTGGCCCCAGAAGATTCCAAGGGATGATGGGCACTCACAGGCATTGCCTCAAAGTATGCATCTTGTAATACCCCAGATGAGGCCAAAAGGGCTAGGCAGGGTCCTCTTCACCAGTAGGCTTTTACCATTATGCATGCAGTTATTGTTTTGTATTATATGTTATCCGAAATGATACAAAAACATTTTGCAGAAAAAATAAATCACTGGTTTTATGGTTAACACCAGGATTACAAAATGTGATGTCATGAATTATTCATTTTATTCAACTTAATGTAATCATTTTCCTCCCTACGTTAAGCCCCTGTGAATAGTGTCCTATACAACTACAGTTTTGAAGAACTTAATACTAGGGGGAAAAACACCTGGCATTAACTGACAGTGAATTAGGTTCATTGTCACTTAGAAAAAAAATACTTTGTCAATTTAATCCTTGATCTTTTGTATATCCCAGTTTCAAAGAGCATTTATGAASTGTACAAAAATGGATCGACCTTGAAAACAGGAAATAAAGACAGGTGAATCTTAGGCACTGKCATTGAATCCCTCTAGCTGTTGCAAGCCCAGTTGTAATTGGAAAGCAGTTCTCATTCTTCTTCTGATAAGCTTTCATAATTTACTCGGATCAAACCTTTTCAGAAACTACAAACCTCAGGACAATGGTCCTGTGAAAAGGCATGTTGCTCAATGCACTGTTCTTGCCAATTTACGCACTACTTTACTTTCTTGTTAACATGTGAATGGCGGAGATAAAATAAAAAAAGATTTATCAGACCTCAGAATTTGGTGAAGGAGACTAACTTCTAATGACTTTACCTCAAAGTTATCAGAACTGGTGTCGGAACTATAGAGAGCAGTTTTATTCAGAATCAGAGCCAGAGTCATCAAAAGAGCTTTGCTGGGTCCCACACAAGCTTATAGTCTGCAGCAAAAATAATACTAGTCAGATGTAAAATGTGACCCATTTGCAGGATCTACTATCTGGTGCCAAATCAAAATACAGGCATAATTTATGCTGTTAATGGAAGGTTTCTTTTCCAGCAGTATTATGGCATCAAATAAACAAGTATTTTTTTCACATGGTAAAAGAAGCTGGAATATAACTAAAATGTAATGGAATCTCAAGTGGTTTCAAAGCCTAATTACTATTAATTGATGATATCTCCAAGTGCAAATATCAAAACATCAACAATAAAAAGCAGAGGTGGGAGGAGAAGAGTGCTTCTGTGAAGCTCCTGTGCTACTGATGAGAAAACCAAATCTCAAATTTGCAGTACTCCCCTCCACGTTACGTTACGTTCTTGTAATGCTCTGAAGTAAAAGGTTGACAACTCATTCCTACATTCAGCATGACAACGATTGCAGTGGTGCACTGCAGTGTCCACTTCATAAAACCACAACAGTATTTTCAAATCAGACTCTTCCTCAGGCAGTAACAGTAACTGCACGTTTTGTTTGCTTCCTTTTATCTGAGATTTCCATTCTCTTCTGCTCTGTAGCAGTCTGGGGAAGCACCAGTTCCACTATCTTCATTATTATGTACTTTTATTTATTAATCACATTTGGGATGCATTTGAGCTACATTCCAATCAAAACTGTGAACTGGGCCAGAAGATGCAGCAGCCATGTCGTTTTGTATCGGCAGCTTCTCTTTTATTCCAATACCACTCTGACCTTCAGCAATAGTGTCATGTGCTTCTATAATGGTTCTCATTGCCTCCTTTCGCAAGCACCATAGCTCCCTAGAGACTATCTGCATGGGAAGATAACTTTAGGAGCCTCTAGGGATCTGCTTTCTGTTTGCTCCCATACTGGCTAAAAAACTGTAAAAATCCCATTTGTTCAAATCCAGAATTTTTTTTGTTTTTTTTTTTTTTAATTCAAGAGCACAGAGCAACACAGCCTCTGCTTTAACTTTCTCAGCAAAGCTACTGCCTAATTACTGCCTGCTGAGTAGTGCAGTTAAACACAATCAGTCAGAAAGCCTTAAAGATACAATATCCTTTTTCATGAACTATCTGCTTGTCAATTCAAAGTCGCCCTCCTGCTTTAAATCAACCAACCACAGAGCTGTTTTGAACAGCAACTGATTTTCCATGCAGTGCTGCAAAACAAAATCACACCGTATCCTATTTTTAATGGCCACAGTTTTTCAACTGCATAACAAGAGGTAGCTGGCACTGCTGAGCTGAACCATACCAAAAAATGGGTTCAAGTAGAAATAGCACAGAACCCTTGAAGAATACAAGTACAGACCCAATTACATGTGCATTGTGATGCTCAAAGCCAATTACAGACAAATAACAGTGAAGCATTTTTTCCTGTTCATAGCTGCATTGTAGACATTGGCTGCTTTTATTTTTTGTTTCTGCAAGATACAATGAGATAGCTTTTAAGGCTCAAATCCTAAATATTATTTTATTAATCCAATGTATATTTACACGTGAAGTCTTTTTAAAAGGGAATTAGCATAGGAACACCAGTCTTCATCAAGCTTGCATTAACGCAAACAAAGTGTGAGAATTTTGTAATGCTCCTGTAGGTATTTTCCAGTTCCTCTTCAGACATAAGAAAACGTGCATGCACACAGCATACTGAACAGGTAAAGGTAACCACATAATCCAGTATTATGTGGCATATCTTTCCAAAGACATGTCAGAGTGGGAATTTTCTAACATGTTTGGGGTACTGTGTGCTTGCTGAAGGTTACCGATTCTGATCTGTCCTGACTCATGCTGTTAAGGTATAAACCTCCTAATAGACAGAATTTTTCCATTAACCTGAGAAAAATCTCAAATAYAGTAAGTAGATAAATTAAAAAGTGTATTTTGTTTGTCAAAGAAAGTACAAAAGKACAGTTACGTCTTCCACACATCATAACCCAAGTATACATTTGATTCTTTGTTGTACTGTATCAGAGAATTTTTTTTGCTTCATTCTAGTGATGTCTCGTATTAATAAGTCACAAGCACAAAATTATGTTTACATATTCTAATATTTGTCATCTTAATTTAAATGTTCTGGCTTTTAAAGAAATATTTTTGTTTGTTTGTTTGAAATATAGTTCTAGTGCCCCCCACTTTCACAGCAGTACTGTAGGGCAGAGTAAAAAATTTTTATGTATGTGAAATGGACATTGTTTAGAGTTTGACACATCTGCAACAGTGATTGAGTCAGAGATAGAAGGAAATGTAAAAGGGAAAACTGGAACAGCTGTTCCACCACCAGATTGAATGGAATATACTCTGCACTAGTGGCTCCAGTAGGAGCTACTGTAAGTTCTCTCTACTTCATTATCTCACTAAACCTGGTTATCTTTTAAGTACAAACTAGTTCTTGAATTTCTTAAACATGTACTGCTGGATTTAGAGATAATTACAGTCTATCTATTTCTCTTTAAATTACAGATAAATAGTCCCAATCTTGCCTCCATGGTAATATCTTTTGCCTGGCAATGCCATTCATTTAAAAGTTATTGAAAATTTCATATAAATATAAAACCAAAAAGTTATCATAATGTGAAAATATTCCATTTTTAGTGATTTGCATTAACAAYAATATATTGATTACAGTTAAACTAGCTTTCAACAGCAGACCCACTAATATGAGATATAAAATACTGAGAAATCTTGAAGTCTTGAGAGGCAATTTTTTTTTTTTTACAAAAAAACCCATAGATTTTGAGAAAATTAGAATATATACATTAACTGATTGTTTGAATTAAACTTCTTTAAGAATGAAAAAAATATGAAAAACAATTTATCATTTATTTACCCCACAAAGTTATTGACTAAATTATTTATGAACTATTCCTAAAATTAAGGAGAAATTAAAATATTAACAATAAATATAATCTAAATTATTAACATATAATCAGAAGGAAGGACTGATAAAAGTGTGCAGATACAGAACTAATATCATAATATAGATACAGAACAAAGTCTTGTTTTACAGGGAAAGGGTAGAAAACTAAAGGGTAGAAAACTAAAGGGGTTGTACATATATTCATTCAAATGCAGTTTTGACAGCACACTATTAAAGATCAACAGTAAATGTGATTGCATATAGGACTCATAATGATCTAATTCTGTGGTTCAGAAACAAAATAACTTTGAAATATCCGGTAGTTTTTGAAAGCATTTCAAAGGATTGAAGTGTAATAATAATACCATTTAAAACATTACTATAAAAGCACATTTTCTTCCATGCAACAGTAGCTTCCCTATTTTTTCTTAATTTTCCTCTCCAAAATTTCTAATTTTTCCATACTGCTAGATTGCAAAGGACGAGAGGAAAGAAGAACATTATCCACCACAAATATTTTTACTGAAATCTTCCTAGGGGGATTTGGGACCCTCATGGATCTACCAAAAATGAATGCAATGTAGCCAGAAAGCATTTTTCAGTCAAACACCTGCCTTCCATCAGCAGGGTTTCATGCAGAGCAAAGGAGCCAAAATGCATTAGTTAATCTGGGCCTTAGTATGCAACCAGAGTATATGATTGGAAGTGCTATGTTTCAGAGACCAGAACATTTATACAGAAGAAGAGAGGGAGCCTAGTTCAATAGTTTGGACCACCAGCTCTTTTCTGTATGGAATACCGCTTTGGAGATCATCAATTCATTTTCAATTACATTTCTGAGTTTTAGATACCCACTGGGCTCAAAACACCTACTTGAGAACATTGATCTAGTCCCGTGTCTCAAGGCTAGAGGCGATTGGGCCGGTTTACCTGCCACTGAGAACTCTTAGCGTATTCATTCAGACTCCTTCAAATCACAAAATCATGGCAACTAATAAAATCACTGCACTCAGCTTCTAAAGAAAAGCTGTACTGAATCACCCTTCTCCATTTACAGGTTACCTAAGGATTCTAGTAGCCTATATGAGCATGACAGCTTGACAAAACAATCATTAATTCTCTTAATTGCAATCTCTGTTCCTCAGATCAAGCCCTCCGGAGAGAATTATTTTGATGTATATAGAAAATCTGAAGAAACTGAATTATGCTATTGCTACATAGGACAAAAACAATGAAAGACTCACAGAAGTGCTAAATTTTGCAAAAGTCCCAGCTTTTAATTTTAGCTTGTAAAATAATTATCGGATTTACTTGTAAAGTCACACAGTATTTATTATCAAGGATGAGGGATATAATTTAGGAGGATGAAACTGCATTTTCCAGTTGGAATTTTAGCTTAAAGTGAAAAATACAAGTCTACTCGAATCATGGATGTTTGTGGAGGGACCATGCAACCAAGAAAAGTTTCAGGAGCAACATACAAAATAATCTTCAAGAAAACATTAGTGGAAGGATCTGACAGGAAAAAATAGAGTTATAACATTTTCACAAGAACTCAGAAACAAAACTACATTCTTTGAAACTGCACAAGAAACACAATGATTCCTTTAAAAGAAATATTTGAAAGAATCTAGAGAGAAAAAAAAGTTCTTCCCTTGCCTGAAATTTACTGTTCAGACATGCAAGACACTGAGCAATTTTTTCCTAATCTGTAAAAGCACTTATGCAGGAGCTTAACCTGAAGCATGTGAGAAATATCACTGAAATCAATAAGAAACCAGTGTTTAAGTGCTTAAAGGTAAGCCTGTATTAATGTGAATTGCTGGGTAGAACCATGGCGCTCAGATCCTTGAAGAGTAAAGCCTTTATGCTATGACTGGAAGAGTCTTTCTAAAACGCCATCCTGCAGTTATAAAAATAATGGCTACTGAGATCAAAACAAGTGAGTGCTTGCAGATCGGTTACCAGAGGTTTATGCTCCCTCGGAGCTGCAGTCTGGTGGGTCCCCGGACACACATTTCGAATCCTGTCACAAGTGAGACCTTGAATGAGTTCTGAGTCCCTGAAATATACTTGTGAAGTCATTAACCTTCAATCATGTAATTATAGATCTCTAATATGAACCATGAGTCAGGTTTACTTTCGAAATTAGTAAAGACAATAAAAATCTAATAGCCAAGTTCAAAGATTCAGGAGCATTATGTCTGCCAAACTTAATTTACAGCAGCTACTGGAAATGAGATTTAAAAGGTAGCTGTCCATTTCCCCACTCATGCTACAGTCAGCCTGGATCTTGATGGCCTGTTTGCAACACTTCATTCATCTACATATCATATAACAAAAATTATGTAGTATTGTAGTGATAATTAGCTTTGACTGTAGGCAAACTCCAGAATAAATGGCTGTTTTCATGATATTAAATAAATGGAGAGACCTGTGACCTTTATATAACTTATTGGGGTCATTTTTGCCTCCACAAACAGTCACAGCTATTAAGTGAATGTTTCTCATAGTGTTGGTATTACTATTTAATTTCATACAGATTGAAATAGTACAAGGCACATCAAAGAAGACAACCTGTGCTCAGATGATTATTAGTAGTGCCATTATCTTAACCATCTACTTAAAAGACATATGAAGCTAAAATCAAAGGAATAATAGAAAAGTCAGCAATTCCATATTTGGGATTTCTTTAATTTTAATTTAGTGAATAAATGTTATTTCTGTTTGGCTGCAATGAGCAATTAATGAAAATATCCACAGATAAATAGGTATTTTTCTCTAAGTAGACAAAATTGGAACTTCATAAATATCAGATTGTTCTATTTTCTATAACCAGGCCATTCTCCTGAAGAATTCATTAATTGTATGAAGGCTTGAAGGCTGAAATGTGGTAATACTATATGCAAATCTTTTTAAAAAGATTATTTAAGAAGATAGGAACGTGTGAATTGCCATCCTCATTCAGAATAATGTCCGCTTGTTATGTACTATTTGGAAACTGGCAAACATTCGATGCTTCAGAGGGAGATTTAAAAACCCTGCAGCAGGCTCACAAAAGTAATTTGCTACAAACCCTAAGTCTCATCCTAATAAATAACAGAGTCAAAACTGCTTTTCTCTCAAAGCATAAAGTTTAACAGTCTTTAAATTACATGCTTATAGCTAATTAGGCTGACACTGGGCTATGCTGCTCTGCTTATGCATGTCTGATTCTTTTCTTAATTTTGCTGAGTTCTTGTAACTTCTCGTGGCAATGGGTTTCACAGTGTAATTCAGACTATGTAAAAAAGTATTGTAACTTTTTTTTAACTTTATCAGACGTTTTCTTCCTGTGCAGTGGAATAGAAGCAATGAATTTGTGTTCTATCTCCTCTAGCCATTTGATATTTTATACACTTTTCTCATGTCTTGCAAGCTAACAAATCAATCTGTCAAGATCTTTGGATGATCAATGCTACGGGAACATCAACCTGCAGGCCTGAAATTGTAAGATATTTTCCTATGGCATCAGTTGATATGAACGGATCCGAGAGCCTGTAAGTTGAGCTGCATAGTTCACGAACGTATGTAAATATGTTTCTTCATTCTGTCTTTAATAACCCTTTGTAATTCATTTCTGAAACAAAGAGCCAGGAGTTTCTTACCACAGGAAGCCCCAAACTGTTGTTGTTTTCAGCCCTAGAAGCAGGAAGGGAGAGATGTTATGTGACATAAGCAGGAACAAAAATACAATTATGAGAGCATTCAGCTATGGATTGACCTTATGCAGAGAATCAAAACTGTTTTRGAAGTTGCAAAGATGAAGGTAACTCATACCTTGTTTCATGCACGACCTCATGGTTCATATAAACAGGTGTTTTCAGTACAGTAGCATCAAAAAAATGACACAGCAAAAGAAATTCTCTAAACAAATTAATAACATTGGCATCTTTTTTGTTGATCACAACCTGGGGTAGGTATAAACCACAAATACTCACAATGGTGACTAAAGAATATTTTTAGGGCAATATGAAGAATCCTTGATCTGTGATCACTGACTCAAAGGCTGTTTTCTATCTAGTGGACATCAGTTTCCAGGATAACCAACTCAGACTCTCATGAGTTCAATATCATTAACAAATTTTCAGAATGATGATGTGAAATTGAACACTAAAATGGAATATGTTTAATTAATACCATAGTTAAAAAATGCTATTTTTCAGAGGCAGGAATATTTTTAAAATGCATGGAATATGAACCACCTAATCTTTTCAGAAAGGAATAATGTAATACACATTATATATATTCTATATTTTATATAGAAAAATATATGTACATTCACCTATATATAGGTAATATTTTTCTATATAAAATATAGAATATAGTATATATTCTAGGTGAATGTATATATTTAATATATAATACTTATATAATATTTATAAAATAATATTTAAAGACTATTTAGAAATAATTAAAGAATTTCAATTGTAGAAAAAAACAACATTTTCTCTAAGGATTTAAACTCAGAAAATGTGAAACAATTTTTACATATGAGCCAAAAAAGGAAAACTCTTGCTTGCCAAAAGCTTTTTGGTCTCTTTACTGGCACTGCAATTGCAGAACCAAGCCTGGAATTCACAGCAGCTACATGGCACTGAATTTTTAACATGCTAGTTTCAAACTGTCTCCATTTCGAGAAGAATGTCTTTTGTACAGCTACTGAGATAAAACAGATGCAGATAAGCCCTCTTGGAAGATGTATTCAGTGGTGGAGTGATCAGTTAACATTCATTTTGTGGCTGGTTATGGTACTAATTTTTGCATTAAAATCAAATTCTTGTTTAAATTCAGCGTTCAGGCAGCATTCATAGACTGACTAACTAAATGGTAAATGAAAGACTCATTTGAAAGAAAATGATAAATCTTCATAAATCTACTCTGATTCTTATTCTGTACTTCCATGCTACATTTTTATGTAGTTTCAAAATTCCTCTTGGGACTTTGTGACTTTCTGTTTGTTTCAAACCATTTCTATACAAAATTTTGTAATCCTCTATTGAAGGGCCAGACTCCTTAGGTCTTCATTCTCAAGGATATTAGTAGCTATTATTCTGCCTCATATTCATCACTCAAGATGATTGTGAATGGCAGGAAAACAAGCAAAATACCAATTAAAATTTCAGGCTATGCCCTGAGGTACATCCCCAGGTTATGTTCCCAGGTACTCTACTGTTGCCGTTAATGGGACAGGAGGTGCCTTAGATTCTCTTGTGTTGTCTTAAATCCCTTTCATTCTCTGTTTAGTCTCAGCAGTGATAAAGGGTCAGAGGCAGCAGCTGGATGCTCAGCCCTTTCATTCACCCTTCCAAACCCGTAGAAACCCAGACAGGCTGCACGCACTGCAAATTGCAGCCAACGGGATGCATTCAAACCTACAAGCAGGGACACACAACTTCTCCAGTACCTCTGCAACGAACAAGGACTAATCCTCCTTTACCAGAGAGAAAGAAGTCTCGTACAATCTACTCTATTTACTGCTCTTTGTTCTGTTAAAGGTCTCTTCTTTTTACACCTGATTCGTTATCCCCCCCCTGCATCTAGCATATTTCCTTTAGAAATAACCTGTTTGTAATCATAATAATGCATTTCACTTACATATTTTTGTCCAATAATGATATGCTCTGGGGTTTAACAGCCCTGTTTCTTCTGTTTCCTGTCCAACTACCACCAAGGCATGTCATTATATTAAATTATAGCATATACTTCTCTTTAATACCCTGTTGTTTGACAAACTTTAGATAAACTGCATATATTATATGATTGCTTATAAATTTAGGGATAACATCTTGAAGTGTGTGCTATCTCAGATGGGAATGCAGTACTTCCCATGAAAATTATTGACTGGATTCACTCCTGATTTCAAGATATTGTGATTTCAGATATCTAGGTTTTCTTCTAAAGACAATAGTTCATTTTGAAAAGAACTCTGGGAGCTTCAGCTTATGAAAAGATGTCACAGAAATTGGTCTTCATATTTCTTTTCCTTGAGAATGTGGACAGCATCTTGAATCTAAAAAGGGCTATGTACTTGTTAGTAAGATATCTTTAAAATATTGATTAGAGTATAAGGACAAACATTAAAATAAAATAAAAGATTGTGGGTTATTTTTTTTTTCATAAACCACTTTTTTTTTTCTTTTCTAACAGCATTTCCAGGCAGAGGAAAGAAATGAAGCCATTGCTCTCAGCAGGGAAAAGAGAAAACAAGAAGCTATTTAGAGGGCACTGAGAGGATACTCAGAGTTGCTGAGACTCCTAGGATGTACATTTTCAGAACACATCATTTAAGCACAAGAGGGTACCAAGATCGGTCACTTGGAATGAGCTGTCATTCTCTTTACACTATCACTTCAGAACACATATTCTAAAAAAAGTAGATCCTTTCCTCATTTCATTCATTTTTTGAAGAGGTATCAACACATTTCATAAGATTTTGCTTTGTGTATTATTGAGCTAACTGTGTTATAAATTTCCTAATGAGGCAGTATGCAAATTAAAAAGATATGTCTTTGTTCATCATCTCATAGACATATTTTATCACTAGATTCATTTCTGTCATTAATGAAATGGTTTTACATACTGGAGACTTTCTGATGTCTAAATGTTTATACACATGCAGCTCAGAAAACAAGAAAAGGATTTTTCAGTGAAAATAGATGATTTGTTTCAGGATGGGCCCAAAGGAAGAAAGGAATCATTAAGAGTTGGTTTGCAAGAATAACTCTGGAGACCTGATCAGTATACATGAGCCAAAAACAGGTGCAAAATATACTTAAACAATGAAGAGGACAGGCTCTATGTACTGATATGAAACAGATAGTTAAACATTCTTTGTCCAAGATTCGCATCCAATAACAAATAGATTCTGTACAACTCGTTTCAAATCCTCTTATTCTTCTGCCCTGAAAGGGTGAGGAGGTTACTAAAGCAGAAGATTTTGGATTGTAAGGTGTCAAGTCTTTCCCTGTCCTTACCAGCACAAAATCCATTTGTGAAATTCTATGTTCCTTTTAAGTGGGAACTGTTTTTTGAGGTCATCTTCTGCATTGAATAATAGCCCCCAGCACACTGGCAATACAGCTGTTCTATAAGCCTCATTGCCCATTAAGACTTATGAGTCTAGCTGTTTGGTCAACCTATGAAAAAAAAGAACCTCTTGTTTCTAGACCCTCCCTTCAGATAACTCTCACTCTTGGACATGAGTATAGCCAGTATTAGAAAAACATCAGAGGAACCATGCTTCCTGAACTGCCCTTTCCTAGGGCTACTTTCATGCATGATAAATGCCTTCCAAGAGGAATCCAAAACTAATTCTTTCAGACCGAACATCTGAAGCTCTATTCCCATAATCTAACTGGAACATGAGACTGAGTAACCTGCTATTTTTTTCCGCATATCTCACTCATTTCTGCCTTCGCCCTTCTGAATACAGCCATGACAAAAATACGTGACACTAGAGCATGTCTTAGGTGATTCTCTGATAAAGCACTTAAAAAAGACATGTAAATCTACTATTGTTTCTACCACACAGTAAGATAGACTATGGTGAAATAATGTGGAAAATAAGGAGACAGAAAGGGTGTTGAGATGAAAGATGTTAGAAGACTGACAAAAAAATGTCTCATTATTGCTCTGATAATGAGGTTTCTTGATTCCAGATCTATCACGCAAACATTTAAGACTCTCCAATTCCTACAAAGTATACCGTTTTAGAGATTCATGGTAATATCCTCTGTACAAATCTCCTATGACTTTAAAAGTCCTCATAAACACTTTCACATTATAATGTTTCACTTCCAAGTTGTGAGGGCCTCTGTGGTCCTAAACATATAGTTATTTGAGCTGGGCTTGAAGCCTTCTCTGACTCCCAACATCAAACTCATCAGATTCAACCCTGACATTCTAATGCTTCATAAATCTAAATGTTTGAAAAGGTTGAAAAGGGGTATCTACATCCCCAAGTGCTTTTGGATGTGCACTTGTGCATGTTTCAAAGGCTGGGCTCTTCCAGCAAGATATAAAAACAATGTTTTTCAAGTTCTACTTGCCACTTTTTCTTCTTTTATAATCTTTGACAAATGTCCTATGTGGGCTTTCATTTCTCTTACATAGTCCAGAAGAATGAGAATTGTTTACACCCCTACTTCTTGGTCTCCTCACTGCACAACTGTGTCACAGAGAGTGGCCTAGACCTAGAATGACCTTACTCCATTTCTAATTCCTAGAAACTTTCTATACCCACTCAGAATGAAGAAGGAGCATGGCTGTGTCATCTGTATATCCAGAATATTTTCTCACCTCTACCTTATTTGGGATATGTAGTTAGATCATGTGTTTCCCTCACTGAACTTGGAAAAAGACTTCCTTGGTTTGAACTGCCGTCAGAACTTGAAGCTTTCCAAATTTTGCAAGAACAGTTTGTTTTGGTACTTGCCTTTCTCCAAATTCTTTCTTGGCTCTTGCATGGTCTACTCAGCATCCTGCTCTCCTCTGCACATATCTATAGGGAGATGCAAAACTTGTTGTCTTCCAAGTCTCCATTTGTGAACACTGAAATTCTCTCTTCTCCTATTCACCCTCTTCAGAGAATAAATATAAAATTAGTGAACTATAAAATTAGTGAACTTCCCAAACAAAATTGATGTGTCCCCATAATTTTTAGCAATATCAAAGGAAATGAATGAAAAAAACCCTTTAATTCAAGACCAAATGCTGTAACAATTCCTCTGGTTTGGCTTTAGAGTTATTCACATACATTATCAGATTTTGCTTCAAAACACACTGATTCAATCTAAGGTTGTGTTCTAAAAGATGCATAAATGTTCCAGCCAGTCGTTGCAAGGAATTTACTTCACTGATATTCCAATCTAAAACTATTATTTTAATTACACCATTAGTCAATCTTTTCTTACAGAAAAACAATCCCAAACAACTCCTATTGCTTACATATTTGAGCAGATCGAGGGTTAAGGAGAAGCAAAAATACCCACAAGAGCCATTTGGTCACAAGGCACTGGATGCATTTATTTGCCTGATAAGAACTTTTACCCTGTAATCTGCTGCTTTGGAATAAAGAGCAGAAAAAAAGTCCAGGAAAAAAAAGTTTTTCTTGTGACAAAGAACTAGACCTTGTATTTCCTCTTGTACTTACTCCCTACATTCCACTTCGTCTTGTTGGTATTGTCTGGTTTTACCTTATGTGACAAAAAGCAGAAAATTTAAGCTTAAAAGCAGAGCTGTATTTTCCAAGAAAGTGAAGTCCTATCTTAGGACATTTATACTAAGACATACAAGCCTTCACCTTATGCTTCCTAGCTGGCAGGAATCGTAACAAGCTAATTTGTTTCTCTTTGCCTTGCTACCTTCAAGTTATATTGATATATTGAGCTCATAAAAATAGAAACAACATTCTCCTCGTTACTCCATTTAACATCTAAATAAAGTTCCAATACCTCCAGTCAGTCCAGAAGGTATTTCCTTGCTTTCTGGGGCAACACACTCCTGCAAAATACATTGAAAGAGTAGGAAAGTATTTCTTGTTGAATTATTTGAAAGACTCATTTGATTTACAAGGAAAGTGTTATTATTTCTATCCCTCCTCAAAGGTCTTACACATACGCCATACAAACTATGATTGTTATTGCGTTGTGGCAGAAACAAGATACAGCTGGACTTCACAGGTAAATTTGACACAATCAATGATGACTTCATACTCAACCCATAAACCTTCATCATATGCCTCAGTCCAACTACTTCCAATCTTAATTGATGTTAAARTGTACTCAGAGTTAATGTGAGTACTTTCAAAAAGCTTAAGAAAGTGAGGTGGTCTCCAGTAGCAAGCTTATATTGCCAGAAATGCCTAAGACTGCAGAGGTAAATAGAGCTCTCAAAGTAACTCTTCACTTCTGTCAGCTTTCAGGACATTCATTATTTAACACRGCTTTGAAGCAATTTTTTTTTTCTGTCTAAACAATTAAATAGTTYTGAAACCTTTTCCAGATTCCTTATACAGTCTAGGTTTATCTGCTGCCTATCCAAGGCCCATTATCTATTTTGAGAACCTAATTCGCTCAGCGTACTCTATGTGTTAGCAAAATGATGTATATTACATTTGTAATTAATTCTGAGCTGGCATAATAATAAGGAAAAGTCTCTCATACAAAAAAGATAATAATTACAAGACCTTAAAGAAGGACATAAAGATCCTTTGCAACTTTTTTTAACTTCTGAACTAAAAATGCAGATATGCTTCTGTCCTATTATTACACTCAAATGACACTGAAAGATTTGTATTAATAAAAAGTAAGAGATTACACAGACATAATATCCCACAGCTGTAATTTAAAAATTAACCATTTCTTACAYGWTACATTCTTCCTATTTCAGTCTGCATGTGTACATCATTAATTTATACAGAGGTTACTTGCAAAGAATAGTTACAAACACAGACTTCTTTCCACCATTTTTAAAGATAAGTATTTTTCTATGGATGGTATTTTTAAAAAGGATACAAGGTTTTAAATTAAATTACATTAAATGCTTTTGTATTTATTCTGCATTAAACCCTATTTTATTTATTGTCATCTTCCCAGCATGGCATCATCATGGTTGAAGAGGGCTGCTAATGCTATTTATATTATGCTGCACTGTCCTCTAATTGACCTTGTTTGTGCAAGGGAATGGCTGCTTTTCTCAAGCTGCCAGCCCTTTATTGCTGCATTTTGACCATGCACTAGTGGCTCTTTGTGCTGCTGTTGAGTTCAAGAATCAATACTGCATTCCCCACAGCCAATAAAGGAAGCTGACAGCATGAATTAACTGAGTGTAGCCAGTTGCATGGAGGGCCATTGTCTTTAAGGAAAATCCAGACGATTACAAGCCTCCATTGCTTAGTGGAGATTTTAATGCAAAGCGTGAGGTTGCTGTAATTTAATTTTGGCCTGCTGCTCTGACACACTCCCCTTTGCTACTGCTTCGTGGAGTCCAAGCTATTAATGGCTTCAGACCAAAACACATAAAGAGACAAAGGCGAATACTTGCATCACACAATAGCAGCAGTTACCTCTGTTTTAACATTAATACCTTTTTTGGCACTTATTAAAATTGGTAAGCACTTTTTTTTTTTTTACTTCCTAGAAACATCTCTTTTGAATTAATACATAAACAATAAGCCAAAACAAAGCAAAAAACAAAGAAAACCTAATCCTCCCAAAATGCTGTATCTCGAACTTGCACCTAAAGGAAGGATGCATGTGGGGCAAAATTGGAAATGTATGTTTTGACTATGGGCTCTATCTCCCTTTTACTGAATCATCTAGTAAGAGATGCTGCTTAGCCACAGCTACTGCAAGTGTATTGCAAAGAAGTATTCACAGAAAAGACAAGCTAAGTAAGTGTAAAGTTAACAGTAGGATTTGTACTGGTAAAAGCATAAATGAAATCACTTTTTATTTTTTTAAAAAAAGAGTAATGGCTTTTATTCTATGTGCTTTGATACTGAAAACTGTAGTTTCTTATGACAGGTAATATCGCTGATTCAAATGGATTCAAGCTCAGTTTTTCCAAAGGACAGTGTATTATATACAAACCATTTAACGCAAGCTTTTAACTTGTTTTCTCTGTTGACAGCGGTAGAGAGATTGTCTTAGGGGTAATCATTTTAAAGCAAAGCCTGTAAAGTTTTATTTGTTTATCACTTTGAAAAAAAGCTGAAGTTCTGGATTCTGACTACCTGCTTACCTGCTTTGTAAATACCTKAGATAAACAGCTGAGGTTAAGCCTGAAGCTTCTTCTAGACCATAGACAGTGTAAAATAACGTAAAAGAAACCTGAATCCCTTATACATTTTTAACTACATCCAACCAAAAGAAGATGCACATTGTAGTTCAAACAAAAGATCTTCCCATCATATCCATTAAAAAATTGTACATTCTCTTTACGCTGATTAAAGGGCTATCTACGYCCTTTAACAATGTGAATGCAGCCTTGTAAGATCCTGAGAGAGGTCTTTATTCCTTTTCTCAAAAAGGGAAAATGACACACAAAGCAAATAAGGAACATGCTGAGGTGATAGCAGCATTCAGGGAAGAATAAAACTCYTTTCCTTGACTTCAAGCCAGGCCTGGGAGTTGGTGGCTGTACAGCAGACTATTTGACCATGCATCTCCTTTTGAACTAAGTACAAAATACTTCACAAGAGTGCTGTGTATCTCATCTACCAGTAGCCATCTAAGAGTTAGACACCAATGTACAGTAGGAAGCGCTTTGAGAGGATGAATCATCACATCCCCAAAATAGCTATTAGAGACAGCTGATGAACTGTGATCTGGACATATCTATTTTTTTCTCCACTGACAGTAGAGGGAGCCTAGGCAAGAGCTAAGTTAACTTTTAGAAGGCTAAAATGAGGTGAGATGAATTACACATTAGGTCATCAGCTTTTAAATACTGTGCATTAAAGGGAAAGGAGTAAATAATATTCAATAGTTTGACTAGGTATTTCTTTATAGTCATCATCATTCTATCTGCTACAAAGGTGGGTTAGCAGCATTACTCACAAATGGCATGTGGATGCACAGAAAGAGGTGTCACGATTTATACATGGCATATCCCCTGGCAAAATGCAAGTGCATGCACACACCCAGGAGATACATTCCATTAGTGAAACCAAGAGAAAGAGAATTATCATTACCCCAAAAAGAAGCGAGTAATTCCCATCATTTTGGAGATGGGAGCCAGGAGCTGGCCTGATGATTTAGTAGATATGCATGAATGCTCAGAGTAATTTCCCTTGAATCCTTAYACTTATGGTCTTTTTCGGACTACTCTTCAACTCTTCCATAGGCTTCACATCTTGCACCTATAGCAAAGATGTGCCATAACTCTTCCTCTCTGAAACCAGAGATAAATTTACCTTTCATGACATCTTCCCTGATAGGCCCTGTATTTTCCAGAATTTCACAGACCAGAGGCATGAGTTATTCTGAAATCTTTCCTAATGTAAAAAGTTGAAAAATCACCAACTTTGAACACAATTATTCTACAGTMTAAACATCTTATGCAACCATTAGAAATAAAAAATAAAAAWGAGCAAAAATAATCATGAGTTGCCTGCATGTAATCATTATCCATCGTACTGTAAAATGATGAAATGGAAAACCAAAGGATCCATGAAAAAGAATATCAATTTGCATAAGTAATAGTTAAATACTTATAGGAAAAAATACCAAAGTGACAAGGTGACAATAAATAAAATGCAGGCAGATAAAAGTCTGACCCCTAGGAAGGAGAGGAATGTGATTCCATTTTGAAAATGGGCCATGGGCTTGACTCTGCAGCCGCTGGCAGTAATGAAAGTGTTCTGTCAGTGGGAGCAGGTTTGGACCTTGATGGTTTTTAGATAGTGCCGTCACAGTGACACCTGAATACTACTTAAGCTGTTCAATGCAAATCTTTAAACATGTTGAACTCTTGGCCAAATTCAGCACTAAGATACCCAGATACATCCCCCCACTGACTTCAGGGAGAACTGCTTATATGTGTTACCGGAGGGCAGAACGTGGCACCACCGCTGTTGAAAAATATCATCAGTCACAAATGATCAAAAGTTTACTCTATTCAAAGTAGATTATTTTTCCACCATAACTTGTTAATAAGCTTGAAAATGCATTTTATACCTTGTAAAAATGTTGACAGCTAGGAAGTTTGGAATTGTTAGCAAGACCCAGTTTTCAGGCAGAAAACAAGGGCAGAACACATCCAGCTTTCCTTTGAAAATAATATATTATTTGGATTAAAAACAGCAAATGATGTGGAAGTAAGGTAAACCTAATTTGCATTATTCAGTTCAAAAGAAATGTTGCTTTGATACCACTGTGGTATATTTACAGTACACCCATGTCCTCCTGGGAATGAATGTTTATTAAAATTCTACTTCTCTTTTCTTTTCATTTTACTGCAATACTTTTTCCCCCAGTCAGGCTGTTCAGTGATGAAGCTATTCCAACTGCACTTTATATATAAGTCACTCATGACTGCAGTGAAAGAGTAAACATGGAAAGTAGATAAAATAGAGGTTTTACAAATTTCAGTAGTCAACACTAAATTCCATATATTTTTATACATTTTTAACACAACATAGGCACCTCGGTCTTTGGCACTAATAAGGACTATATCAATGATTATGTTTAAACACGTCACATAATACACGGTAATTCAAGCTATGTTCATTTTTAAATTACAAACAAAGTAAAACCTATATTGTGCATTGTGCAATATTAATTGTCTGTTACTTTTTGAACTTCTTGAAGCTAGTACTAGCTAATGAGACTTCAAAAGATATTGTAGCTGTTATTATACTAACCTTTTCACTTATCTTACAAATATTGATTTTACTTCAGTATGCTAGATACTGTACAAATATGCAAAACCAGCTCCCAACTCAGCAATTGTGCAGTTTAAAAGAATACAAATAATATGTAATGAAAAGCTGGAAAAGAACATTTTTASAAGATTATTGCACACACACAAGATTTTTATTTTAAGTAATTGCCAAGGAAGTACCAAGAATCCTTTTCCATCCCGGAGGACTGCATGCTTTGTCTAATTTCTTATAGACATYGCAGCTGAGTTTTGCAAGGCCTGAAGGGAGTGTGGTGGGCTTTTGGAGCACCCAAGGAAAACCATTCCCTCACTAAGAGATAGTCCAAAAAAACAATCCAAGATGAGGCTTTTAGATGTCTGTCTTCAGAACCCATCTGTTGAATTTCATATTTGAACTGGTTATGATAAYTGTATTGACATTTTTAATGATTATTGCTATTAATTATGGAAGGGCTGAGATCCTCTTTTAATCAAAAGTTAGAGTTTCACTGTGCCTAAAAACATACAGTTAAAAGACATTTCTTGTCTAAATACCTCTTTGTTTAGGTAGATAGGAAGAATATATTATACGGATCAAATGGTCAATTTTCTTAAAATAATATATAGGCTGTATGAAAAGGTTGCTAACTTCATTCTCAACTGAAAAGGATATGCAAGGTAGCAATTTGGTGCGAGTAATACTTTTAGAACAGGTTTTTGGAATGGAAAATAAGAATATTTTATCACATAAAAGCCATAAAGAATTGGGGAAAGGAGAAAATGATGAACTGATTTAGAATTTGGACAGCATATTAGGGTTAACACCTCTAATCAAAACTGCCACTTGAGCTTTAATAATTAAATGCTTCAATTTTAGGTCTCATCTGAAAGGCAGATCACACAGAGAGTAGTCTGAAACTCTAATTGCCTTGTATAACAATACACATWTCTAAGTGAAAGCATTACAGCATTGACTTTTGTTCTGTTCATTTTGTGTTACAAATAGCAGCACACCCATCGTTCTTCTCATCAGTTAGCAATTTTAATGTTGGTGCACGGGATATTCAGCCTGCATCGTTCCTTTTACTCTTTATAGGAAAAGTCTGGTTATGCCTTTATACACTAACAAGAGAGAAGAACCAGTTTTCTTTGAAAAGACTGCCTTTTCTTTTGGTACAAAACTTTATCAGTGTGAATTGGAATTTCTGTTCTTTGCAAGCTAAGAATCAGAAGGTATTTAAAAGAAATGTATTTCAAAGTTCAGTGTCCATTTTTGACTGATTTTATGCTAAAAATAGTGTCCTGAATACTGTTCTTATTTACACCATGGTGAGTTGTGCARTTGTGTTAATATCAGTAAAGTGACTCCAGATTTATAGTTACAATAATGAATTTGGCCCTATGTGGACATACGTCTGGTTCCTGTATATCCTCCCATCAGAGCTTTTGTGCTCTGTTCATAAAAGCAAGGGAGGAGGGAGGCAAACACTGGCCATCTTGCAAGAGTAACTACTCTAGCAATTTGACACTGGCAGAAGAGCTCAAATACAAGTATCATTTCTTGACTCATGTGAAGTGGAGAGCCACCAATCTTTTGCTGGCTCTGTTTACCATGTGTTGGATGGAGATATTGCTGCCTACTTCCCTGGGATGCTGTGAAGTTTAATTAATGGTGTCTTTAAGCACCACATGAATCTTATTGCTAGCTGGAATTTATCCACTGCATACATTTGGTATTTTGAGTCAACTGCAGGTCCCTGGTAGCCGTGTTACCAGTATTAAAGGAAACAAATTATTATAGAGTTGGTACCAGAAAGTCACAGTTTTGGGGAGTCTGCCATGGACTGTCATTGATTTGCAGAGGTATTGTGAGTCTTTCCATAGATTTGCAATCTCTTCTTTGTTGTGTCGCTTGCATCTATCTAAATAATGAAGGGGAGCATACGGCTTTATTTTTAAACACTGAGACCAATTTCAGGCAAGTAGCTCATAGGTTATAAATCACAGACTATATAGCCTTTTCTAGATTACCGATAGCATCAGCAAGCCAAGGACTTTTACTGGGGAATGTGTGGGGGGATGGCAACCATGGACTCAAGTGCACTTTTCTGAGGAAAGTGCACAAGAAYGTGTTTTGGTGAGAATACAATATTCACAGTATCAGGAGATTTTTAGAATATTTAAGTTTTGGCCAGAAAATATATAAGATCTTTCTGATGAATATAAAAGGCTGCTGTGATTTCTACCCTAAATAGCTCCATTGAGATAAGACTGTAATTCTTCAGAGAGCAAAAGACAGAGCTAAAATTGGGGCAACATTTGGCCTACCAGACTCGAGAGAGACCCACAGTGCAAGAATTTAAAACTTTGCTTATGTTAATCAAAGTGTATAAACAATAATGAAATAATACATCACCATGAATGTTAAATGCCATTTCACCTCATAAAGTGTAACGAAGTCATCAGTTCTAAACTATAATAAAACCTTAATTTCTCTAACAAGTTGTCCATTGTAAAAGTGAACTCAAAACTTCCGCTAAAAGAGTAGCTTTCCAGGCAGCAGATAAAACCTGTAATCCAGAAAACTGAAGTTCTTAATGTGAAATGACTTTCTCCCAAGTCYACTCTTCCAGAAAATATTTTTACTTTTTAAAGAAAGCTATTTCCCTTAATGATAGAGATTCTGRTTTGAATTAAATCATACAGTATTGATTTTATTCTATTTTTTCTCATGACTGTAAGTGAAATTCAGTAATCTTGTCTTTCTGTTAAACACCTRTGGGCATCCTTCTTGAACTAAAATGCCCTGTGGTCATAAGGTTGCCAGAATTTTGCATAATACATTTTAAGCATAATGCAGAATATTTTGAGCTGAGGAATTCTTTTGTGCCACCACTTTGTTACTGCCTTGTGAAGGCAGCAAAAAATGTTGTCAATATTTTATTCGATATAAGGACCTGTGCAGTTTTTGTCTGTGAATGTGCAGGGCAGTGAACCAAAGTCTGCTCTCARACACACTGGTGCAAATGCTGTCAAAACCAATGCAGCTTCTCCAAAAATAGACAGTGAAACGGGAAGTGGAAAGCTAATTCAGCCACTACTTTTTCTTGAAGGGTGTGCGCTTTTCCAGCCTGCTTTAACCTCATGCTCTCTGCCATGAGCACCTGGAATAAAAGTGAAAGACAATTTCAGAGGCATGGTAGGTCTCTCTAAGGACGATGCGAACTAAGTTCTCACTAACTGCCAATGTCACAGAGCAACGGTAAAGTTGTAATAGTAAAAGCCATTGGATGAAAACACTCCAGGAAAAAATACTACCTAAATATTTTCTGCACAGTTGCTTGAAAAAAAATCATCAAATTTTCAATCCATTTAATGCAAAGCTAAAAAAGATCAGGTTAAATATTGATTTAGAACCATCACACTTGTCATTCAGATCTGAAATCATGAACCTTTCATTCTTTAACTAGAGTTTTAGTTAATAATTCAGGCCGTAATTCTGATTCCACATGTGCATATTATTCCATTATAATCRGCAACAAAGAACATTGTAGGCTGTTTACTGTGCAAATACAACACAACAATTCTCTGCCTTGAGAAGCTTATGATTTACAGCTTCAATACTTATTCATGTGCTTAATTTTATGGATTTGAGTAGTCCCACTGGAAAAAAGACAAACCTGCCTCCGTCTTTGACAGATAAGGGCCCAGTTTTATGGATAATAAAAAGGTGAGTGCTTAAGCAATAAGGATAGGAGTTAAGGACCAGGACTCCAGCAGGAAGACGTTGCAGCTACAGTAGATGCATATCAAGCGTTTTATAAAATTCTGGACCCATCAAACACATGTAACCAAGAATCTTATAAAATTAACACTTGCCTATAGYTGCACAATCTCTCATTTTACAAGTTATACCTCAATACCTGGTTGCATGTCTAGATCAGGAAAAGAACAAATGTCGCCTAAGGAGGAAATCGTAAAATAGGCAGGATTGAAATTATCTTTGATAGAAGAAAAATATGTAGCAGTGACGCAGAACTGTAATTCATGCAACATGACCTAATTATCTTAAGGGAAATGCTAGCAGCATTTTAAAAGCCTGTGGATACACATTTGTTAATTTTTTATGTTGATGTTTGTATGTATTGGAATTTATGGAAATTTGAGGGCAACCTTTCAATCCTGCTTTTTCCCAGTTCCTCCGAAAAAAAGACTGCAACCCCAGTAGGGTTATTCAACTTAATAAAAATTTTAAATAAAATAAATAACTAATGCCCAGTCATAGCTTATTTGCAGGACATCAATCATACATTTGTAACTTTTAGAATCAGATTAAAGAAATTCAAGGAAAAACGCAAATGACCCAAAACTCGGTAGACTGCAATATTTTATTGAAGTTTCTTTTATTCTTCCCTTATGTGAACACAATACACTTTCCTAGACTAGAAATGACCTTACACCTACCTCAACAAGCAACAGAATCCAACAAGATAAATTTTTGAGTCTCCTTCTTACTCTAACAATTATAGAATAGAAAATGCCCTGCWCATCACTTTTATTCAAGCTATTCTCTCTCTGAGCCATATAGCTTCCTTGGGCACTATTCTGCAGCATTATGCTTGGTAGTCAAGCAAACTTCAATCCATCCAAAACACATGAAACACTATGCAAAGTGCCAGCTCAGTGGACGCTTAGTGTCTTGTCTCTGCATGCTCCAGGCCAACCTGCAGGATCTCCTGTGCACTATGTAGGTGACGAGAAGTTTCACTGGCTGTGGTGAAAGAGGCAGCGCATAGTGGAAGCACCATCCTAGTTACCTTTCCTGCACTCATAAGCTCCTCTTTGTAACATAAACCGAAGGGAATCTTTGATCTCTAAAGTTTTCACTAAAGTATGGACAATGGCTAATGAACCAAATCTTGCTCTTGCTCTCACGGAAGAGAGGTTTGCAGCCATCTGAGTAATTCAGAAGCTGCTCAGGCTCTCATAGCAGTGGGATCCGACACTGCCTTTCCTCTAGAGCTTTCATGATTCCTCCCCATCAAACTGAGTTAGGAAAACAGGCAGTCATGGGGGGAAGGAGAGGCCCAGAAGCCACATTATGCAGTGCCCCTGTTATAGAAAAGAGGGATGGGATGAGACTTGCACAGGAACTATTTCTGATCACAACTATTTCTGTTGTCYGTTGATAGCTCTGTGTGGTACTGATTASTGGATTGTGTACTTTGACGTAGTTTGTTTCATCGGTTACCTTGCAGCCATCTGAAAAGACCATATCTGATACATCATGATGCTAAGAAAGACACTATGTTGTTCATCATCTTCATAGGTGGCACTTGATTTGGTCATGTCCTCCTCCAAACCTAAAGACAAAATTCTCTAGCAGGATACAAAGGGAAGCAAGTGACTTCTTSCTACTCCCGCCACCCTGCCACTCACTGATGTTGGTGACGGGCCTTACTTCTATGAAGAGAGAGCAGACAATATGGGTGCTAAAAGATCTTGTGATTTTCTCCTGATCCAAACTCTTCAGCTGGGATAGATCTCTTCCCAAAAATGTGACATCGGTGGCATGAACAGAATACTGAAGCAGATATGTACAGCTTGTCACTGCAAATACTCATTCTCCTAAGAGGAAGGACGCAGGGAAAGACATCTAAAAAGCAACATCCCTTTAGAAAATGCCACAAGGTTTTATCATCTTGGGCTGGACAACTACTTCCAGAATTCTGAAGTAATGTTTTGTCCTCCTCTTCAAAGGAAGGCTTTGATTTGGCTAATCAATGGTAAAAAGTATGGAAAAAAAAATAGGAGGAGTCAGAGGAYCCTTCAGCTTAGAATTTCAAAAATGAAGTCCTCTGTTGAACTCACCTACCTAATAGCTGGTGTTATTGCTGAAATGTATTGACCTGTCTACTTCCACTCACTCTCTGTGACAGTACCTTTTCTGTTATTCACCCTTAGGGCTGTATTTAACTAATGGGAGAGAGTTCAGTGCTCCTGACAATGAGAGACAGATATCCATAGCTGTAGTCAATCTCGGTGTAGGAGCTGTCCATGAATTCTGGCTCCAGTATACAGGTCACTTAGCATCAGCTTACAGATTTCTGAGCTTTAATTTATTTATTGAGGCCAAATGACTTCAGTGGGAGCTGCATCTATTCAACACTTCTCAAATCAGGCAATTTTATTTAGAAGCCTAAAAAAAGGACTCAATACCTAAGCTTTAGGCATTAAAGTTTTTATTTGTTGGGAGTGAAACAGGTGGCAGTAATTTAAACAGGCATTTTGCCTCCAGGCCCAAATGGCTCTGTTAATAGAGCTCAGGGCTGACCTCTACCACCTGAAACACCACGGTTCTTTCAGTCTTTGGACTTTTTTTGACTTTTTTTATTGCCAGATTAGRCATAATTTCCACTGGCTGTGTGATGAAAACATATTTCAAATGGAACCCAACTCAATCCAAGGCACACTGAGATAGTGCTTTCCATTTGCGGAATACAATGAATTGCTAATGGTGGTTAAGGTAAGTAGAGTAGTTAGAATATAACACCCCTTGCAAAGCTAGATCAGTGTTATTCTTTCTTTGCCAATGAATCAACTAACTATAAAGAGAGATGGTAGACCACATTTTCTGATATACAGCCTACCTTTGGTGTTTGTAGCTCTGGCTGAATTGCAGAAGCAAGAGCATTTTGAGCTGGATTGCGGGCTGAAATCAGCCCATTTTCAGTGCTCAGGCTTGTGCTCATAATTAATTCTGGAGGCAAATATACRCAACTTCTTGAGTTTTGCTTAGCAAATCGGTGAGAGGGAGATGCAGAATGCAAACCATAAACTCCAGATTATTGGCTTCACTCCCTTCATTCCTTGCTTCACTCCCAATGTTTTCCTGATCTTTTCTGTCAAGGCAAAATTGTATTGCAGAATAAACTCCTATCTGTTTTATTATTGTTACTAGCAGGTGAAAACTTATTCCTATAAGTCATTTTTTGTAGGTTTTAAATGACCTTAAGATTCCTTTATTCTTTTGAAAATGGTTATACACACCCATGCACACACACACACGCCAAGTAGTTTAAAAATCTTTCCAAATAAAATCTGGAGAGAAGGTACTTTCCTCTTTAAACATTTAGAAACAAGCTCATTTTTCTTCCCAATTATAGGAACTATACAAAGGAGCAATAAGTCTCAGAAGATTTGTCAGAAATCCTCTAAGTCCGTGACACCAGTTTCAAAGAAAACCACTGGTTCCCTTCAAAGCAGCAGTCTGCAGCTGCGTGATAAAAGGCCACAACCCAGTGCAAGGTAATCATTAGGCAGACGTTATTATTATTTTGCTAATTAGTCAAAAATCATTGGATTTCCTGTGGCTTCTTCCTGCTGAGCAATCATTTGATCTCGCTTATGTTGACAAACATGCAAGTCACCAATTGTGCCTCATTTATCATTTGACAAGGACAATGTTTGCTTCTTCTTGTGTGAAGAAGAGAAGACTAAGAACAAGAAAACAGGCAACGGGATGCAGGATACAACTGTCCTTCCTTTTCACTTCAATTAGTATAGTGACAAAACCCACAAAATGAGCAGTATCTGCAGTGAGCCAGTGTTAGATGTTGCGGGGGGGAGTGTTAATGCAGAATCCCTACAATGAGCCTCGCATAAAATAGACTGCCAATATTGCCGCTCTGCTAAAATGTGGAGAACTCAGTGTTCCAGAGAAGAGCACCACGGCATACCCCCCTGCAATGCCGACAAAACATCGAAATGCGGCTAAACTTAACTGGCAGTGCTCGGGGGGAGGGGGAAAAAAAGATATATATTATCTTGTAAATTATGAAGCGGAAGAAATATTTATATAACTCAAATCCCTAAATTTAATTTGAAAGGCGTTTAAAAACTCAGCTGCCCAAAATAGAGAGTATTCTTTTAAAAGATGCACAGGAAAATTTGGCAATGGTATATGTATATGTGCTCGTTTATTTATAGTTATTGCTAGTGACGAGTATGAAATCGTTGTGGTCTAGATATTTCTGTTTCAAAAAACTAGCCTTTATGCTGCTCAGTCATCATTAAAAAAAACCCACCATATATTCTGTACAGTAAACTGTTATACCGGATATTGAGAATAACTCTAAGAGTTGTTTTGTTTCTAAGGAAGTTGCAATATGTTTATCAAAAATCCTTCTTGATTGTTGTATACCTCAGCCCTTTTACTTTGCAATTTACCACATCACAGCACTTATTTTTCTTAATTCATTTTAGGAAATAGTGTTATCATCCCTCCAGGACAGAAATAAATGATGGAATGCTGGTGCAGGAAAA
>NW_028186523.1:950144-1061149 GCF_003343005.1 Rhea americana
AGTAACGTGGGGAAAATAAAAAGTATTTTAAAAGACATAAGATCATTAATTTTCTTCATAGATCATTTGAAGGAAGACAGAAAGACAAGTACCCTCTTGACCTTCCATGTACGATTTTAAATAAGTGAAGTAAGCAGCTGAACGTATACAACTGACATCCGCATCATGAAGAAGGCCTTCATGTCAGTCTTTAATTCTTTGCATAGAAGGGTTTCCATTAGCAAAGAAAAATAAGGAAAAACATGAGCAGGGAAGGATATGTGTGAAAAATAATGCAGTTCTGCCATTTTTATGGAAAAGTATAAATCTCTTATAATTAGGGATTGTGCAAAAATAGATTTACGTGTACGTTCACTAATTGCTCCAACATGTATTTTTCTAGGGAGATAAGAGTGATTGCTTGGATATTCTATTTACACTCAATTTAAATTGGCATTCAAAAATACAATTTATACATTGAATGATCTCAGCTACTTCACAAAACTATATGATGTGCTCCTTTTATTAACGTTTAAAAATCCAGTGGTAGAAACACTACCATCTCTTGCTTGCTCTACTTGCTACTAAGAATTTAGAAAACAGATGCACCAATTTTAATTTTAAAGAGACCTTGAATTTTCCTCTGCTTTTATAAATCAGTCCTGCACAACAGTGCTGGCATTCCTCTAAATGGGTCAGGCCAGAGTGTGTCCTTAGTTCACCTAATGCAGCCTGATCACTGATCACCAATAATTTGATTAGCCATGCCACATGAAATGATTTGGTTCAATAGATGTAAACATGACCAGCCACATCCAAAACACATCAAAGTCAAGAGGACTCTGTCTACCCTCTCCCTTCCCCGGGAGCCAGATCAGCCTGTCAGGGGTTTCTGTCCTCAGCTTAGCACAGAGTGTCCCCATTCCCTGCAGCAGTTGATTTATCTCAGATAAAAAAAAACGGGGTTTGGATTTCCAAAGAGCAGTAACTGTTCTCTAATTTTAAGCACAAATAAACAGCTCGTTGCCAAACGGAATATTTAGGACTCCATTTAGACAAAGCCAAGAGAAATCTTAGCCCACTTTCCTGCCCACTGACCAACCCACATTGCCAGGATTTCCATTTCTGACTGTTGGAGGTGATGAATCCAGCATTTTAAAGGGCATTCTTAACATTTCTCAGGCATTACATTCAGGGATGTGAGGATCTTTCCTTCCAAAGTGCATTTCACTAAGGGCCACTTTAAACACAAAAGTAAAGCGTGCTTGCTCAGCAGCTCAGATATTTTCCTTTCTCAGGCGAGGCCCAACTTGCGCGAATGATGACAGCTAGTTTCCCAGCTTCTCCACTGAGCATGTGTGAGAAAGCAGAGCAGAATGAAACATGCAAATTTATACAGTAATATTGATTTGGAGGGTGGCAGGCTGCTCTCTGTCCATCCTTCGCACCTCCTGTGCATTTACTTCTTGTGGGGTGAGTTTTACTGCGCTGCTTGATAAAGCAGTTAAGGTCTTCACTGATACTGCTGTTCACAGAAACTTTATTTCAACACTGCAAGTGGGAATATGTATATTCTGTTAAATTTTAAATTTGCACAGGCAAGTATTTGTGTTGAAAGAGTTTCCTATGCTCAACCAGGGAAAAATAGTATTTTGAGATGGGTCTGAGCACCAAAAGTTAAGCAATGCACATCAGATGTTAAGTATTCATTACAACATCAGAAACCAGAAYGTTCAAAATTACTTAAGTCTAATAAATTTATGCAGTAAGTTAGTTTAAGGAAATAGTATTCTGCTTGTAAAGACTTTTCTGTTTAATTCTTGGAATAAATTATTCATTTCAGATTATTAGCTTCGATGAAAGGAGAAATAGAGATTGCTTGTTTGTTTAAAAAGAAAAAAAAATATTAAAGTAAAAAATCTTTCAAACAAGAACAGAATAGGAAATAACTTCTCTGATCCTAACAGAATAAAAGGCTTATAGGCTGTGCCTTGACCATAAAATTATTTATTTTCCTCCTGGTACTGTCATGATTTCATTGCTGCAAGGATATCTAAAGTGATGACAAAAAGCTTATATGTAAGGGGAAAAATATACATAAACTTCCTCCTGTTCATTTTGGATTGTTTTTTATACTTTTGCTTTGTTGTGAAATCATAAGCTTTTGGTGTTTGTTTGKTTGGTTGTTTTTAAAATATTAGCAATATTTTTAATATGTCTTATATTTTTTTAGAGAGAAACTAACCAAGAAAAGTTTGGCAGGAGTACTTTTCAGAATGTGAGGAAYGGTAGAAAACCCTTTCTATCTTGACTAAAAAGAGTAAAGTTAATAGCTTGGATGAATGCAGTCTAATCACAAAGGACAATCAGAGTAAATCTACAATGGGCTAAAACTCAGCAAGAACAATCAAAAAGTCACATTAGTTTGAAGAAAATGAGGAATAATGCTAATTCCTTTAATGGAAGAAAAAATCTTTTTTCTCAGAAAAAAATATATTTACTCTTGTGTCCATTTGATATTACTGTAGCTACTACTCTGTCCTTACATTTAAGTATATTATTGCAAACAAAAGGAAATTATTTTATCGTCTATTCATTCTCATCAACAAGAAAAGTTCAAACGGAAATTTAAGAATTAATGTATTGGCAGGCTGGTGCCTGGTGCCAGGGCTGGGGCTGCCCCAGCCGCTCCGGGGGCCTGCTCCCTCGGGGTGAGCCCCACCAGGGCTGGCGAACCCCCAGCTGTGCACATCTGGCTTGTGATAGAAGCCAGGACATGTCCACGTCGGGCGAAGACCACCGCAGGCTCTCCCTGCACGAAGCGCTCGCCCCGCGCTGGCGTGAGCAGGCAGGCTGGTCTCCAGGTGCCCGCAGCGTGAAATGCTTCGTCCACCGAACGGGAAACGGGAAACGGGGCTGCTGCTCCGCGCCGGCAGAGGTTAAACACCGTGCTGTTCCCTCTCGCAGGCGGCTGGCGCGGAGCAGCGCTTTCCGTGGGCTGCTCCCCTCTCCCGCGCTCTGGCATTGCTGAACCCTGCCTCCCCGCGTCTGGCATCAAAATCACACGTGGGAGAGAYGGAGCAAGCAGCCCTGAATCAGCAGTTCGCACACGCGTCCGTCGSAGGCAGCGAGAGACAGGAGCCGGTGGACATTTCCTCTCAGCCAGGCAGTACCTGAGCCTCCTGAGCAGGAACTGATCATGCGTTGAAAGTGTCCTGGCCGTTAGACTCTTGCCACTGGTGATATGCAATTTAAACAATGTATGGACTTAAATCCCGATGGACGTGTCATGCTTGTGCAATCACGCATCAGAACACCTGCAGCAGGATAGCGTAGCAAAATCCCTGTGCTGACTGTTAGCTTTTTGTCTCTATTTAAATAAGACACTGTGCTCGTACTATGAAATGCATTTGTATAGAAAAAAGTGGTCATCAGAGACAAGAATTTACCGTCTTGTAAAAGTCCATGAGCTGGATGAAATGCAGCCTATGTCTCTTTCTCCAGTATTTTACCCTCTGCTTTTTCACCAGAAGCCCAGGAGTAGAGAATTTAAGAGCAGAAACGTACTACACTACACACTGGTCAGAATGTACCAAAGGATTCAGCAACTGGCACAAAAATGTATTCAGGCACAGTGTACCTAAATGTTTCCATTTATTTACGTCCTGCACAGAAGAGGAGTTGTTAGTTAAACAGCTCATAAGAGGCTAAAAAAATTTTAGTAGTTTGTTTCTTTTTAATGTCTTGAAGTGGAGCCAGCAGTAAACATGCCTTTTAAACTACACAGCCAAATTCTATATTGTTCAGGAGACATCAGAAAATTCTGCTGCAGTGAAACAGTAGTGTCTGAAACATTTCCAGAGCAAGTGAGCTGCCATAATAGGCCCAACTGATCACTGCAGTCACTTCGTATTACATAAAAAAYTACATTGGTGTTGAGGCATACGGATGAGATGATAATCACTGGGGGGTTGGCATGTCCTCTTTATTAATTCAAAAGTAAAAATGMGAAAATGATTCTGTGTTTGTGTTAACTGTGGTAACCACCAAGTTAATACCCTGTATGCATTAAATCACTTGATATATTTTACAGATTACTGCAGCTGCCTCAATTTTGGTACTAAGTCACTGCAAAACTGGATCAGCTATAAACAGTGCGCACACAGCTTGCTGGTGAGAAGAGAACAGTGGTTTCATCATAAACTTGAATTTACCCCATAATTCCATGGGAAAAGCTAAGGTAATAAAAGACAAGTGTGGCTCAATTCAATGAGCTCTGATTATACACGAAGAGAAGTGAGCAAAGAATCCACATCAATTTCACTGGCACTGGAAATAGGCTAGCTTCAACAACAAATCTACGATGTCCTGAAGAAGCAACAGAGTAATCGCTAGGAAATAAAAGGTAAGAATGAAGATCACTCTCTTCATTACTCCTGTGTGGGTTGACTTTTAGTCATATCTTTYCTAAGGGAAATAAGAAGACTTCCAGCTCTGTATAGTCCAGATCTTCAACACAAAGCAATAYACAAATCTCCAGATAGTCTCAAAATGAAAACCAATATTCATAGATTCATAGAATCATAGAATCATAGAATCAGTAAGGGTGGAAGGGACCTCTGGAGATTGTCTAGTCCAACCTCCCTGCTCAAGCACAGTCACCTAGAGCATGTTAGACAGGGTTGCATCCAGGTGGGCCTTGAAGATCTCCACAGAAGGAGACTCCACGACCTCTCTGGACAACCTGTTCTGGTGCTCCGTCACTCCCACATTGAAGAAATTCCCCCTCATGGTCAGGAGGAACTTCCTATGCTTTAATTTTTGCCCATTGCCTCTTGTGCTGTCGCATGGGACAACTGAAGAGAGTTTGTCCCTGTCCCCTTGACACCCTCCCTTCAGGTACTTGCACACATTGACAAGATCCCCCCTCAGCCTTCTCTTCTCCAGGCTGAAGAGGCCCAGCTCTCGCAGCCGTTCCTCATAGGGCAGGTGCTCCAGCCCTCTGATCATCTTTGTAGCCCTACGCTGGACTCTCTCCAGTAGCTCCATGTCTCTCTTGTCCTGGGGAGCCCAGAACTGGACACAGTACTCGAGATGAGGCCTCCCCAGGGCTGAGTAGAGGAGCAGGATCACCTCGCTCGATCTGCTGGCGACACTCTTCCCAATGCACCCCAGGATACCGTTGGCCTTCTTGGCCACAAGGGCACCTTGCTGGCTCATGGTCAACTTGTCATCCACCAGCACTCCTAGGTCTTTCTCTGCAGAGCTGCTCTCCAACAGGTCAGCCCCCAGCCTGTACTGGTGCCTGGGGTTATTTCTCCCTAGGTGCCGGACCCAGCACTTGCCCTTGTTGAACCTCTGGAGGTTCCTCTCTGCCCAACTCTCCAGCCTGTCCAGGTCTCTCTGAATGGCAGCACAGCCCTCAGGTGTGTCAGCCACTCCTCCCTGCTTGATATCATCAGCAAACTTGCTGAGGAGTCACTCTGTCCCCTCATCCAGGTCGTTGATGAAAATATTGAACAGAATGAGACCCAGTAATGAGCCTCTGGGGATGCCACTAGCTACAGGCCTCCAACTAGACTCCACGCCACCGATGAYGACCCTCTGAGCACCGCCATTCAGCCAGTTCTCAGTCCACCTCACTGTCCACTTGTCTAACCCACAGTTCCAGAGATTGCCTAGGAGGATGTTATGGGAGACAGTGTCAAAAGCCTTGCTGAAGTCAAGGTACACAACGTCCACTGCTCTCCCCTCATCTCCCCAGCCAGTCATTCCATCCTAGAAGGCTATCAGATTGGTTAAGCAGAATTTTGCCTTGGTGAATCCATGCTGGCTACTCCTGATCACCTTCTTTTCCTCCATATGTCTGGAGATGACATYCAGAASRAGCTGTTCCATCACCTTTCCAGGGATGGAGGTGAGGCTGATCGGCCTATAGTTGCCTGGGTCCTCCTTCTTGCCCTTCTTGAAGACTGGAGTGACRTTGGCTTTCTTCCAGTCCTCAGGCATCTCTCCAGTTCTCCATGACTTTTCAAAGATGATGGAGAKTGACCTGTCAACAACATCCACCAGCTCCCTCAGTACCCGTGGGTGCATCCCATCCGGGCCCATGGATTTGTGGATGTCTAGCCTGCCCAGAAGGTCTCTAATCCTATCCTCCTCAACCAAAGGAAAGTCTTCCTTTCTCTAGACTTTCTCCCTCATGTCCAGGTCTGGGATTCMTGARGGCTGCCCTTAGCAGTGAAGACTGAAGCAAAGAAGGYATTCAGTAATTCTGCCTTYTCTGTATCCCTTGTCACCAGGGCACCCCGCCCCATTCCGTAGCGGGCCCACATTTTCCCTAGTCCTCCTCCTGCTGCTGATGCATTTGAASAAGCCCTTCCTGTTGTCCTTGACATCCCTTGCCAGACTCAATTCCAGCTGGGCCTTAGCCTTACTCGCTGCATCTCTACATACTCTGGCGGCATTCCTATAGTTCTCCCAAGTAGCCTGTCCCCTCTTCCACATTCTGTGTATTTTCTTCATCTGTCTGCATTTGGCCAAGAGCTCCTTGCTCACCCATGCAGGTCTCCTGCCCCTTTTGCTGCACTTCTTACTCATAGGGATGCACTGCTCTTGAGCCTGGAGGAAGTGATGTTTGAATGCTAGCCAACTCTCCTGGACCCCTCCTCCCTTCCTTCTAGGGCCTTAACCCATGAGACTCCACCAATCAGGTCTCTGAAGAGCCMGAAGTCTGCCCTCCTGAAGTTGCAATCCTGCTTGTTGCCTTATTTCTTTCYTGAAGGATCCTGAACTCCACCATCTTGTGGTCACTGCAGCCAAGGCTGTCCCAGACCTTCACATCTCTAACCAGTCTCTCTCTGTTGGTAAGGACAAGGTCTAGCAGGACACCCTTCCTCACAGGCTCCTCCACCATTTGTGACAAGAAGTTATCATCAATGCATTGCAGGAGCCTCCTGGACTGCTTGTGCCTTGCTGTGTAGTCCCTCCAGCAGATCTCAGGGTGGTTGAAGTCCCCCAGGAGAACCAGGGCATGTGATCATGAGGCTACCTCCAGCTGTCTATAGAAGGCCTCATCAACGTTTTCTTCCTGGTTGGGTGGCCTGTAGTAGACACCCACAACAGTGTCCCCCGTGTTAGCGTGCCCTTTGATCTTTACGCATAAGCTCTCGACTGCCTCCTCCTCCTCCCTGCRTAGGCAGAGCTCGATGYATTCCAGTTGCTCTCTCCCATAAAGAGCAACTCCACCACCTCGTCTTCCTGGCCTGTCTCTCCTAAAAAGCACACAGCCATCCATGGCAGCATTGCAGTCATGKGAGCTATCCCACCATGTCTCTGTGATTGCAAWGAGATCATGGCCCTGCGATCGCACACAGATCTCCAGCTCCTCCTATTTGTTCCCCATGCTGCRTGCATTGGTGTACAGGCATTGCAGAGAGGTGGTCATGCCTGCGGGTTTCCYAGGGAGGATGTACGGGGGTTGCCCATAGCYGTGTCGCAAACACACATCCCCAGCTGCATGCATCCGTTGGAGGCCCCCCAACTCAACTTGTGTTTTGTTGTCTACCCTGTCTGTATGACACCCCCCACCAGCACCTAGTTTAAAGCCCTCTTTACTAGGCTCGCTTGCACTTCATATTTTTCTAGTCATTCACCAGTGCCAATGCAGAATCTATTAGGACCTAGGTATGTTGTGCCTTTGGGTTTTTCTTTATATGTTTTCCTGTTCTGCTTTTTGTTTTCTATTCTTAAAAATGGAGGAATGGTAACCTATGTTAAAGAGAATGATATAGGAACAAAATACTAGAAAGGACTTCTTGAGTCATGGGGTTCAAGTTACCTCATTAGCAACCAGTATATCATATAAGAGATATCTAGTTTGGAGCGACAAGTGTTCTCACCACAGATTAGCTCCCAGGCAGTTATTTCCGATCTACAGAATTATATAAAATGCAAAACTAGAATATGCCATAGAAAGACAGYAAAAGATATTGAAAAGTTTACTACCATACAAAATCCCTTCACTAATGTAAAAAAAATTGCAGAATAAAGTTTTCGGAGGTTATAAGAGGTGAATCCTTGCTCATTTTATAAAGCGAGTAAAGCCCACACCAGTGGTGTCTACCAATTTAACCTAGAAAAATTCCCTCTTAAACCAGTCACCAGATTTGGGTCAACAGTAATCTGGATATACCAGTGAGCCTTCTAGCAGAATTTAGCACCTCTAAAAGTAYCACAGAACCTTCTATTTCCTGCATCCAGCTGTGGCCAGTATCTAATACCTCAGAAAAAGATAGAGAAATCTAGAAACCTGATTCAGGTTGGACAATTCCCTCCTGGATCCCACAGATATTCAGCAAAAACTTTGAAGTCTGGGACTACTTCAGTGTAAGTAGTGAGCCTGTCAAATTTTGGTATTCTAAAATGTTGGAAATTCAAGGATTCATATCACAAACTTTATTTCTTGTTGTCAATAATTCCCTTAAATATTTCATAAGTTTTGTAAAGTCTGTCCTAATATGATTTGCATTTATTGCCTTGGCTATGCTTTCTGGAAGACCACTAGAACCTGTTTCTCTCCCCTCTCTCTTCTAGTCTAAATTTATTAATGACAAATACAATTTCTSTTTGATCTTTGAATCACACTCTTCAACCAGAATTTGGTCTTTTCAAAAATACTGAGATAACACTATAAATTAGGTTTATTAAGGAGAAAATCTACACTTGAGTGCTATGAGTCTATTGTTAAAAGCAGACAGACAGGCTTTTCAGGTCTACCAAGAGAATTACACAACTGTTTTCTCCTTAGAAGAAGAGGGATTTGAGTACTTTTTTCATGCTCTGAAAACTCTCAAAATCTTGCACATCCCTCTAAGGATATACCTTCCCTCTACCACCTCTCCAAGGAATCTCATATACATAGAAAAGTAGAGAGGTAAGAAAAAATTCACGGAATTCCCACAAGGTGAAATGCTTTGGGAAAGAGGAGCAATTACCTGTCACCATCTTCTGGTCCCATTTTTTAATTCTGAAAGAACTTACTATACCTTTTACTCTTTCTATGTCATGTAAATGGGTCATGAGCCTCTTGTGCCTTACTTTGGCATAAGCTGTAGAGTAAGATCAAGTAGTCTGAGCTTTGAGATATGGCCCTGACTCATTAACTCGAAGGAGGTCATCTGAGTGTCACTTGGGCTGCCTCTGTGCTAAAAAATTGGTCCAAAACCTAATTCCTAATGGACCAAGATGCCACATTCTGATGATTTTTGGTTGTGTCTAGTTTCTCTCTGGATTAATGTGGTGGTAATGGTCACAAAACCACATACAAAAAAAAAAAAAAAAAAAAAAAAAAAAGGACCTGCTGGAATCCCAGGAGGAGGCAGGCATATCTGTACAAGGTGGTTCACATGGAGGTCGTGATCAAGCAGGGCCAATTAGAAAGTAGCAGTCACCTACATGATCTCTCACTGCAAGCAGTTGGTTTGTGAGCTATTGATACCACCTCACCTGGTTACCCTACTGGGATTTTCCCAGGAGCTGATTTGCAAGTGGGTCTTTCTACAAGTCATTCACCTACACCAGACCTCAGCCCAGAGGCTGACCCAGCTAAAAGGACCTTTACTACAACACAGCCCAAAAGTCCTATGACAATTATCTTAAAATAAGAAACTGGGTCATTCCTGCAGTCGTATTCATGTGAGCAATTGTTCTGCACCAAGGTAGTATCATTAAAGGAATGGACTATATTCACGAGCAAATGTTTGAAACTCTCTCCCCAGGAGAGTAGGTGCAACACTTCATCATAACTTTTCTCTCCTTTTCCCAAGGCCTCTGTTTGGTGTAACACACATACAGACTGAGCTGTAAAGTCTGCCTTTTGTGTGGTCTATTCAGATTTCCAATTGATTCAAAAGACAAGTCTTGTTAAAGACACTGTAAGAGGTTTGAACTCTGTCAGGAGTGCCCCTCGTGAGTTCAGTTCATATTACTTTGCCCACTAGGCTCGTTACAAAAAGCAAGCTGAAACCTACCGCTTTCTGAATTCACCTGAGAAACTAAGATTGGAGCATAATAAAGAAGGGCAGTGCTGTTCTCTTGATAGGCCCGGGAACAGCACTGTTAATGTCCTCRGGAGCTATTGTATCTATAGATAGAAGGAAGAGTTTTCAAATGTAGTACCTAAAATTCAGGTATCTATACCTCTGACAACTTTAAATACTACTTTAAACATAGCTTTGTGTGTCATGTGCCTAAATTTAGACACCCTACTTTTAAAGCTGAACTTATAAGGAGGACAGTATATATCTAAGAGAAGACAAAATTCTCATTTCTGGGAATTCTGACTTCATAAAAATGACTTTTAAAGCACCATGAAAGTATTCTTCCAACTAGCATGCAAAGGTGGTAGAAATAACACAACTAGAAATTAAGAGGATGATCTTTATTTTCTTCTTAAGCCAATTTAGCAAAAGTAGCTTCTTGTTCTACATAATATTATAAATAGCATTTCTTGGGATGTTCACATTAGGGAAAAAGATAACCAGTAAATGGCTCCAATTACAATCATCACAAAACAAAACAGCAAGCAGGCAGTAGTTTAAGATTCATCACAGCTTTGCACTTCATGTTTTCAATCTCACCTGTACAAAGTGRATGGAAACTGCTACCAAATCAGAATAATGGTACTTTACACTTTTTTTGTATGGCTGAAAATGGCTAGTAAATGCTCGATATAATAATGGATAATTAGGCTTTTTTGTTTTATTTCAACATRACCAGTGCAGTTTTGTCACTCTAACAACATCATTGATCAACTGATTATGAATCAAAGCATAGTCACTGATTTAAAAATACAAATGAAAAAGCAGTCCCATCATATGGAGTCAATTCAGAGCATTTTGATTAGTATAAGCAGAGYAGATAGAAATGTTAAAAAGTTAGAGATTTGTCAGGAAACAAAATCAATTCAAACRAATCAAATACAAGTTCATCCTTCCATCTGTGGGTGTGTGACTGGAGGAGGAGGGTTGAAAACTCTTTTTTGGATATTTCTGTCTTGTAAAAGGACAGCACGAGCCAAATGGTGATTTYATCCACATTCTCTCATCTTTACTGACTTGATCAGATTCTTCTGCAAAGTTTGCCAACAAAAAACTAATATATAAGACAAAACTTTAAAAAAATCAATGCCAAATAATTGTCCAAGTCATAAGAAAAAATAAATTTGCCCAGTGTATTATGTTTCACTAACATTGTGGAGAACTGTAAACCTAAGAGCCGGGGGAACTAAATGGCTGTTATTGTGCATTRTATATTTTTATATACCAGCAGGCAGCACAAATCATTTCTTCACTGATGTTCAATAGCTGGTCATTCTGTCTCTTCTACACTCAGTTCTGTGCCAGAACTATGACTTAAATGCTATGCTGCTGTCAGCTAGTTGGCTATCCTTTCCTGGGCTGCCAAAAGGGGATGCTTACAAATGAAACTATTGTCCCAGGAAGCAAGTATCTCCTGGTGRGATAGCATATGATCAATTTTTAAAGACATAGCAGCAGGGTAGAACTTGCTGCACTTTACATCAGACATTGTCTTACAGGGAAGTGTTTCTCTTTCATTGCTTTTAAGATGAAAGTATGTTTGGAAAAATAAGGAAGTGGACAGTGATRTCAGAATGAGAGGAGATCCAAGGTGTTTCTTGCAATATAACATTCCAGGTTTATGGATAATATCAACCATAAATTGCAAGAGATACAGATAACCTAATTTCACTAAAGTAAGTCTAAAGGCATCCTGAATATTGATGGAGTTTGTTCATTTGAGTGTACTTGCCCTCAAAACCTGGATTTATTTTAATTCTATTTCAGAGAAGTTTTAAAAATTCCTCATTTAAAAATGAGAATCCACAGATAAAAATTTCCCTATATTTGAGGACAAGCAAAAAGCTGTGGCTCAGTATGTTTGCATRGTTTAACTGGTGTTTTAGGTATAAGGCTAACAAATATGCTAACATATTCTCAGAGAAAAATACTGAAATCTCTATGAAGCATAAAGTACAATCTCACTTGAAAGTCAATGTTTCTTTCAAAGAAAGTCAGTTCCAAACATAAAAGTAAGACTCTGTCACCCTGTCCCCAACTTGGGATCCACAGAATGATCAAGAGAGCTCTAAGTCAAATAAGTAACAACTTGTCCTCATGCTCTTAAAAGCGATTTTACCAAAAGAGATTTTGGCAAAGAATATACACCAATAGAAAAAGCTTTTGTCAAGGTCTTTTAAAACTGGAACTAAGGGTCAATCAATTTATTCAAGTAAAACAGGTCATCATATAAAAGCACGGAGGATAGCCAACTGCTTAGACTCAGTCAGCGTTGGAAGAAGTGTGTTGCACCACAGATTTTACCACAAGAACTCCCAGCGAACCAGAGACAATCCAGGTCCTATAAGTCAGTGGCTTGTGGCTTTCTTTTGAGGATAGACAAAAAGCAATCTGACACACATAAGGCACTGATACTATAAGAATGTTTACTAAATTTCGTTTAACTGTAGAATGTTTTTCTGAGTCAGGAGACCCACCTACTGCAACTTTCATACCATTTCTTTAAGCACAATGYACTTTGTTCTTAGGCTATTTATTACTACAGGCATAAAGCAGTGATGTTGCAACTGCTGTCTTATGGCTTTATAAAACTGGATTTAACTATTTTTGCTACTAAAATGCTACTTTTTTTTCTTCATAATCTGATCTTGATCCTTGTAGATAGACTGCTTGATTTAGATAGCCTCACCTAAAAGCACGTGACATGGCAGGTGGTGGATTCAAGCATTAGAGCTGGAGTAACCATTATTGATATGTTAGGCAGCACATAACATAATGCTTAACAGGAACAGACTGATGTATAAAACCAAAGGTGGTGGACCAGAAAGCTGCTAAAAGGCACAGTGGGACAGGGAAAACCTCTTTTGGGTGGGAAAAGTGTCATTGGTGTACAAAGGGTTCCAGGTCAAGACTTCAGAAGACTTAATTCAAGACTGCTGGCAGGGTACAATCTAAAGCTTATGTACATTAATAAGCTGCAAGTTCTTAAAGACATATATGTAAGAATAAAGGTGAATGGAGGAGTAGCAAGGTGAGAGTTTACAATTTTTCACTTAAAACAGAAGATATATTAGGAATACGACCATGTGTAGTGGCACTAACTACGACATCCAAAAAACTTCTAGAGGTCTCCTAGTTCAAATTCCAGATTTACTTTGTGGGTCAGTCCTTTTTGACTAATGATTTCTTGTGGTCCTTTCTGCCCARTATATGCAAAGCCTGCTAGAGATCCATTAAGGCACTGATCTCAGTCTTGACTATTCACCCATTGCTTAGTGGTGCTGAAAACTGCACTGATAATAATCCCTGTCTTCTCTATTTCCACACTTTCTGTCTGGCAAAAAATTCTCAATGTGTTCAACTAAGATTACGGAAGTAAAGATCTTCTCTGCATCGACAAGCACTGAAATTTTTTGTGATCATGTCCTGCATACATGCTGCCCTYTGCTTTAAATCAGTAGTTGTATCTCTGAATTCCCATGAGAATGTCCAAGCATTTAATAGTGCGGTTAGGTTCTACATGTGCATTGTTAAAAAATAAAATATTCTTTCAGTAAACATCATTGATATAAGTTCTTCTAGTTGCWTCCACAACATCTGAGCCTTGTTCCCCATAAAAAGTATTCAGCAAGTGTCCACAGATGCACCACAAATTTTTATAGACCCTGGGTTATTCATGCTAATAATCCAGGGCAATTGTGATAGAGACATACATCCATTTGGCTAAGCATGAAATAAGACAAGAAAGGAATAATTTTTTGAATAGACAACCCATCTTTAATAATGAGCTTCTAGAATCAAATAGTAGCACAGGAGCACTCTTACTGACATTTTAGTTCAACATCTCAAATACGACGGATCAAAGACATAATTTATTAACAGTTGGTAGTCTGGCACGGGTRAGGGTCCAAATTTCACCACAATGTGCTCTGATTTTTTTTCTTTATTCTTTCAGCTTCTTATTTTGACTTCTTAAAAAAGCTTTGTTATTTGCTAGTACCTGTACTCTAATTTCATCCTTACTGCCGGTTGCATATTAAATAAACTACACACACGATTCAACATATATTTAAAATACCACGGGTGGAAGTAAGTGGAACAGGTGGAAATAAATAATCTTAGGTAAAACTTAAGTCTTATGTGTCTCAGCTTCCTTTCTCCTGTAACGAATAATACTACCTTTTGTCAAATGCTTCRCTTTGTTTCCACCTAGATTAAGTTTTGTATCTTCATTTAAGAGAAGCATTTGAAATATTTGGGGAATGTTTCAGATTGTCYTGTCTCAACTGTTTGAAAATGTTTCACCTTAATTTGATGGTGCTCTATAGGCCTTTCAAAAATATAAATAATTGATAATGGGGTGTTATTATTCATTTTTGTCCTACTGAAGATAAAGTTTAAACAATGTYATAAGCAGAACTCAAATGATAGGATCATTAAGTTAAATGAGTATACACATAATGGTCTTGGATTGAACAATAAGGATTAAGACCAATTATTCCCTCACTGTCTTTGGAAAGCAGACAAGATGAGGAAAACAATCTGTCATGATGTTGAATGAAAGTTGAAGTTCAGAGCCTTCACCATCGTGATACCTCAACATCTCCCCATAGGTATGGAAGCCCTGATGGACTCTTGAGTTTCCTGAAATTCCTTTTTTTTTTTTTTTTTCCCCAGACTAAAGAAACATCTTTCCACTATTTCCATCAGGAATCAAAGCAGCAGGAGAAAAGCTAAAAATCACATCAATCACAACAAAAGATCACAGCAAAAGAAAATACAGAATGCAAAAGGATAACTCCTTTCTCCTTCAGAAGCCAAATTTTCTGAAATTTGATTAGAGRGTGTTGGAAGCAGGGCTCCTAAGTTCTGAATTTGCCTCTTCACAAATATACTGGCTAAACAGATATCAGAAATCCTAGTAGTGTCATGGATTCTTACATTTAGGCAGTAAAGACTGATAAAAACAATAGAAGCTGAGATAAACAGGAGTCATAAATCCCTGGATTTGCAGTGTGGATCCATATGGTTTTTGAGACTGGAATCTAGGTTACTTTAAGTCAACTCACTTCAATTTTTGTTTGCAGAAGACTGTGAAAAAYATTATTAATCTATTTTTCTAAATTGATAAATCAGTTGAGAATCATAAATTTAAGATATTTTAATTTAATTTCATTTCATTATACTGAAATTTATTTAATTTCATTTTTTCAGTCAGAAAGTTAATATTTCCCTTCAGGAAGAGAGTAAAGTACATCACCATTGACAAGGAGGGAGGTGGATCAATACAAAAGAGTGGGCCAGGTCCATAAAATGTTTGAGCTTCAACTATCTATTCTTAAAATATCGAGGAGTACCATGCAAATCATTCAAAAGTGAATATATCAGCTAAAAGTCTTTGCTTTAATCAAATAGTAGCAGTACATCAGTATTCTTTCCATTCTTTAACCTACACATCCTTGATTTGCTTTCATTATCCTTTTTACTGTGTACAGTTTGTATTTTCTTTTTTCACGAGAAACTTTAAGAAACACTCATGCAAACTCAGTGCCGTAATTACATCTYTCTGTACTCCAGAGAACGCTGGCACAGTACACAGTGGTGGCCCCTTCATGAGTCAGTTAACCAGGGAATTTTTCTTTTGACAGGGAGACGTGCTTAAGTAAAACTACCCCAAATTTTTGTATAATGGTCCAACTCGGGCACATTTCAGTCATTTGAAAAAAAGGTTCAGGAAACACCCAAGGGTGTTAACATCAGAATTGGCCACTGTCAGAGGAGCAATTAGAAAGAATTAAACCCAAGATAGGWTGTGAAATACAGAAATCCAAACCATATTCTGGTCCTACAGAGGCTAAGTTGTAATGGCACTAGGAGCTTTGACAATCTTTTACTCAGGGAATTTCACTTCAGTCCTCCCACTTGGAGGAACACAGAAGGGCCCTGTGAAACACACAAGGGACCTCTCAAAATGCAGATAAGTCAAAATTTGCACAAATGTGAGGATAGATTAAGACCTCCATATGAACCTTCTTCTCCCCATTGGGGCTGTGCTCTCCTGAGCGCTGCTGCATACCCATAAATGACTAAGGGGAGAAAGACGAGGAAGGATAAGCAGCGTGGGAGAGGAGTTACTTGCTGAGATGACAAGAAATCAGTACCAGGTGGATTTTGCCACCAGAAATCTACCTATCCTCCAAAATGCTCTGGTGCACCCTTCATGCATCCAGTGCACTCTAGGTAAACCCTTTTGCAGTCTTCCAGCAAAGACCAGAGGCCATCACCCTGAGAGGTGCTGGAAGGAGAACGGCATGGAGAATTACGTAGAGTGTGTATCCTAGGAGGAAATATAGACTAGATATTGCTCTTATTGCCTTCACTAGAGTCTTGATTTTTGTTTGCTTTCTTTTAACCAMCTTCTACTCCTGCCAAACTTGATTCTATTCTGCATTTTGAAGACATTCCTTTAAAAAGCCACTAGCAAATGAACCTAGGTGTAATATCAAATGTAACAAAACTTGTTTAACCCYCGTGCATATCACTCCCAACTTATATGTTGTATACTAACATACAGAGCAGTTAGGCAGTTTTGCTAAAATCCATTAATCTTCTCAGTCATCCACATTTTTTTTACTATGAAAAGCTCCCAGTCCATCAAAAAATTCTCCAAAGCATAGTGTAGTATATTGCTGTCTCGGAGGGAATTGTTGCTCTCTTTTCTACCATTCACTTGCCATATTGAGAAGCTTCAATCGATATCAGTTTTAATGCCATGTATGTTCTCCTTCCTGATCAAAAGCAGGATTTTCACAAATATCCTTGCGTAGCAATTCATTGATGTTGCATCACCACAAACACACCAGATTTAGAAAGTCATTATAGAGGGAGTTCCCAGTGTGGTGACACAGTAGAGTTTGAGTRGTATGACTAAAAATTTTCTATTTTAATACCCCCCAAAATCAGATATCAGTTCAATGAAGTCACACTCTARATCAGGCAATACGAAGGATGTACATATGCCCACGTCTTTGTGCTCAGCTGCCCATTCAATTTTTTTTTTCTGTACATACACAGTGCATGTACCTCAAAGGTGTTTATGCACTCTCAGGAAGTAAGTGCTCTTAAAGTTTGAACAAACTGAAAGGCTGCAGGTAAAATCTCCGTCTCCGAGCTAAAGAGCAGATCTCCGTTGCTTGTGAAACAAGCACAAGCTATGCGTTAGAAATCTGCACTGCAGATAAAGAATCTGCAGTATAGATGGAGGAAGAAATGTTTCCCTCATTAGTATCACCTATTTAAAAATACAATCATGCTACACACTTCTTTCCATTTGATATAGGCTTTGGAGCAGAGCCTTCAATCTGGTGAGTACACAGTCATAAAGATTGGGACCAGTAAATATGGATGATTTTCAGGTATGATTTTTACCATCATTGCCTTTTATTGGCATACCATGTAAAAACTAYTGAATTTTAGATCTATCTCAAGTTTCATATCATGTTACAAATAAAGCTTGGTAGGAATACAGTGGAAATATTTGCTTCTAACAGAGCRGTGGAATTGATTTAATATATATGTATTTATGTAAGTGTATATATATATACGTGTGTGTGTGTGTATACAAACCCACCCCCCCCACACACACATTTTGAAAATTCCTTTTATATGTAAAGATTTTTAAAATGCCTTTCTCTGATACTCTGTCTTTTGACAAGCCAGTGTGCTCTTCCACATTTTCACAGTGCAATGCCCTGACATAAAGTACAGAGATTGTACACCTATCAGAAATACTAAGAGGTGGAAAAGATCGCAGTCATCCAGTCCATCTGCCTGATGATACAAGATTATTGCCTGTATCAGATTTTCTCTCTCTCTCTCTCTCTCTCTCCTTTTTTTTTTTTTTTTAAGTCTAGCCAAGGATCCTTCCACCAGATGCTGCAGAATGTTATTACACTCCCTAATGTGTGTCACTCTCAAGTTTTTCCATTACAGAAAGCAAGAATTTTCCCTCTCCTTAAGTCATCTTTGTTTCCCGCTTTATTCCTTTATGTTACTCAGTCTACTCCTATCTTTACTGACACAGAGTTTGTGTCCCTTTATTCCGTCCCTACACCAGCTCCCCTTTCTCTATGGCATCATTCACAAGTTTCTTGAATTCCCTTTCCAGGCTCTCATAGCCTTTTCCCCTGACACCTGCTATCTCTCATTCAGTAAAAAGAGATATACTGCTTCTTCCAATCAACCTATAGTGATGGTCTTCATCATGAACTTTGAAAGGCTCTCATGCTCTCTTCCCTGATGCTCCCCCTTTCCCACTGACTTTGAAAGTGCTTCCCACAAATACTAGAAAATCCTCAGCAATCCCCCCCTTTTAGTACTCTCACCACTACACAAAAGAAAAAAAAAAGTGAAAGTTGGGCTGTGGGTTGCATATATAATTGCTTAATGTGCTGAYCACTACAGTCTTCATTATTCTGTGCTTCCCCCACCCTTTTGGCAACCTATAGCCCTTGTTACCTATTACGCATTTGCATCTGGGGCAAGGTCAACCTTCTTGTTGTTTCTTCCATGGGTTTCCTGGTCTGTAGTCAAGGCTCTTAGCCACTGTGAAATATAAATGAGAAACACTAATTATTAACATTCACAGCCTCATATATTTGGATGCTGATTCATGAGTTCCACTCACAGCTTATCCATGAACTATATACAAGGCAAAAAGACTTATCTCACTGATATCAGTGGGATAATTGTGCTCATCCTAGATTATACCTTCATATCTAATATAATGTGTTTAGTAAAACATCCTTAGTTACCTCTTTTCACTTTTATTACTGCGTTCCATCCATCACCCTCAGACACTTCGAGGCAATTTGACAGTAACTTGCGGTTCCATACCAGCACTTGGTCAGCCTTCTAACCTGACCATCCCTTTGCTTAGCTGGAGAAAATCCTGGAGACAGAAGATTGTAAGGAAATTATCAGTATTTCTTGTAACAAATTGCTGTGTTGCTCTCTCCTCCCCACCTGAAAGCAAAGCTAATAAGAGGAGCTAGTAGCAGCACCACTGCTTCCCTCCTAGAAGCTGGAATGGACTCACGTAGCGACAGATGTAAGTGGACGAGTTTGGTTAGGGCAGGGAAACTTTCCTAATAGAAACTCTAGGTGGATTAGCCATGTAAATGCCCCTTGGACTTCTCACAAATACTTCAGTTTAAGTCCTATCATATCAGTTAGCTTCATCCATTTTAAAATCCCATTTGAARCCGATGGATAAAATAACCGCTTTCATTCAGGTTAAACATAATTAAACTTCTTGCATGAACTAAAATACCAGAAACATGACGAGTCACTGCYCAAACTCATTACTTGTGCAGGGAATTGAGTTCAAGAAGTAGGGAGTCAAAAGAGAGTCAGATTTGTGGAAGGTTATGTGGATGGGTGACACAGAGGGAAAGCTGGAGAAATGTACAAACACAATGGAATTTTGTATCAGATCAGCCAAGGATGTTATCTACAGCACAATTTTGAAAGGCAAGGGGAGGGAAAGGCTCTGAGAAAGAGTGCTTTGGGGCACAGTGCTGGAAGGAGAAAGGCTGGGAGTCATAGGCAAATTATCACCAATTGTTATTTCTCCTGTGTTCAAGAAAACACAGCTTCATACGCAGTACTGTGTGGTGCAGAGATAACGTAAGTCAAATAACTGAGCTGGCATGAAGCTCCGTCTGGGCTCTGTAACCCTCCTGAGATTAACAGGATCACATTAAAGAAAGAGCTAACTTTTTCATATTTTTCCCCTAAAAGATGCAGTGCACATCACACGTAGCATTGGCCAGCCCCCAAGGATGCTGTGTGTGGCAATACTATGTTGTATTACATGCTTTTACAGTGCCTAGCACAATGTGGCTCTCAACCCTGAAGGAGGCTTCTACATGCTACCTAAGGACAAATAAATTATAATAAATACATGTGAATAAATAGTCATTTAACAGTAGTTGAGACTTATTGTTATGCTGTCTCCATCTTAAAAACCTTTACTAAAAAGTAATTTTGAATCATTTTCAGTTTTTTATTTCTCCCTTCCCTTATAAACTATATCAAAGGGATGCACGGGAAAATGCAGTTTAGGTTATCCTGTCGTATTTTCTACGATGGCRTGGGAATGCCTTCTCTTCCTGCGCTTCTCCGTCCATGGTGGGGTGCTTAACAGGAAGGGCAGAAAGCTCTTTGGATATTCTTTCCTTTTTCCGATTTTACGCTGAACRTTGCCTCATGCTCGCTTGCCTAATGTGCAGAGCCACTATATCATGGTTTCAGTATGACACATTGTGAACCTTCTGGCTTCTAGTCCAGAAGCCAAATGGCATTGTGTATTCCCTCCATTTGGCCTCATTTTCATGTTCCYCCTTTGCACTCAGGCTATGAAAGCCTCAGCGTATGAAGCTTTTTCTCGCTGCTGCATCTTGACCTTGACCTCAGAGCTTTAGAAAAGGCTACTTGCATGCGCAGGGTGGCCATTGTCCACACTCAATTCCCCTTTTCTTTTGATATTAAGAGAGTAAAAGGCCATCTGATATATTCTCTTCTCAGGCCCAGCATTTCTGTCCGGCTTTCTCCCTTGCAAATATTTTGTAGTGACCTTTTCTTCTCAGGTCAGGCTTACAGCCTCATTCATTTTCTTTTTCTTTCTCTCTGTTCTTCCTATCCCTCCCTCCTTTCCCTGCAAACACACACACACACACTCGCTTGCGCACGCGCACTCGCGCGTACGCACTCGCGCACGCACACACACACACACACACACACACAGAGGAAAATCTATATGTGTCAGACATTCAGCAAGGGAAAGACAAAGGCACTGAGTTAATTACCCATCATTTACTGCTGCTGAGAAGAACAGATGGTAGCAGGCGATATGTAAATGGCAAGGGGCAGTGAATTATTCGATTTTTTTAGATTAATCGTCGATGACAAAGGAAGTGATTACAAGCTGTGACATTTATACAAATGTATAAAGTACATAATGCTACAAAAAAAGAGCTTAATATTATTATGAGGATGTCAGGCTTGTGAACACCATTGTCACAATACAAAGCAACACATTTTGTGAGATCCAAGGATCTGCTTTTCTTTCATTTGCAAACTTTAGTAAGTCTTAGCCTCTGGAAACATATATTTCCCCAAATGAATCCATGCCTGACAATCACAAAAAATSTTTTGGGTATTTTTTCGTATTTCCCACAAAGTAGAACACTGCTTAGTCTGAAGGGTACAGTTTGCTAGGAATAAATCTGATGCCAAATCAGTGTGTAGGACTGTAAAATAGAAAAGGTGCTAATAAAATACAGGCAGGAAATAGAAAATAAAAGGAAAGGTGATGTTTAAACTGACAGGCCCTCTGCAAGGACAGGAGGGMGAAAAGCGAGATGGAAGTGAAGACAGAAGAGATTATTGTTTGTTTACTGCTTGGCTGAAAAATAATTATTTTGTAGACTTTGAAGGTCAGAATGACATAATTTCTAGGCCAGGCCTTGCTTGGCATTACACAAACACCCCAACCTGCTCATTCTCAAGGTAGTCTACTGTATTTTCTGCTGCATAAATAATTAATTGGTACATGAGAAAAACAGATGCTTCCTTTTGCAGATCATAGAAACCGCTCCATCATCAAAACGTCTTCAATCACCTAATTATTAAATCTATACGGTGCTAATAATACAGAAGGGAGAGGAAGCCAGCGAGCCACAAATTTTGTCCCCTACAAAGCATCCCAATCTACTGCATTTCTTATGTCTCTGCAAYATCAGCATGGGAAACAGGGGGGAGAGTTTGGGGGCAAGCTTATTTATCCTTCTCAGAAATACCTTCCAATCAAGCAAAGCAAAACATCACCAAAATTACTGCGAAACACTTCACTGTTATGCATGCTTTGTTGATTACAGAGGGGTGAGGGAGGAATAGAATAACATTATATTAGTCAGCAGCACTGGATAGTGCATTTAAATCTAGCAATCCATTCTGCATGAATATTGTTTCAGGAATAAAGTGCTGGCTGAACCAATCTGCCCTGAAGAAAGAGAAATGTAAAACATTGTAGTAGACCAGTATTTCCAGTGCAGTTTTATTAGAAGCCAGACACTCAAGATAAGCACCATCAACTGAACTAGTAGTTTCTAAGGTGCTTTTCTTTATTATTATCTTTTTCTTCTAAATAATGATACCTGCTTGAGAAGCAATTAATGCACTAATACAGTTTCCACTAAAGTCAGAGGTGCACATGCTAGGATGGCTAGTATATTTATCTTTCCCTAGATAAACATATTATGGACCCTAGAACAAAAATGCATGTACAGTTATTGAAAAAACACAGCTGCATCTATTTCTCCTGACTGAAGGAACTAAATTGAGAGTCTCCCAAATCAGTTCATATTACACATATCATTGTGGCTATTTATGTCATCTTCATACTGCCTTGTGGGGGGTTATGGGTTAAAGTTGTAACCTGGGGGGGGGGAGGAGGGAAAGACAGTGATTTCTTTCTTACAAGGCTAGAAAACAGAACAAAATTCTCCCTTCCTGAAAATGAAAGAGTAGGAAAATATCTTTCTATAAGGTAACAATAAATGGGATATGACTTTGTAAAAATATCTAGGTAAGTGTCAAAGGCCATATTTCTTCGCCCTCCCTAGACAAGATGAAAAGGTTCCAATGAGAAAACTCTCGCTGCCTCCTCCCCCATCTTTTTTTTCAGACAAAGGATGGATGATATACGACATGGGCATAAGCATATATAGCTTTCTTGTACCTATAGGTTCATATTTATGAGATTTTTTAAAAACATCATAGCTAGACCATACATTACTAAAGTCTCTCCATTATTAACGTGTTAATGAATTCCAGAAGATGAAAAACAATATCAGCAGGSAAACATGATTTTATGTGGAAAAAATGGCTGAATCTGAATCCATGCCATATCTAGCCATCTATTTATATACATTCCTGCAACACAAAAAACTGATGGGAGAAGGAAGAATAAAACATCCATGAATTTCTACAGTCRTCTACTGCTTTGGAGATATTTATTTATGAAAACCACAGGTAGCCATTATTTATAGTCCTGATCTTTTTGTTCTTTCTTTTTTTTTTTCTTTTCTTTTTTTTTTTAACTAAAACAAAGATGAAATTGGAATTGATTTTTGTAGAGACATTTATACTGAAAGTAGGATCATTTTACATTTTCCCAAGTTGAAGTCTGTATTCATTACTAGGAAAAAATGTAAGAACAGCAAGCTAAAATATTTTCATTTGTGGCCCATATTTATTTTATAGGAAGCCTGTCACCACACAATTGCATAAAAATGGAATTTGAACTATTCTTGCCCAATAAAATGAACTGCAATATACTCTTTYTTTGCACATGCTGAAATTATTCACTGGATATCTATTTTAATATGTATGTATGTACACCTACACATATACACATGCATCGCCAATGTACATTTAATTAAACACACCTTTATGCAGGGATGCTTTTTGTTTGGTTAGCTATATAGTTCGTGTTTCAAGAAGACAAGTGCACTTAGAAATCACTGTTCCATTAACAAGATATACATATAATATTTATATGTAAATGTGTATGTTAGCCATCATGCATGTATGAACACGTTTGTTAGTATTGTTTTCATTTATTCCAGTGCAGTGCCATCCACATTAAAATAACTGTGAATTTCATTTACTGTGCATTATAGGACATAYACTCTGCAATGTAGCCAACCTGCAAAAGCATGAATATGCTATGAGAGTATCATCTTTCCAGTCATTGAGAAATGGACAGCAGAAATTAAAAAGTAGAATAGGATGGCCTACTGTGACAGCAAAGAGAAGACATTATTTAGTGAAAGAGGTCAGGCATTGGCTAGCAGTCAACCTCCTCCAAAAAATATATTAGATTATCTTTCAGTTTATTGTATGACATGCTATAGCTGAATCACTAATATGCTCCATCTTATCTGTGATATAATAAAACCCACAGGTGCTTGGAAAAGCAAATATTTTCCTTTAGGTCACTTTCATATTTTTAAGTATGAATTTTATTTTTTTCATGAACACGTACATCTATCTGTACTATGCTTAGGAACGTGAGTATGAATACATCATAAGAACAAACATGCCTGAAAAAAATATTTGGTAAAGCACAGGTATAGGAGCACGTCATTTTAAAGACTCTAGATGTAACATTTTCTTTTTGGTCAGTTCTAAACAATACAGGTCATTTAAACTCACCACACTGCTTATATCTTCCTATTCCTTCCTTCCTATTCCTAAAATAACTCACTGTGTTCTGAGCTGTGCCTTTTCAAAAAGAAAGAAGCAAGTCAGCTAACATCAATATTCAAAAATACCAAAACAAAAMAACAACAAAACAGACAGAGTAACATTTAAATGATTTCTCTTTATGCATTTCTTTCAATTCACTTCAACTGCCTCCACTTTTATATAGGTTATAGGATTTATTATAGAAACCTAACCCCCCCCCCAAGTCTAATACCCCCTTCTCTGTGACTTAAATCAAACCAATAGAGCCCTCTATTGGTAAAATKTGAGATTGCTACAAGATACCTCTTCTGTGGTGTAAGGATGTGCTGCTCATCATTGCCTCTGCCATCACGTCCAGCTGAAGTCAACGGCAGCCCTTTCTGCCYCTTGATAGCATTAGTAAAGGGCCCTAAGAGAAACGGTCTTTATTCTTCTTGAGGAATTAAATTTCAATTTTATTTATTTTTTCATGCAACAGCCCTACACAACTGATTTATCGTGAAATGTGACCACGTCACTGTATGAAGACGTCTAGTACARCAGTATTCCCCTCAGAAACATTTCAAGGCACTTCTGGAAATGACACTTGGTCCTAACTCAATATTTCTTCTTTGATAAGTTCAGGATTTATACTATACTTTCAGAAGCTATCTGGGACATCATAGTCTGTTCAGTTCTACAAGTTAATTAAGGCCTTGGGTACAGTATAATTATGGACCCTAAGGCCAATTCACCTCAGCAACCTAAAAACGCATTGTTTTATTCATTAATATAGGAGAGAGTATGTCAGGGCTGGGAAGTGTTTCTTTAAAGAAATGTAMGGAGCTAAAAAAATGTAAGAAACAGAAAGTCTTTACAAATAATTTTCAGTCAAAGAAAAAACAAWCCTTGATAAGGTCCTTATGATTCAGCTGTGAATTTATATCTTGCAGCTCTGGTCCTGACCAAAGAACTGCGTACAGCCACATAGATCCACATACCTWAGGCACCACTGGCTTCATGAAGCACTCTGTAGGGCAGGCAAGAGGCAGGAGGAGACTGTGTAGGAAGGTAGACTGTATTAAATGTTCAGGTTTTTAAATTAAACAACTATCTGTATTTTGGGTTCAGCACAGTGGGACATCAAGTCTCCTTTAGCTATTTACGTATTTACACAGATTCATTATGATGTATCTTAGCACTTTGTGATTGTTAAGTGGATATATATATATATATATGTATGTATTACTTTATTGTTAAGAAAAAGCATTGGCCTATCTAAGGTAGAAAATTATTGTTTCTATTTTGGATACAAACCACTAAAGAGAAAAGCAGATTTAGGCTGCACTGAAGTGGCTTGTTAGTTCACACCACAGCAAGACCTGTGCCCTACTCATTTCAAATGGGACATGGCAGGAGCACATGCTTTTTCCCTGAGAAGAGAGGGGAAGGAGGTAGGTGCACTTCTGGGATATCCCAGTACAGGGATGGGACATGACCAGCTCCTGCACCTAAGCCAAAAAGCTCAAAGTCCTCCTAGGTCTTGCTTGTTAGATGTAGTCTAAGGTCAAGGACACAAGGTAACTCTGTACAGTTCCTGAACACAAAATAACTCAAATATGGTACTTCCGGCAGTTAGTTAGTTGTCCACATGACCTTTGGCTCCCCCTGCCAGTCCCACATACTCTGATCCTCTTCTAATTGACTCCAGGTCCCTTCTAAAAGTCATCATCAGATTTTCCAGCCATCCTGGAAGCTGATCTGATTCCTTCAGGTAGGTCCTGGACTGGGGCTGGGGTTACTCAGGCAACATTAACCCGGTAACCCAGTCAGTTCAACCATCTTAACATCTGAATGTGTCATCCTTTTCTCCTTTAGTGTTACTTACATTTTCATGAAGACATTTGCTGTACTTTTAAGGCCAAAATATAGTCTCTTGTATTTTCTCCATTCTATTGTTTTTACYCTTCTACTCTCTGTGAGGAGGAAGGCAAAAAGCTAAAAATATTGAATGCTTCTAGATGTGCAAGTCCAACAGGTCCATTTTTCAGAAGATGCAGAAACTCCTTTTGTTATTTCTTTTTTTTTTAAATTACAATGTCTATTGAATTGCAATAATTAAAATAATCTGTGGGTGCTCAGTATACTAAAGCTTAATATATTAAAATGTGCACCAGATAATGCCTCCTTTCAAGTTAAATTAAGGTTGTTGTCTTCCAAATGGCTTCCAATCTCTTTTTTATGTGACACAAAGACAAACTAGTTCTGAAAGGTGCACAGGCGCCTCTGGGGTCCACCAGAAAATGTGCCCCTGTTAAAGCACAGGTAGCCCTTCACTAAAGGTTTTCTGTTCTCATTCTCTAAGAACTTAAGTTTCTGGWATGCTGTGCATACTGGCCATCCCTGTAAAACCACATGAGTCAACAGGAATTATTTAAATCCTATTGCAGACAGACAAGACCCTGGAATACTTCTGCCTCCGTGCTTGGGTATCTTTGTAGGTATTAGACGAGCAAGTACTGAGAGGAAAGGCAGAAACAAAGAGGTCTGTGTGTACTGTAAAGAAACCAAATCAGTCAGCTAATTTGCTTATTAGGTCTTGTAAGCACYATTTCATTCTAAGCAAGTTTCTGTGGGTTTTCTACTGCACGAGATCTCCATACCTTTCTCAACAGTACAACAGCTGGGACCAAAAACGGAAATAGAGTAAAAGAGTTTGACTGATGCACCTCACTGCATTTTTCTTTCCTCTTTTATACGCTATTCTTTGACTTTCCTTTCTACATTTGCCTGCCTACATAGTGGCCTTTAAACCATTTAAGTCTTGGAAAAGTGAATTTCTTTATTTCACAAATATCTCTTGTTTAACTAGGTAAAGAAACATAATTTTTTAACTCTCTTAAGCAGAAGTAAGGACTTTCTAAAAATGATGTTGCTCCATGATTAAACAGAATAAAATGCCACTGTGTTAAAAACAGCTTGCCTCACACCCTAAAGCTCTCAATGCTATAAATASCAGAGGCTGGCAGCCTACAGCTCACCATCTTCCACTGCACTGATGCACTGTAGTGCTAGTAAGGGATGCGATTGCTGYGTTCACCTGAGGAGCTAGTATTTTGGTGTCTTATCAGTATCTGCTGAGAAGGGGTTTCCAATTGGCTGACGTCTACTCTGTTAGGAAAACTACAGCTGTCCTTGTTAAATCTCTTTCCCTTTTTTTTACCCAGAGTGACACAGGCAAGAAGTTTGAATGTGTACAACATGGGTRTGACCGGTAAAGAAATGTAATACCTTTGACATTAAAGGGAATGCAATTTCACATCCCCAGTCTTGCAGGGAAGAAATAACACAAATAAAAATAAATGAACACACACATAGCATATAATCTGAGACTGGTATTGCACAAGAAAAATAATTTTAAAAAACACTTGAGGGAAATAACTTTACAGAGGAAGATGTTGGTGTTATTCTGAAATTGTTTGCCTATGTGTTCAATTGATCACATTATTCTGTCATGTGGAGAAGGAAGGGAATGGGAAGCATGTTGCAAGGCTATATTAACCCCAGAAAAAAAAGTGAAAGAGAAGGGGTCAAAAAAGGTTCAAACRGGTGATGGTCCAAAACTCTAAAAAGAAAGTGATTGGTTGCAAAGAGAAAGATTAGATCAAGCCATCTGGATGAGATTTCTGTTCAGCTCTCACCTGCCTGTGAGTGAAGGGAGGCTGGTGCACCCTTCTGCTCAGCCATTCCCCAGAAGGTGCCAAGAACTGGGACAAGCACATGGACAGGCTGGGAAGATGCCCCACCAGCTATGAGCAGAAAGGTCCTCACAGGAGAGAGCCCACACCTCCTCCCAAGGAAGTCATCACAGCAATCATCACTCCACCCAGTCCTGCCAGCCAGGGGAGCCAAGGCCATAGTGCTCTCTTCCTTCATGCATAATTTGCTGGCTTCAGGTGCTAGTACCTTCTACTCTCTGCCAGGTCTATAGACAACCTCACAAGGATTGGTCAGAAGAGTGTCAAAAAAATCCCACAAGAGTCAAAACATCAGTGAACACAGTACTGGAGAGAAAAGGAGTGAGATGAGAAACACCGGAGAAAATTCTCTTTACTAAGTTTGGTGACAAAGCACCAGCCAAGACAGCTCCTGGGCTGCAGATTTCTTATTTGTGATACCACAGGAGCAACAATTAGGCTCAGCCTCTCYGAACCTCCCTGCAGCCTTTCTCTGTCAGAGTCATGTTGCAAAATATGGCTGCCTCCAAGAGAGGGAAGGAGCAGGCAGGAAACCACAGCCAAATCCCCAGCAGACCTCAGGCATTTTGCAATTGCCTCTTGATATGTAGATTCTTAACGAGTGTGCATGTCCCTTAAATGTCAATGCACATTCTCCTTAAAATTTCAGTGCACATTTGTGCTATACTGTATGCTTTTGATTTCTCTCAGAAACTGGCACAGGAGAACTAGACCTGATTCTAGGCTATTGGGGCAATGCCTGCTCTAGGGATACTTCATTTTTTGTCTCAGACTACATAATTTTTATCTCAAGTCTGCCCAAACTTTGAGGGATCTTCCAGTCAGCTAACGTGAGAAAACACCAAGGTGGCAATCTCTCCCCACTGCATTTACTGCATTTAGATTGAAATCTGTGTTGCTTTAACATGCTTGTGCAGTTAATGTACTGCACTGAGGAGCTGAGGAGGAAAGAGAAGGGCAATGACCAATTCACCTGCTAGCTTAGTAGCCTGCCTGAATAAGGCTAAAAGCAAACTGTGGTTTTGACTGAAAGAGGTGATGTCCTCAGAGCCAGAGATGTTATTACATACTTGAGATCAATATAAATTATACAACAATGTCATCTTTATTTTTTCCTCTAACCTCTGGAAGGTATATGTTCTAAAACACTAAAATACATCACAATATTGATGATCAAAGSTTCTAAATTTCTTACCTAACATGGCTACAATATGAATGTCATGAAGCCTAAAATTCAAATTACCAAACAACSAAATCAATAACCAAAATATTCAGAGTAAGGACAAATTAAATATGATCACAAAAGGTAGGCCTGAATCAGAGCCTGCAACAAATACAAACTGAAGTTACCTTGAGACTTGAAAAGTATAGTTGTTTGTATTCCTTATTCGAACAAAACTATTGCAGGTGAGTTTACGGCTCACAAAATATTTTGTTTGCCTGGACGCTCTCACCTTCTAATTATCCATCAAAACTATTCATATTTAGCTATTAGCACACCCAGAGCTAAGAATGACTTATAACTTTCAATGACTATGAGAAAATGGACAGTTATAGTAGTATTTTTATTTTAAATGATCTCTTATTCATTGAAGATGAGAAAAAGACAACCTAAAAGAAACACTGTCGGGAAAAACAAGCTATTTTTAAATGGTTTCCTCTTTCTCTTCCAATGGTTTTCTTGTGATATATTTGATGATCTCACRCTAAACTACTTCTCTCTTTCTTTTATTTTCATAAATATTTATTCTTCTTCCTTCCAGCTCTCCCTCAGACTTCAGCATTCTGAAGTTTTCCTACTTCTTCATGAGAAGCAAATACCATTTACCCCCACCAGCTATTTGTACAATTCCTATCAGCAAGATTCAGACTGATGACTGAAAGGCTTTGAATTTTATTGCCAGTTCCCTGAATTATCCAGTGCCAGCACCTTTCTTTCACTAACTTTGCTTCTGTCTTGGCACAAGTCTGTAATTTTATGGCTGCAGAAAGCCTTGGATRTGGAAGAAATAGGAAACACTCAAAAAATTGGTTCAGAGAATCTAAAGAATATCTATAAAGGTGTGATGTTGCAAACTGTTTACACTAGTTGCTGGTAAATAAATTGAATCATTTTTTTCTTAAGATAATATTGCGATAAATTAAATCTGTTAATATGTGAACACTTATATGACATTGTTATAAGATTAAATTGGCACTTGCAAAGTGACATTGACCCTTTTTATTTTATGCTGTCATGGAGACTTAAGTACAGGCTGCAATGCTTTAAATTTCAGCTTCTAGTTTGGGGAAAGACCAGCAAAGAGAAAAATAGATTTCAGTAAGACTGCAGATACAGTGACTCAAGCACACAGGTAAACTGTGCCATTCCATCTGCACTCTGCTGTCCTTGCCAGGCTGCTTGGCAGGGGAAAGGAACGGACGGGATCCTGCTGTCCAAGCATTGCAGAAGACATGAATCTTGTCAATTTTGAATTGGATTCCCTGCCAGTTATCAAGCAAGCAGCCAGCAAACTGCAGCACACCATACAGCAATGTGCACACTAGCATTTACGTGCCCCACTGCCCTCCCCTGGATAGCATTTATTAAGGCATTTCWGTGGTCTCCCCTTTTCTAAGTATCAGAGACCACAACCAAATAATAGGGCTCTGTATTTTTACACCRGCCGAAATGCAAGTCTATTTTTACTTACGGCATAGCTTAGAGCAGTGTTAGTATGTGGCTCAAAATGAAATCTTTCTCTGGACAAGCATGTAGGAACTATAGGCTGATTTCACCAAAGGTTACTTTAAATGGCCTAGTTCTGGCATTGTCAATTGTATACTCAATATTTTTAATCCCTTAAAAGAGATTTTATCACTGAAGGCTGTTTTCCATTAGCCAGTACTGCAGTCATACCCAAAGCATACTCTGATGAGTAACACGAAAACTCTTCAAGGAAAGCCTTCTGCATTACAACTCAGTGAAAAACAACACTTTTTGTTGGAGAAAATTCATACATTACAGCTAGTAAACGTATGCTATTTGCTTTCTTCTTAGAATCCTTCCTTTAAGCATCCTGATTTCCTAGTGTCTCCTTTTCTTCTCTGTTTTTCCTATACTCCTTCTCCTCTATTATCAATTTTCTTCTACTTTTCATCCCATTCACAGCAATTTCTTACAGTTAAGATATGAATTAATAACTAGAGCTTATCAAAATGATAGGAAAATGTATTTAAAGAAAAAAAGACAATAAATATCCTTCAGATGTCATTTACAGATTATATTCAGCCAGTTTCATCAACTTTCAATCAATGATCCACAAGCATAGTATTTTTCACATAAGTTTATCCTAAGGTGGAGAAAAGCAGTAAGGCCTGAACTACAAGTTTTACAACCACCAGTGAAGCCAATTAGAGCAGCTACAAGTGTGGCTTCTCTGGGATGTCTCCATAGGAAGCCATGAAAAGCTTAGTTCTGCTCGTAGAGCTGATCAGATGAATCCTCTCCTGTCAGATGGATTTAGTCAGGGCTTTGTGATCTCCAGGACCACTGGTCAGGGGCTAGATAATTTAGACCTTAATAACCCTACAGCTGGTTCAGGAGGCTGCGTGGGGCAAGTTCAACAGTGCTGACTGCTGGCAGCATTTTACCCTACTGCTTGTTTCTATCACTCACTCCACACGGAATGCTGTGCTTACTTCATATGTGAAGCACCATCTTCAAGGTCACTTATAAGAGTGACCAAGGACAACTGAAAACTTTGATGTTTGACCAAGTTAGAGCAGCTTACCAGGCTATTGATTGTTAGCTGAGCTGCTGTAACCACTGGTAGATGACGGGCATACTGTTAGCCCATGCCAGGTGTAAAGTGCTGTGACTTAATTTAAGCCTTTCTGTTTAAACTTAATTGGAAGAAGTTAGCACTAAGCCGTATTATCTCACAACTGGAACAGGCTGAGAATGGAAAATTACTACAGCCCAGCAGATGGGCAGCAACTTAGCAAATCCTAGTAATTCAGTTTTGTTCTCAACTCTACCTGGTCCAATGAACATCGTGATTTCACATGATACCTACCTTCCACTAGACTTAGGAAACCACTGCAGTGGGAAAATATTTAATGAGGAAAGCTGGACCACTGTCTGTTTTTGCACCTGCAGTCTAATCCTACAGGACTTCAGAATGGCAGGACTTCACAAAAACAAGGTACAAGTCCAACTTCTGACACCAAGGATTTTTCACATATCTCGAAGCAGATAGTTAAAACAGACAATATCCCTCAATCCTGTCAAAAATCTAGGTTGCGACTCTGGGCACTTTTACTTTCTTTTTAGTAAAACAATTGGCATTACTCATTGTAGAGGAACAAACCCTTCTGGGATAGAYTGATATGCTGCTTTCTGTTTCCAGTCTGAGGCTACATTGTTATGATGCTGCAATGTAAGCAATCATTTAATTTTGGGACTTTTGTCCTGTAGTCACATGGAACATCAAAGCAAGCTTAATGTCATTTTAAAGATCATAATCTAAGCTAGAAGATTTACAATGATGCCCAAGTCGACCTCACATGCCAAGTAGATAGGGAGAAAGTGTGATTTAATCAGCTGGCAGATTTTTAAAATATTTGTTCAGCACTTTTCTTTTTTCCTAATCAAATTTACCACTAGCAGGGGAATTAGAGTAAAAACCATCTGTACAGATGTATATCTTGCTCATCCACATTTTAATGAAAAAGCACTCTGATAGTAGACTTCAGATTTGGAAAAATTCAAAGGGATATTAAAGAAATCAAATAACAATAAAAGAAGACCCAACTATCATTACACTATTAGTTAGGTAACAAAATCATTGCGTGAGCCAAATGAGACTGTTGGCACAGAGCCACATCAGAGCTCCTCCCAGAGGAGAGGCCATCCTGGCTCAGGAAGCAATTCAGAGAGGAAGTCAGGCTTGTCAGCCCTTCTCCTGTCCTCCTCAGAGCCAAACTGCGGTGCATTACTAGCATCATGGGCAGGGGATGAGCTGCGCGCCTTCTTCCTACCAACAGCCAACGGATGGGGCTCTTTGGTCAGCCACTTTCCGCAGGCTGTCACCGTCTGCAGTAGCCTGACATGAAAGTCACACAAGGAAACAGAACAGTGCATTTGAATTTTGTATCTAGTTGGAAATCACTAGGAAGTGCAGGGATCTTTTTGCCTTTTAAGYAAAATACAGTTAAATCATCTCAGTGGAACCTATATACATAATATTTGGACATGATACTGAAAAATAGGGAAGCTTTCTGCTCTACTGGCAGAAAAGTCATGGGTAAGCTAGGAAACACTACTACTTCTCAACTCCTGGCTGCTCTCTCAGTCTTGGAAAAAAATGGAGGAAAAATCACATAGATCTTTCACTGCACTCTTAAAATGCATATGCTTACTTTCTGATAATGCAGCTGGGGGGCAAGATTGACAAGCATGTTTTTAAATAGGAAGCAAAAGCAGGTGTCAAAGAGCCTACAATATTTTTAACTAATAAGGGATCCATAGGAACCAATTAAATTATAGCCATTCCAAATAGACAAGATAGCTTTACTCTTTTTCCCTTGCTACATGGAAGAGTCATATACTTGCCACTTACTCCAAAAATAAATGCTCTATGCCTTTTCAAATCATTTTGCTTTCCACAGTCATAATTAAGTGACAGCTAAGAAGTGAAAAACACTTTTYATTTTTTAAAGTTTAAGCTTAGTTATCCAGGGAAAGTTTTCACTGGYGTTTTTAAAGAACAAGTGGGCCACATCAAAGTAACTAGAAACAAAACTGTCCTGGCTGTCCGTGCAACTGRAGAGTAGTTAAATATGCCCAGGTCYGATTCTTTGTGCTATTCAATGTTTTTACATTAAGTCAAGTAATTAAGAAAGAAAACGTTAAACCTTGTGGGAAGTAAAAATCTTCAGTTAAGGAAATCAAATGATTCAATGATCAATTGATGAGTGGAGGAAGCAGACATTTAATGAAGTGGCCCATCTATTCTATTGACTCCAAAACAYTGTTAAAAAATAGATGTTGCTTTTAGTCTATGATACTCAAGTGAAGACACCAGTTAAAAGGAACTAAGGATAAGAATTCTGCCGTAAATGAGTAGCTTTTAATGAATTTTTATGCTCATTACAATAATATTCCCCCCAAAGTGGCTTGTACCTAAAAAATGTCCCCACATGGGACCATATTCAGACCATCAATGTCCAAGATACACTTACTTGCCTGCTATGATACCTAAGTTCAGCTATTCAAACTGCCCTACGTCCAGAACTGTTAAGCTATCTCTGTATGCTGTCAGTGGAGAAAGTTATGACACCTTATTCAGACATCTATAGCAATTGTCAATACTACCTCACTCCTCAACTGTACAAGAAGACAGAGACTGCCAGTTCCAAAGAACAGGTAGTCCAAGTTGATCCCCACTCTATAATTTGGGCAATAAATATCTTTTATRTCTGGTGTGGACTTGTGCCTTTATTCCCCATTGCTCTTCAGTACAAGAATTCAAGCTTATTAAGAAATTGGACACTAAATTATACTTACTTTTATTTTTTAAATAAGGTACTAAGTTTTTGATCCATGTTTGGATTTATTCATTTTTAATTTTTTCTTGCTCCCTTCCATTGTCTGTAGGTGTACGCAACTGCAACGTTGTCGTCTGGGTTCTGACATCTGAAAAATAGGATAATTTCATGACSTCACCATTGGAGCTCTCTTGAGAAGACCCAAAGATATGCATATCAAATGTTGCCAGGTAATGAATCCTAACCCAAATACAACATTTAATTAGTTGACCCTGGCTATCTTACACCTCCCAACTCCAGAAGTCATTATTCACCTCTTATATTTAACTACATCTCTCAACCATGAAGCTACTCTGAGACATTTTGTCTCTTCTGCAGCTGTAGTAGGTCTTCACTCTCTTCCTAGGCCTAAGTTGGCAACTGTGGAGGAGTTATTCCATGCTTATGTTACAATCTGTAACAGGAGAATTACTAAATATGGTAAATGCTGTAAGAATGGGACTTTATAAGGATTTGGGAATTGACACTTATTTTGCTCACTACCCATAAATATGAAATCTAATTTACTGACACTCAAATAACTTGATGCCTTTCCCATGTCATGTCCAGAAGATAGGTAGCTTAGGAAGAAAAGCTATGTAACTCCGAGTCATGTATATCTGCTCCAGTATATATACTAACATATGTTCTATCAGTCAGATCAGTCTCCCTAACTTCCTTAGACAGAATCCCAGAATCCCAGAATGGTTGAGGTTGGAACGGACCTCTGGAGATCATCTAGTCCACCCGCCCTGCTCAGCATGGTTACCTAGAGCATGATAGACAGGGTTGCATCCAGGCGGGCCTTGAATAGCTCCAGAGAAGGAGACTCCRCAACCTCTMTGGGCAACCTGTTCCAGTGCTCTGTCACTCTCACAGAGAGGAAAATTCCCCTCACATTCAGGTGGAACTTCCTGTGCTTCAATTTTTGCCCATTGCCTCTTGTCCTGTTGCAYGGCACTTCTGAAAAACAGAAGCAAGTCTTATCTGAAATCCTAAACAGGCGAGCTTTCACTGATAATACCTTCAAATAAACAAATTCATTATATTCATTTTAGTTGCCTTGAAGTCATGCATCTCAGCACTGAAGTCAGGCATTTCTTCATCTCTGGAGTTACATAAAATTTTTGCCCCACTCCATATCTGTCCTTCAGCTTGGGAGATTGGAGCTACTGTTCTTTCCCTACACTTTTTTTTCCTGCAGTCTATGGGTCACCTGGTGACTTCTACCTTCTCACTCTTTTCCTCAATACTCTGCTTTTTGGAAAAGAATGTCTTTGCATTTCACTTTTCACTAATAAGCGAAGGCAGCAAAATCAGGCTACTTCCTCAGCCTTTTGCTAACTGCTGTTGGATTCAYCACTTTTCCTGTTCAGCCAAAAAGATCTATGTGTTGCCAGTTTTGCATTGCATCTCATAAGTCAGGGGGCTTTTTTCTCAAAATATGAATCATAGGGGAATTCTGTCTATCTCTGAGCATTTTACAGAATCATGAGCTGCTCTGCATTAGTGAAGCGACTATAGAGACAAAAAATTTCAAGCTCAATCCACAGCCTTGTGCATTAGAAAGGAACTTATATAAAAAGTAGAGTTTTTAGCTGCCRCACTGGTGTTGCTTTGGATTCCATCCAGAAGTCCTGTCTGAGAAAGGTAACAGAGATGGCTGTTGATTTTATTACAGGTCTGGTAATTTCACAGATACTTACTGAGAATGTCCATGGTTTTAACAGCCATCTTTATTTACATAATTTTGTTCCTTTAGCTTTTTAACATGTAGTAATAACAACTTTGGCCTACACAAGTCACTACATATTTCACTAGTCTCCTTAATATGGGACATACCACATGGGAATAACTATTTTTTTCTGCTGTCTCATTACCCTAGGATATAGTGTATCATCATGTTTGTGGGCACAGTAGAAAGCTGACTCAGATACTGCATCTTTTCTATTTCTCATTGTTTTCTCTTGGGAAGCTCCAGTAACTTCCTATGATTTCTTCTCTTCTATTCTTAGGATCCCTTCTGTGAGGAAAAACACCAGTATCAAGGAGTAGGTATCTACTGAACTAGCTATTTACCATGAATGTGCTATTTCTTTGCTGTTTCAGTAAAAGAGAAGCGGTAGATAGAAAAGGAAACTGCCCACTTGAGTAAGATTCACAGTAAATTTCTTTAAAGAAGTAGCAAAGGTTCCTGACTGCAGAGGGACAGAACTGTTTAGAAAATGGCTGGATTTGGCTTTAATCAGAATCATTTAAAAATAGAAAATTCATCATTTAGCTGCTAGAAATATCAATGAGGCTTGAAAGGAATGGGAGAGTGAAGAGACTAAACCTCCTAAAACACCTGTGGACCTTCTTATGGGGTAGCTTTTATATATTGCTTTCCTTATACTCTTGGAGCGGTTAGGATGTAAATTTTTCATCTCTTCTCATTGAGAAAGACTAGATTAAATATTTTTCCTGCCTCTTAATTTTTTTTCTTAGCCTGCTATGAGCTCAGTTATATGAATTCTGCAACAAGCTGACCTGCTGCAAAAGCTTGCAATTCTGCAGTACTTTCAGAGTACRGACTGGAACTTCTGGGCTGCTTCATTATAGTTAACAGTAGAAGTTTTTAAGAATCTTAATGCTGAAAGTTTGAGTGCAACCAGTGCATTTGCCCACAGTTATTTTTGTATCATATTATTTAAATCTAGTTCTTATGAAGATAACAAAAGCTCTTTGTGGTAGGGATCATCTCCATTATAAGGCTTAGCAGTGAAGCAGTTAACTGTGTTGATTTCTACATTGCTATATTTAAGCTTGAGTGTTAACATCCCTCTGAAACAAATAGGGCTGATGATTATTCTTTTTAGAACAAATTTTTCATGTTCTGCAGACTGAGGTATTGTCTACATTAAGAACATTTGCACCATTATAACAACTCTAATTTTAGTCACATCAATCTCACTCCCTGATGTAGACGAATTGTACCTAACCACATCAGATAAAGCATTATTTTATGGCTGCGCTGGCTGCTCATATTAGGCATTTTCAACAAAGAACAATGGAGTTCCATTAGTGCAAATTTTCCCAAATGGGAAAAGATGATACATCACTTTGCACTAGCTTTGTATTTTAAAGACTGTATTTTGAACAGTAAAGAGTTATTTTTTTCTAAAATAACGGGGTAAAAAAACCCTAAAACTCACTATGTGGCCAGGGTATTCCCTGTCCTAACCTCTGTGATGTCTAAGTTCTGCTGCAAAGGGCTCTTTGCTTAAGAGCTGTGAGTGTGTGGTCAAAGACTGCGTACACTAACTGTTCAGAATGGGTCATTTATGCATCTGACAATACAAACTACTGCCCTCTGCATCACTAACCTAATGGTAAAGGAGGTTATGTTCCCTCGAGAAGGAACAGATATTTTCTGTTTGCATACTACCTACACGGGAGGGCCAGCTACCACAACATAAATATTTAATCTTAATAACTAGGGAGGTAATGTCAAGGGGATACATTAACATGATCCTTTCCAAAGCTTGCATAGTATCAGCAGCATCATTTTCTTTTTTAAGARGTAGGAGAATAGAAGTCAGATTTTCAAAATGTGGCATCAAAAGTTGACCAAAGTCTGTATTTCTGTGCCCATTAACACTATAGCTGAAGAGCCCATATTTTCAGCATAAGGCAAAACATGTRAAGTTTTTCCAGTTTAAGGAGTCAGACAATAAAAAAAGGGATGTCAGCAGGAGAAATGGGGTTTTGCCTCTCTCTCCCTCCCCCACCCCTCCCTGTAACACAACATATTTCTACCAGGAATAAAAATAAATAAATTCCCAGTTGTCTAACTGTGTCCAATTAGTATTCTGTCCATGAATTGTCCCATCAGGGAAAAATGCCTCCCTCACACACGTGTTCAGGATAGCACTGATGGATCTGAGGGCCTCTCCAAACACAGTGACCATCTGCTAGGCAAAACATAGGGGTCTGACAAGCAGGAGCCATTCAGCCCTGTTGTTGGGCCACATTATTACATATTTGACAAGGGTAATGAGAGGCTGTCATTAACCTTACATGACAGTCTCCACAATGACACACACTAAAGCAAGAACAAAGAGCAGAACTCAGTAAAAAGGCACCTACTTCTCATTTAACCCCGGAATTGTCAGACACCATTATTGCTAATGGAGGCTGGCGGTCCTGGGGTTAATTTCCATTTCTGTGCTCTGCTTGTTCTCTTTCTGAAATGTACTCCTCACATGGTTAAGGAAGCAGTTTTATCAAGGCTATTGGGAAGGCAATGCATTATTTATCATAACACACTGAGATGTAAGAACAGAAAGGGTCTCCTGGAGGAATGAACAAACAGACATATTTCATGAACCTTTCTGATGGTCTGAAAAAACATATCTGAGCTCAGTCTCTGATATTTAAGGTTATCATTGCCTAAATGTGACATTTCTCTCATCTGCATTTCCTGCCTGATTTCTGTCAAGCTTAAAATCACAAGACTGTTTTTCTCAGTGTCCTTGTCATAGTCACCTGGCTCTATAATGGGAGGGAAATCCCATTGAGAAAGTTAATCGGTCGCCTGCCTTTCATTTCAGCAGCAGATGCAGGGTGAGACATTATTTACAATTTCAGGAAATAAGAGGTCATCTGAATATAAAATATCTGCCTCTGATGTAATGATATGGGTTACAGTCTTCCTGTAAGTAACCGTGATCTCGTAACAGAGCTGCTTACCAACTCTGCAAGTGAAAGAATACATTTATTTCCATGGTGACCTCTAGGTTGAACCTAGGACAAGGGGCTCTGGGAATGAATGCAAACACTTGTTCAGATGCTTTGGCATATTAGGGACAAATGATAGAAGTGAAAGTGAAGATTATGTCTCACTGCAGGAGATTCTGAGCTGGTACAGCTGGGCGTGAGCTCACAGGAGTCACAGGGTTCGGGAACAGCTAGAGCCAATGAGAAAATAGGACATCAGGTGGTGGGTAGCCGCAGTATGAGGATGCTCGGAGCCATCTGGGGGAGGGGACGCCATCTCTGTGGAGAAGCTCTCTATAAATAGCATACAAAAAGCAAATCACTTGCTTTCCACACAAAGAAGCAAGTGCAGCAGCACAAAGCTTGCTTTCCAAAGATACTGGCTAGGAGGCTGGAAATGAAACTGGTTGATAGATTACTTTCATGGAAAAGATAGAAGGTTAAAAACTGCAATTARGAGACAAACTATATTATCCGAGGAGTGAGTCCAAGCAAGATTGTTCTTTTTCTCCTGGCAGAGAATTAACAATCAACAAAAGTTTACAAATGTGTTCAGTATCAGGAAAGGAAGAATATGTCATACAGGCACATTTCAGATTATTGGACTGGATTGTTTTCTCAAATTCTCTGCAGTGGTCCTTTGTAGTGTTGGATGCCAATGTCACATACTACCATTTCTATTCTCTCATTGGGAGTGCCCTATTCCTGAGTTACTCCTGAGGGAGTCTGGGTTCTCGTTAAATAAGTCTTGTTGCCATTGAGTCAAACACTTTTTTTTTAATCTAGACATCCAGAAACCATTTCACTTTAACAGCTGCATGGCCAAACCRTTGGTTTACAACTGTTCTCAAAGTGCTACTGGAAGGGAGGCAAAACACATGTGAAACTGCATTCTGTTTTGAAATCACAAAAATACCAGTGAAACATTTTTCTTCCTTTCCCCAGTCTAGTCCCACACATGATTTCTGCTTCAGCTACTGGCATCCAATGACTAGTGGAAATACATGGCCCACCTGCCCATCTCTTTATCAAGGGATGAGAGTAACCCATAGTGCTCCTCCCCAATAGATCTTTGTTGTCAGCTAGCACAGACCTTCATTCATTAATTTCCCCCGTAAATGTGCATGTCAAGCTATTAAGGATGACTGAAGCATTTGTGCTGCAGTACCATCAATATATGGATTATACACAGCTCTCTCTCTTTCCATCTCTCTCTTACCTACCTCCAACTCTTACCCACCTCCATCTATCCCTTCTTATTGATTTCTCAATACTTAGTCAGAAAAATTCTTGGCTTTAGATCAAGATAGCGTAACAGGGAAGTCTAAATTCATCATCTGAGTGTTAATAGACTGGTATGATCTCTAATAATAGTTGTAAAATTATATATTTCAGGACCCACTGAAGGCATGCCTAAACAAATACGACTTCTTTTTTTCCAAAATTTACAATGAGAATGAAGCCAAATTACCCTTGATTAGGATTCAGTAGACTGTTTAAGACTGGCAGAGATGGTCACTTTTGTTTAGGTGAGACTCTGGCCATATGCCTATGAACAATAGGAGATGCCAGCCATTTGAAAGATAGTAATTTCTTTATAGTTTTTCTGGATATTTTATATGCTAACCTTACAGTAGGAGAAAATGATTTATGAATACAGAAAGATCATCACTCCTAAAGAAATCTTCAAATATAGCATATGCATAATATTCCAGTGACTCTTAATTCTGTGGAGAGTTTAAGAGTCTGTGTTATCAAGATCCCTCAGGACAACAAAAAAGATTTCATATTTCTTTCCTTAAAGGGAATTTTAAAAGGGTTCTTTAACTCTAATTAGTGAATCTACTTGGGAATTCTCAGAAACAGTACTCTGTACTCAAAAAGGAAGAATACCTAACAATTTTCAAACAAAACAAAGCTGATTTCCYTTTTTAAGTGCAAAATTCAGTCTTAACTAAAGGAGAGTATCTGATGACTGCTTATTAACATTTGTTGAGTTCCCTCAGTGTGTCCAATCTTTAACCTTTTATGAATGGGACATCACATTTACCTGTAAGACCTATCTCCTTACAAATTCACTTTTTTAATTATTTATGATTCCACTATCCTTGTGAGGTTATATAAACCTATTACATTTTCATTTTATACTATACTTAGCAATTAAATGTTCATACCATTAATTGCCAGAATTACTCATTTCTTTCTCTGAAGATGAGAATAGTGGCTGCTCCACTCCAGCATTTTGTCAGTGACCCCATTTTCTATGACTTTTCAAGAGATATACAGTAAGATTTTTCCTATGCTACATTGTTAAATAAAGATCAGCCCTATATAAATGGTAACACTGTATTTTACTACAGTCACTTAACATCTTTTGTAAAACCTACAATGAGCTTGATATAGAGCCAGCAAAGTTATATATAATACTAAAATCTCTTACTTGAAAACGAAGAAGGAATACTAATAGAATGCAGTTCTATCGTGTTTTGCACAATATTCAAGAACAAAGAATCATTTTTATATGTTACCCAAGTGACTTTTGTATACCTAGGCTTGGACCCATGAATCTGTTGTGTGGACAACTACATATGCAACAGATATAAAAGATTTGCAGTATAAGCCTGTCCTGCTCCTTTCAAGAGAAGAGAAGAGAAGAGAAGAGAAGAGAAGAGAAGAGAAGAGAAGAGAAGAGAAGAGAAGAGAAGAGAAGAGAAGAGAAGAGAAGAGAAGAAAAAAGAGAAGATAGAAAAAGAGGGAAAAAGAGGAAATAATTTATCAATGCAAACAGAAAGTTTTGCTATCTCAGAAAAAAGGATCTATATGGATTGCCTGTAATCCTTGGAATATGGAACCATATAAAGTGGGTCATGTATTTTAATTAGGAGAGAGTTCATTCTACATGGTTAGCATATATTGGCAAGTTGTGCAAGTATAATGTTCCGCCTTTAATTTAGCCTCAAACACCATCACATGAGTCAGACTAAACTACGTTTAATCAGCTGCCTGATGAATYATGAATGGGTCTACCAAGCTATTGGGCCATTAAGCATTAGATGAGACATAACTGCCCCAGATGCTTCATCTAGGGTAAACTTCCAACTTTCTAAAAGTTAGAAGACTTAATAACTTAAATGTTGATATCTTTAGAAGCACAAAAGGCTCCAGGACTGGAAATCTGCTTGCATACAGTTAAGTCARGAATTACAGACTTGTAAGATGTAGAAAATCCACATATGAAAAATAGACCTTTTCCATCATCTTCCACAGAAGTACTATAACCATAAACTAAATAACCAAATTCTTACCAAAAGAATCAAAATATGTTATACAAAATGAAGACAGAAACAGTACAGCAATTACAGTTTTCCCTATAAGCATATGGTTTTACCTATATTTATCAGCAAATTTATTACAAACTTAAGTTACTAGAAATCTTTCCCTCCTTTCTTCTTGCTTATGTTTTTTGCTTTAGCTCTGCATATATCACTCTCCCTGCCCAGCTTGTTTCATTATTTGACTATCTGCATTCCCAATGAAAAATAAGAGGGCTAGGTAGCCGCCTCCACAAAGGTTGCCTCTCTGAGGAAATGGTAGACATCTTTAACTCAGACTTATTTCCATATAAAGTCATGAAAAAATGGCATTTGTTCTGAGCCAAGAATTCTAAGACAAGACAGTAAAGTAGCACAGGGATCCTGCCAGGCAATATTAATAGATTAGTAAAATAATCCTATCACTAAAATCACATGATTTTTAGTAGCAAAAGAGTGGACAGCATTGTAGACTTTTAAAGCCATGTTTTAAATTCGCATCCACTGCTGTTGCAAACAATGACTGCAGTGTGGAGAAACTGATCTCACTGACCCAGTGTCAGGACACTCTTTCATCAAAGTATAGTGTAAGCAGTCCAGAATTTAAGCAGTATTTCTGCCATTTCTCTCACACTCCACAAAGGATGATTAGCTTTTTATAGCAAGTGGCTGCTGGCTGTATTTCCACTGCATCCAGCTTCTTCACCCACATTGCTGGAGGGAAGGCAGCCCTGTATAAGACCTAAGTACACACAACATGGCAAGATTGCTTGCTCATTATGATCCTATAGGTAATGTTCAGATGTAGGATACGGAATATCCAGGGGGTGAAGGAATACCTGAATTGCAGGTTGTGAAGGTGGGGACCCCAGCAACTGACTGGAGAGGAGCTGTGCCTTATGCTTTATGAGTATTATATGCTGCTGTTGGACAATTCCTTCAGGGGAGGAAGTTACTGGAGGCATCTCTTATATATCACATCACTGAAACTGTCTTGGTTCCCACGAGCTGCACTGAAAGCCTCAGTAGAAAGCATTCTATCTTTCCATTTGCTTGCCTACTTCTCATCATGGTCCACCTGTTAGCCTACAGTTACATATTTCCTTTCCCCCCAGAGATCTACAACAGTATGTTTCCCTTTCCAAACGCCTGTAGGTGTGGAACTTGTAACAGCACTTCACACTTTCTCCCAGTGTGTTATGTCTGCTCTGATCCTTCTCACTGCAGCTGCCTGTGTTGGTGGCCTCTCAGTCAGCAGGTGCTGCTGACTCTAAGCCCCCTGTTAAGCTGAATTCGAGAATAACGTACGACTTCTCTCAAAGAGCTATGCCCCCACCCAGGCAGYAGAATGCAAAGACACAGGCAGATGCTCCACGCTCTCTCTCTAAGCGGTGCTGAACACCTGCCACAGCACAAGTCCACCCAGAAATTCTCCTGTTGTAGAAAGAGAATCTACAACCTGATCTATTGAGCTCTGAGATTGTTTCACAGTAGACCTGCTCTCTGGCAGTGAGTGGCATTACCCACTGGAGTCGAGGTTTTATAGCATTGTGATCTCTTAGTTACAAAAAGCAATGATCTATATTATAAGCAAGGTATTCGTCTGGAAACTATATCAAGGAAAGAGAAATGTTCAAGAATACAGTGAACTTCTGTGAACTTCTACTTCTACATTATACTTAAAGCAAACAAATATGTTTGAATTATCAGAGCTCAAAACAGGGCTGCAATCTCCTCCCCCAGGGTACTGCCGAACTAGATGGTTTATTTGTGCCTTGTCTGAGTTTTTGTCCTTTCTAAAAACAACAAAGTGCTCTAGGGACTCATTCAGCTGCCAATAAATGCTGGAACTTCCAAAGACAAGCAAGTGTAATTCTGATCATGTTTATGCTTCTGAAGCAATTTGTTGTCTTTTGTGGCAAGTCTCTTTAGGCACAGAGGATTCTGCAGTCCTTTATAGACCTCCAAACTGTTCTGGGATGTACTTCATCATGAAATGAGGAGAAGTATGGAACATACCCTATCCTTTTTAGGAATCAAGATGAAATTACTACAGTGGTCAAATAGGAAGATGCCTCTCTCCTTCTTCTTTCCTTAAGTCTAGTTCTGCCCTTGGTATTTCCTTTCACTGTCAGTCACAGATGTCATTTCTACCCTAGACACCCCATCCATACTGAATTTTCACAAAGCTGGGTGGCACTTATGTAACTTTAAACCTGGACATATCTTGAAAGATTCCTAGGACCATCTAAGTAGGAGTTTGTGTTACTAGCTGAGCAAATCTGAGGCTTCACTAGTGAGGGACCACTCTCCAAAAGATTTACACTTTGAGAAAGGAACGAGTGTTYGTATTGTATTTCCTGTCTAGCTACAAAAAGAAAGTTAATCCTTTACATTCTGGATCACAAGTGTGAACTGTAAAGCTATTCTCATAAATCTAATGCCCGTTCACACTTCGAAATAGTGAATTATCAGAAATTCTGTAGCTTTAAATAGGAGAGCTTATGTTATATCCCTGATCTACCACCATTTCATAAATACTGTCAGAGTAAGGCAAAGGAAGTCTGATTTTTTCCCCAAGGGCCATTCTGATACTGTGAAATAAATGCTGAGACTACAAAGGACCATCACAATTTTCAGGAATGTCTTTTGACTCAGGCCTCCTGTAGCAATCTTCTTATTTCAGAGCCCCTTCCTCCTTGTCAGAAAAATTATTCCAAGGATGAATGTTCAAGATACAATAAGGACATAGGTACCAAAATAAGGATCGAATTCCTGTACTGCAAATTGCTATCCAGAAAGGCTGTGTTCACCTGCGTTGACATGCTGCTGCCCAGAATACTTTTCASAGAGATTCAGTTCAGTAACTATTTTCAAAGTATACCTAATTGTCGTATAATTGGGCTCAGTATATCAAAGAGTTACAGCTGGTTCTTTAAAGAAGAGGTGGAAATAGTACCCAGCCTCTGTGAAAAAGCTTAGTGGATTGAATGCTGACTCAGCAAAGGTAAAAGCAGGGTTCAGTTACTATGTCAATCCCATGGGATAGGAACTTGCATTCCCAACTTTCAGAAGTCTTCCTGAACTTACACCAATGAAGTGCTGAAAGCATTTAGCACTCCCATCTTATTTAATCTGTACCACCATTCAGCAAAGAATGAAAGATCACTGGGTCGTGCTCTGGCAAAACAGGTTTTCTGAGCTCTGTTCTTATACCTGTTTTTACTTCAAACTCACTTTGGGGTTGTAGGTAGAAACTTTTACTGACAGACAAAGATCATGGTAGTCTTTCATTTTAGCAACGAAGCAAAACCTTAGCACATGTGGAAAGGTTTGGTCCCTTTATTCCTTACCTTTTATTGTAGGTTTGTATGTTTGTTTCTGCCAGTAAAGCTGTGGAAAGAGAAGACAGTTGTAATCAGATCATTRGCTAAAATAACTGATCAATATCAACTGCATATGCTACAAAGAGCCTTTAATGGCTCTTAATCCCCATTAGGCTGAGCTGGAGGAAGTTGAAGGGGAAACTGCATCACATTTCAACCATTTATAGCAGCATCCTGGTACTTGAGCAGCTTTCAGGGAAAGGGAGCATTTGTTCAGAGGTGCTCTGGGACAACCATCAACAGGGTAGGAAACTATTGCATCATTATTATCCAGGAAATGCTTTGGGGACTCTCCAGGGAATTGACTTTAAGGCTTATAATTTTTTAACAAGAATTTATGTTAGGTCAACCAGCAGACCATTAACATATGAAGTTTTTTTGTCACCTGTAAATAAAAATGTTTTGGGATATATTTGACACGATTTATGGAATCAAAAAGGCTAGTTTTAATAATGCGTGTCACCACCGTGACTTTAGGAATACCTCCTTCCAGACCATGAGTCCGTGATTCATCTTCCTGATATGCTTCACTGTAGTCATGTAATAACAAAGGCTTCAATAGATTCTTGTTTCTTCTGCAGTAAACCGAATAGCAAATCTACAATAATCGTTCATTGTGCTTATAGGTGGCTTGAGAACAAGAAGAATTATTTTAAATTGCACATACTTATTTCTCACAGGTCACTCCTTTGAACTGGAAGAATTCTATATGTGTGCTCTTCATCCTATACATTTTGTGACACAAAGAGGAAAGACTAAAATAAAAAATAAAGACCTGCAAAATGTACCATCCAGGCTAAAGATACTAGATGTTATTGCAGAATTCAACACCAAAAATTTAATGAATCCAGCATGAGTGTACCATGTTATATATCTTGCTCTTGCACAATGCTGACTTTGAGAAACATCAAGCCTTTGAAAAACAAATTAAGATGCAGGCTGTTTAACCTTAACCATGTGCTGTGGGCAATAGCCCCTGGGAATGATCTGTTTTTATTCCACCTACATTTAATATGTTAAGCTGGGGGGGGGGAGCTAGTGAAGCTTGGCAAGGCTGCAACTAAGATATAAGGTGAAAGAAACCCTGCTCCACAGGCCAGAGGTCTGAGCATCTCTTCCTTGTGCACACACTTGGTACATACTGAAAGACATTCAGCAAAGCTTATTTCACTGATGAGATCTAGAACTATATTAACAGCTGTTTCTCCTTACCAAGGGAATTGTCAGTACCAAGTGGACTCTGGGAATGCGTGTGGGTTTTTTGATGGATGGGAGGAAGTCTAGTGTTAAATGACATCTTTTGTAAAACAGCATGGGGATTTTGAAAAGGGAAGGAGAGAGGCACTGTAAAGCAGCAGAATGGTGTTTCTAGTGCAATCCGTTTGAGGCTATGATAGAGAGCTACAACTTCTTTGGTCCTTTTGTTTCTTAAGAGCTCTGTCTCACGTAAGAGGAGACACCTGTGCTCTCAGTGCTCTGTGCTGGCTGAATAAAGCATGTTACAAATGTATTTGGTATAGCTTAAAGATGGTGTTAATGAAATAGCAGCCAACCTCCTGGCTTTCAGAGGTCTGAGTTTCACTGATCTTCCCATCTAGAAGGGTACAAGAAATGAAGAAGTAGCTCTGCATCAACAAAACTCAGCTCACACCTCGTACTACCAAGCAGAAAAWTGATGCTTGCTATGGGGAGACAGATAAACAGTATGATGATGCAGATTAACCTCACACAAAGTGGCTTCCAAATTTCTTATCTAACCAGGCTTCCTACTCACTTCAGTGAAGCCTTTTTTTATGGGACTATTTTGTATCTCAGCCTGAGAAGTATGTGTACTTAAGTATTGCCACAACTCCTTCCCTACCTGCCTATAGTTTCCTCTCATGGGCTTCTCACCCCAGCATGCTGCCCTGAGCCTGAGCTCCACTGCTCCCTCCAGCACTCCACAGGTACTGCCAGAGATGTGTGTGGGTTATTCTGACRGCTCCTCTACAGCTGCTGGTGCTTTAAAAAAACACGTAGGTTATCTGAGGCAGGAGCTATAAACAGGAATACACAACTCATTAATCATACCTTAACTCACTATCTTCTAGCTTTAAGAGGCTCCATCCTTCTGAATCTGTTCCACAGTTGGAAGGATACTTCCCCTTCATAATCCCAGTCTATTACTCAGCAATATAACTAGATAGCTATCATCTTGGAGAGGAACTTACACAGGATTGTTAAAGAATTTGTACTTTGCCTTACTTCTTTAACAGCTTATACAAAAGGGTCTAAAATAGAGGGGATATGCATTTCTTTGCTTAATTGTAGGCACAAAAATATTAATAATTTCAGCCCTTAGTTTTAAGAGATTTTTGTAGTCTCTCGGTAAAACTTGGTCATCATGCTACTTTTTTCTGAGCAATTACACAAACAACTGCTTTAAAAAAAAAAGATAGTGGAAAGTCATCATTCTAGAGTGATTCATGGGAAACCATCCTGCTGTTCCCCCACACTTCACACCTATTTCTCTTATCAGAGTGAAAATACTTCTTTAGTGGACWTTGGTTCAAACCCAGATGAGGGTCTTCAAAATTTCTTTTACTGGAATTCTTTACTTTCACCATGTGAAGAGTCAGAGACCAAGAATTTCAGTGCTCCTAAGGGTTATACTGACAATTTTACCATTAAGACTAAACTACTGAATTTTGTTGAGTTGAGCTTTATTCATAAGGCTTTTGTGTGCCATTAAAACTTCTGAGGGTTAAATATTGGCTGCAGTTATATTAAGAGATAACAGAAAAATATCAGCCTCTGGAACCATTGGGGTTATCCCATGGTACMGTTTTGGAGTTTGCTCCATAGCTGTCTTGTGAAGTCCTATGCTTTCCTAAAATGATACATAATTGGTATTCAAGACATATGCTTTCTATTGGCAAATGGGATAAAGCACAGCAGCATTCCTGGAGAATGCTGATTTTTAGTGTTTTTCAATTTTGCATCTTCAAAATGACATCTGCTTTGTGAGAGCCTTAAAAATCTGGAAGGAGGTTTTCAGAGGAAACTGAACAGTATCTCTGATCCCTCTTTTTTCTATCTCCTTTAAAATAAATCCTTACACTCAAAAATCAGTACAATGCCAACTCTCTTTCTGACAGTTTTTTATAACATCCCACTTTGTGGAAATATTTTGAAAAGTTTATTTCTATGTTATATTTTATAGTAGGCTAATCAAAACAGTTAAGCTTTCTAATAAACATGCCTGAATAAAAACACATATCTGCTAGAAAAGATCACAAATCCACAGTATTAGTTGCAGTCTTACACACCAAGAGTTAAAGCTAGCTGATATACTAATTCTGTCACAGTAAAACATTTTTTTTCTATTTAGATAAATTRCATATTACTAATTGTTTGAGTTCCTCTGGTACTTACATAAGGGATAAAAGATCACCYACCTTTTCTCCCTATCTGTTTGTAGAAGAAAGGGCTTTATCTGTTTAAAGGATGTGTCCACTGGTATATATATGGTATATATAAAAAAAATGGCTGGGATCGTATATCTGATGTAAGCATGTATAAAGACACAACTTTCAATCTTCTTCGCTCAGCCCATGCTCCTGACACGGGAGGACACAGTTCTCCAAGACCAGGGCTGCAGGGAACACATGAGGCACCTGGCCAAGGCTGGGACAGGGGACATGGGCTTGTAACAGGTGGACACTGGCAGAGGGTCTGTGTCATGAAAAGGAGCTGTGGGAGGAGGTTAGCAGACTGCCCAGCATCAGAGATGACAAGAGAAAGATAAACCAGATCTCTGGGGTCTGCAGAAACAAGAACCCAAACCCACAGCAGCACTGATGGAGGGGCAGGAAAAGTCTTGTTGATGAGTCTCCCAACTCACAAGGCTGGGAAAGCGAGACTCCCATAATGGCAAAGGCTGGAAGCTGGTGACTTCTGGCAGCAGGCAGGTGAGCTTCWGCTCTGCTGGAAGACCAGTGCTGAGTAAGGTGAGCACCCTGGCTGCACATGGGGCTGGGAACTCTGTTGGATGAAGTGTTGGAGCCAGCTGAGCCCAAGCCYTGTGGCAGCACCAGGAGGAAGTGGTAGGGAATAGCAGCAGGAGACTCCCTGCTGCAGGGGATAGAGGTCCCCTTTGCTGACCCAGCCTGCTGTCTGGGGAGGTTTGCTGCTTGCCAGATCCACAACATTGTGCAAAGGCTGCTGGGGTTCATCTGGCTTTTGGACTATTACCTCCTGCTGCTCTTCCATGTGGGCACMAACAATATGTGCAGAGGAGACCTGGGGCACATCAAGTGTGATTATGTGGCCCTGGGGGCAAGAACCAAGGGTATGGTGACCCAGATGGTCTCTCCTCAGTCTTGTTGGTTAAAGAGAAGGGCTTGGAGAGGAGTAGCAGATCAGTAACTGTTTGTGCAGCGGTGTTGACAACACGGATTTGACTTTTACAATGATGGGACTCTTTCTGAGTATGAAGAACTGCCAGGAAGAGATAAGATCCACCTAATGAAGAGAAGCAAAGCATCTTTTCCAACAGGCTGGCCAAACCGAGGAAGTATAGATTGGACAAAAGGTCAGGGAGGTGAACTGAAAACTGGCTGAACTGCCAGGCTCAGAGGGTTCTGATCCTGAGCAGGATGAAGTCCACAGGAGCCTAGACTTTAATGGTGTATCCCAGAGATCAACACTGGGTCTAATCCTATTTAATATCTTCATTAATAACCTAGTTGATGGGGTAGAGCGCACCCTCAACAAGGCCGGATATGATACAAAATCAGGAAGAGTAGCTGATACACCAGATGATTGTGATGCTTCTCAGAGGGACGTCAGTAGGCTAGAGAAATGGGCAGAGARGAATCTCATGAAGTTCAGCAAAGGGTGTGCAAAGTCCTAMCSCTGGGGAGGAATAACTGCAGGCACCAGTATGGGCTGGGGACTGATTGGCTGGAAAGGAACTTGCAGGAAAAGACCTTGGAGTCCTGGTGGCAACAAGGTGCCAATGAGCCAGCTATGCAACAAAGGCAGCCAAYGGCCTCCTGGGCTGCATTTGAAAAAGTGTACCTGGCAGGTGGAGGGCAGTTGGTAAGACATGTGGAGCGCTGTGTCCAGTTCTGCATCCCCCAGTACAAGATTTACATAATCCTTTATGGATTTACTGAAGACAGGCCAAAAAAGGGCCACTAAAATGGTTAAAAGATCGGAGCATCTTACATTTGAGGAGARGCTGAGAAAGTTGGGACTGTCCAGTCTTGAGAAGAGAAGGTTTGGAGGGGAACTTATTAATGTATATAAATACCTGATGGAGAGGATTGAAGAAGACAGAGCCAGACTCKTCCTCACAGTACCCACTGAAATGACAAGAGGCCATAGCCCAAACTGAAATAGAGAAAATTCTGTTTAAATATACAAATAACTTTTTTACTGTTGGGTGATCAAACACTGGAACAGGTTATCCAGTGAGATTGGAGAGATTTTCCCAGAAATCCTAGCTGAAAGGGCAATCTCCATGCAGCTCTTCTTCATCCTGTGGAGAAATAGACAAAGCTGAGACTATAAGCTGAGTCCAGGAGAGGCAAGAAACCACCAGGCTGAAGTACCTACAGCAACCAGTAAGCTGACAAGCTCTTGCATTTGTAGGAGATGTGGCTTTCATGGGGTATGTAACTTCACTCCTAAATATAATGAGTTGTAAATGCATATCAGGAATGCTTGTTTTGTTTAAAAAGTATCATCTTCTCAGTTAATATACAATATGTGCACTGGATGAATGTGTGCTTCCGTTCCCACAATGCAGTGAGATATCACAGACAGGAGCTGTCACATATTACTAGGCTGATACTGGTATTTTGGCTGTTCGTATCATTGCTGCCTCTTCCTCTTCTGAACAATACAGTTAAAAAGCTAATGATCAGACACCAGATTAAAGTATGGCTCTTCTAGCTCAAGAAGTGCAGCTTCAGGCTCTCTTTAAAGGGATTTACTCTGTCTCAGGTTCAAAGAAACGGAATGTATTTATACTGTCTGTGCAAGAGGCTGCAAATGAAGTCATATATGCATCAAAATGCAGATGAGTAGCTGAACAGATCAGATACAGCTCTTCTATTTACTGTGAGGAAGGAGGCGAACAGAGGGGACAGTAACCTCCAGTACTGGAAGCTCCAGAATGGATTATATGGCATCAAGAGAGTGTTTAGTGGGAAAAAAGTCTTCCCTCGAGACATCTCAAAGGTAAGAATCAAAGAACAGATACCAGACAGGTAGCAGGATAAGGCAAAATCACTGACTGAACAAGAACATGTTATTAGGGCAAATGAACAGCACACCCTCAGACAGGTATCCAAACACACATAATTCTGCAAACTTCATCTTACAGCATTAACGTATGAATGACAAGTCTCACAAACATCAAAGCTGGCATGCTCAAAGTAAATTAAGTTTCTAATATGGAGCATAATGAAACATGAAGGAAGGATTRTTATCAGAAGAAATGTGGATGAGAACAGTGTCTGAACAGTGTCATGTAATCACTGGAATCAGTATCCAAAGAGGTGTGAAAATATTGGAATAACAACTTTAAGGAAATTTATTTCTTTTTTTTCCTTAAGTCTGGGGTTCAAGAAGCTCATGTGCTGAGCAGGAATGCCCACTATACTCAAGGCCTGCCACTAGCTACAGCCTCCATCTTAATGAACAGGAACTTTGTCTGAGGCACTGGCAATAAAGAGAGACAAGAGTGTGATCATAAACTTGTTTCAGTGCTGCCATTAGTGTTCAAACATTGAATTTTTTATTAGGTTTTGTAAGCTGATAATGAGAAAAGACAGAATTAGGCTTGCAGTCTTTGACACAAGCTGCCATACGTCTGCTGCCGCTACAAATTGCAAAATCATGTGCCTGTTCAAGGTGCTGCAAGGATCAAAGTGGGTGCAGGTTTCTTGTCAGAACAGCCTTTTAAAATCAGCTCCTTAAGGAAGTTGCTTCTTTCTTTCAACTATATTTCACATCTGCTACTGCTGGCTGACACATTTTAGAGGTGGCTGGTGGACTCTGAATCAAATTAAGAGGTCTCCCAGCTAYAGCTGAGGATGGGGGAAGGAACAGGAAGGTCTACATTTAAAGTAGCAGTTTAGGGCTACTAAAYGACAAGCTCAATGCTTGAAGATAGTTGTGCTTTTTTGATTTGAATCTCCTGTTGATTCTGTGAGAGGAAAAGGAAAAATGGGTTTGATGTGATTGCATAAGAGGACCTTTCTTTTTTTACTTGGGAGGGTGCTACTAAAAAGAAAAACTACTTAGATGTTAAGTTTGCAAGGTGAAGAACTCAAAATTAGAAAAGGCCWCAAGCCATGTCTGTAAGTAACCTACAACCTGTCCTGCTTATGGCACACACACATTATGAATGTACATTTAATTGTATGACTTAAATTATGTGATACCCTTAGTATATCATGTTTATTTGCAATAGTCCTGCCTCATGAAATTTAAAGGATAACCTAAGGATGAAACAAAGGACAGTTATGAGCAGGGTTCCCCTCTCTGTCTGGTTTCTGAAAGAGGGATATATGTATTGAAAAAGGATGAAAATTTCCAGAAAAGACATTTGCTTCCTAATTAAGTCCATTGACTATAGTCCTGAAGCTCTGAATTTTTTTCTCTGTCTAGGACATAGAGTTTCTGTGTAGTACTGATCGTATCATTTAAGCAAACTCTTCCCCTGTGATCACTACTGTCTCATTTTCTGAGCGCCAAGTCTGAAAGAGCTGGAATATCAAGCCCTTGTAATTACAAAACTTTGATATGAACTATACTCTGAATGCATAAAAGTGGTAGAAGGTCCAGAAACACTTGGCTGTAGCCTTGTAAATTATCCTCCAAAAATGATCTGACATAGGGCAATCTCGGCTTTAGTCTCAGCATCTCTGCTCTCAATTTGTAATAAATAGAGATAACATCCTGTTACTTCACTGGTGTGTTGTATACATAGATTCAGTAATATCTGCAGAGAATGAAGACACAGTGACAAAACTCAGAAAAACAGACAATGAAAAGTGAATACATTTGTGKTCAGTGCAGCTTTTGGATGTTAAGCATTACATGATGCATGAGACCACTCATCAGAAGAGGGAGAAGAAGAATTGTTGTGGATCATGTGGACTAAAGACTTTATTGCAATGCATAAGCAGAATTCAGAGATAAGAGATGATAAGGTAATTTTAACTCTGGTGCTTCCTGGCTATGGAATGGTAAAATTTTMTGTTTTCTTTAGAAATCTGTATATACATGAAAATTTCAGAAGTTTCCACATGCACAGCTATGAACAAGCTCTGTCAATCGCCATTACATGGAAGAGGAACTGAAAYTAAGCCATATGAGTCTAGAAAAAGAAAAATGTTCTAAGGAATTCTAAAAATTCTAAAATTCTTTTGCAGTCAATCTAATCCTTAAATTATCCAGGCTTAGGGAACATTCAGAGAAACAGCTTTTCTAGATTCTCAAATATCAGCTACAGAAAACAGTCTGGTCAACTACAGTTTTCTGGGATATTATGCTCTTCCTTTTTCATGGTATTTTTCTCTAGTCTAATCTTACAGGCTGAATGAATGCAAGTCACTATACATGCATTAGAAGGTCTTAGCCTTAAGTACGACCACTGGACACTGCCCAAGAAGACAAGGTGTCCAGACAGTATAACACCCATTCTGTCTKTTCCACTAGCTGCTCTCTGAAGCCAGTTTAAGTTTCAGTCCTTATTTTCAAAGCCTTTAATAGACTGCACCAAAATTTGTTCTTAAAAAATGTCTTCACTTTTGGGAGCCTTTGGCCACTTCAGGACTGTCTTGTGAAGAATGCTGTGTTCCATATGTGTAGGAACAAGCAGTCAGCAGATGSCTGAGAAGTCAGAAATGCATTCCTGTGGAAGGCATGCAAACTTCTCTCTTATACAACTGCCTTGATTCAGTTTGTTTGCAAAATTGATACATCATTATGACTGCTGTTAAAAGCAGATGCATTTGAAAGTATGTAGCTGATCTGCGCTATGAGAAAAATTACGAAATTTGTAAATGATCACTGCACAGCAACAASTTGAATATCAGAGTGATGAGCAATGTCTCAACACTCCAGGATTAGAGATCAGACAAGAATGAAACATAACACATATGACCCAGGCTAAGGAAAAAAAGGGGCTACCACACCTTGCCTGAGACCATWTTGAACAGGTCTTATTGTGTTTGGTCTTTAGGTAATAGCATGGTAGCTAGAAAAGGCTTCAGAGCCTTGATATACATAAATAAATAAATAAATAAATTGTAAACAAGATTGTATTTCCTTCAAGTGGAGAACTACCTCCTTCAGTTCATCTGACAAATCTGTTTTAGGGTTTCTTACAGTCTTTGCTATTAGACAGAAAATGTATATGACTAATATAAATATATAAAACTGCACTCTTAGTTTGGTTTGGGGTTTATTTTTCTCTTTTATGGACTCACCTATATATTTGCACTTGATGATTCTTTACAGAGGTTTTTACTTGATGTTCTGTTTCGTCTCCTGAAGTTGAGACATATACAGTACCTGTTTCATTAGTGTCACTTGGCTTTTCATTAGACAAGGAAAATGAGCCTCTACAGCATTCAAGGAATAGACCAATAAAGATATATTACTGTCACTTTACTCAATAAGAGCTGATGGGTCATAATAGTATGTCTGATACCAGTACGTTTGCGGAGTCATTTTTTCTTATCAGTCAGTTAATGAAATGAATTTCTATCATAGTATCTTTAAAATATAATGCTCTCACAACTGTCTTTAAAGACCTATTTTGAACCAAATATGTTATCTATCAAAATATTCATTAAAATTAGGTGCAGGCCTACAGGAAAGGACAGATTAAATCATTGAGGCATCTGGGCCTCGTATTCCTCTAATGTGACCTCATTATATCGTAATTTGTTATTGCAGAAATTTAATTTTCTGATGCCATGGAATTATTGAGGGTCTTCCCATTTCCAGCATTTTCACTCTACTTAATTGTAAACTTCTAGATCATTTGATATTTGATACTGGTTGGCTCCAAGATTGGATAGGAAATAGATATGCTGTAAATGAGAAAGCACTTAATGAGGAAAACGTGATCATATCATATTGACTGCTCTCTGAGATAAGAGAAAAATAAATAACAGTTTCACTTCAAACGCCTTCAACTTGTTGCTGACACATTTATTAACTCTAGTCAGGGGACACTACCTCATTGCCTCAGTGAAGAGGGAGATTCCAGACATTATCCATGTTCACCAGYGTACCAGCACCACTGCCAAGCAGTCACTGAACTGAGGGTTATGAGAACMGAAGGAGGAATTCCCTTATCTGTAAGCTTAATAGTTGGACTTTAAATTCAGCAGAATCAGCTCTGATATCACTTCTTCAYGCACTTCCAGTGCTCCACATGAAGGCACTCTTCCCTCCTACTGAAATATATTGTTTTTCATGGGATTCCACTAATCCTCTCCAGCTGAAGTGTGCACTGAAGGACTGAATTTTCCAGAAATGTGTGACAGAAGTTGTATCACCCAACAGACTTTTGTGGTACAAGATCTCATCTCCTAGATATGATGAAACTGCTCTGCAGGGAAGATTCTCTAAGTTCTGGATACTGCATAGCTGCTACATGTGGGACACAAACACAAAGTACCTCCTCAGGCACACAGCTCCAAGCACAAAGTTGTCATAAACTGGAGTAGCCTAATAAGAGAGATATGGCATAATAAATAAAAAATAATTTAGTATTCCTATCTTTTTACGCATCAATCACAAAATGCACTTCAAGGAATTAGCATTTCTCTTTTTGACAAATTGGTGCTTGATCATTCTGGGACATCTTCTACTGCTTCAAAGTTTAAAACAAACTTGTGCAAAAGGTTTAAGAAGATTCTTCTTAAAGAAAAATTTCTCTTTCAGGTTTAGGACCAAAATATCTTTAATTAGGCAATTTCAAAAAAAANAAAAAAAAAAAAAAAAAAAAAAAAAAAAAAAACAGGTAGAGTAACTGAAATGGGTTCTTTACAAACACAGCAATATGAAAAATGCATCCAGATTACTTGCAGCTTGGTCATATATCAATTTACATATACACTTGTGAAGACTAAAATTAAAAATTTTAAGATAGTTCTAAATCAACACTGGGTTAGCATCAGCATTCATATGTAAAATTTGGCCAWGAAATTTAGCTTCATTTTCTATGAATATATCAACTTTTAATTCTCTGCTAAACCACTGTTCTCTACTGAGTACTGTTGCAATGATGTTCCAGACATTCTTACAAAAGAATTTAGAATCCAGAGGTATCCATTTCCTGACCTGAAAGCACAGAATAATCAACTAGAATATACTTCTTCTTTTTTTATTTTTTTTTCTTTGTACAGAAATAAGAACCTTTATTTTCCACTTTGTAAGTGGATACAGGGTTTCTATAAGGTATTAAAAATATCAGACACAGCACACATCTGAACTCCTTTAGGCAGCTTGACGTGTGTTTAAGTGAAAACACTATTCTTAATTACCTTGTAGCTCAATAACCTAATAATTATTAATTTCATAAAAGCAGTAAATAACACTTAAGGCACAAACTCCACTTTTCATCAGTAAAAACTGCCATTTGTTGAAAAGGCTTTTTGAGTAATTTACATTGTTATTATTAATGTGGATTTATAGGAGAATCAAAACTATATTAATTATACCACATCCTCATTATATATTAATAGACTCAGAAACCAAACATTTTGTGCCTTGCAGAGTGAGGTGTAATATTTATATGAGGCTTTGCAGCAGCAGCCAACACGGCACTTAACTCTAATGCACCTACTTTAGAGTATTGACTTGTTGCTCCTGGGAACTCYGAGCTCAAATCCCCGCTGGGAATACAGATACAATGCATTGAGTCTCCGGAACACTCTCTTGGGGTTTTTTTTCTTTTCTCATAAGGGAACATTTATGCCAGTGGGTGCAGTTTGTATTTTAGGAAATCAGTTCCCAGATGCTACACGCATACTGTGTTTATTCCAGGCAAGGCTGTAGAATTCTCTCATTTTGATGCGAGAGAGACTTGAAAAGATGCAGCATGTCAAAGTCAGTGACATGCAGCTATACAAGCACAGGCACAGTTATGAGCTGGACTAATATCTCATCCTCAGAGGCTCAGTAACAGGAATGCTGCTTCTTGTCCTGCACACAAGATATTTGCCTATCWGGAAAGCCTGGTCACTTTGGCAGCTGGTAGGAGCCAGGATTTAGGTTATTGTTTCTGTGCACAAGCTGAGAGCTGAATGACTGTTCAGATTTCAGCTCAATTATAGTAGCTCTTGTATGGCATATGCTTAAGTCAGATGTCAGGCTTGTAACATTATTTGACCATTGATGGCTTCTTTAACTTGACTGAGTTTACTACTGTTTCATCTAGTTGTTGTGCAGGCTGAAAGATTTATTTTGAAGGCTAGTAAAGAAGACTGAAGCTGTCAGCCAGATGTTGAAGTTCATTAATGTCAATATGAATCTTAACTATGCTGATCCATGCTGCCAAGAACTGCTGTACTCACCCCAGCCCCAGGACTTTCCTATGAGAGAAGCAGAAGGGTCTTTGTGGGAAAAGGCACTTTCCCTTGAGCACTGATCTGCCAACCCATCTGGAAGAACCTACAGAGCCTGTAACTGCTCACATGTGGTTTGCCACATTGCCTCTCCATCATATAAGGGGATGTGCACTCGTCGTATCACCAGGTGTCCCTGTCATATACCGTCCACGTCTGCAGGAATTGTCACGTGCCCAGATTACCATAGCCATGCGAAAGCCCAGAAGAAAAACAGAACAAGGGACAAGAATCACTCAAAAAATGGATTCAATCCTTCTTCTGAGAGCAGAGATCTTAAGGAAAAACAGTGATATGACTGGAGCTGCTGTGAATTGTTCTGAGGGGTTAGAGATCATAGGAAACTCTTCCACAGTAACTCTTGAGTGGTCCAGTAGCCTCATTTAAATGCAATGTGTAGAAGTCTGGGCTTGGTCTGGAGATTTCAACCCTTTTCCTTACAAAGTCCCAACCCCACAGTGCCGTAAGGAGTGACACTCCTGCAAAGAGAATTAATTCCTCCCTCCTCCAAAGGAAATGGCAGATCCTCACGCCTAGTGACTGCTCTTGGTCTGTTTTTAGCTTTTCTAAGTTCCTTTTCTTGACTTCACCATTCTCATAAGTGTTTGCAGCTCAAGCTGTGTCATCTGAATATGTCATCAGTCACTGAATAGCCAAGACAGGAACAGTCAGCTGGGGAGGATTCAAGGCTATATAATACTGATCTCTGCCCTCAATAGATTAGGAATATTTTTCCAAGTGCCTCTAATTTTAATCACCCAAGCTGTAGCTTGTACAAAAATATATTCAATGGCCTCCTCTCTAGTGTATTATCTTTATATTAAGGATTTTCTCTTTCACCTCAAGAAGTCAGCTTTGTGGTAGACCATTTAAATTTAAATCTAGTATAGCAAGAGTGGCATTTTTCTGTGGAAAACTGAAAGTACCACAAGTGATAGATTCATCTTTTGCCTCTCTCTGGTTACAAGTGTTGCAGACAGAACAAAATCATTTTTAAACACATTTCTGAAAGTTCAGATCTTTCAGTAAGTGAAAGTAAGTAATTTACTTCTGCCTGTAAGTAATAATTATCTATACAGAAACCATAGTGATAGAGAAAAACAGCCCAGCAGGGTAAATGTAGAATAAGAAATCCTCAGATTTTTCTGAAAGTATTTGAAAGGATCAGTAAGAAATCTGGCTGTATCTCCTTCCTGCCACTGTGCATACAGGATGGGAACACAGTAGGGAAATAAATAAATAAAATAAAGCAGGCATCTAACAGACAGAGCACAGGTGACTCCCTTACGACCCAGATAAAGCCAGTGGTTAGAGACAGGATCAAGCTATAAAGAATGGGAAATGGGTATGGAGACAGAATTAATGTGGGTGCAAATCTGGTATTAGAAAAGCCGAGTTTCAGAAATTCTCTAGGGTTACGCAGAGAGCAGAATTTGTGCTCGTGTAAAATATAAGAGTAGATGTGAATGGGTGAGGTCCAAGGACCATCGATCAGGCATTTTTGCTGAGGTCTCGACTGAACTTCTGCCCTTATCTGTTCACCTATGCGTTTTCCACCCAAGGCACCACAAAGCGGCAGGGCCTCCTCATCAGCCTCCCCGTGGCTGCTGACCCAGGACTCTGTGAGGAATCCCAATGATTCCTACTGACCGCGGGGGCTGTTTTCTGCTCCCTAATTTGTTATGCAGTAGGGCAGATCACCACTGTGCCACTGCAGCCAGCTCCATGGGTGGCCTTTGGGAAGTAATTTTTAGTACRTGGCCATCACGTCCTTTCCTGTTTWGCCTGTATTCATCCCCTGCACTTGTTTGCTTCTCCCAAACAAGAAAGGGATTTCAGTTTCTGGAGGCTGGGAAACTTGTAGAGAAAGCAGCCATTAGTGGAAACTTACAGCAAGGCTTTCAGAAACAGAACAGGTATAACAGTATTTCTCCAGTATATACAGACTATTTAATACTTCTCCCAGTACTTCCTCCCAATGGGTTTTTTTTTTTTTTCCTTTTTTTTTTCTTGCACTGTGGAAAATTTTTCTTGGTAGCTGTTGCTATTTTTTAATGAATCATTAAACTTGTCTGCATTTACCCATGCACAGCGCTTAGCGCTCACGCAGTGTGTTAACCAAGACATCTCTTCCCACAGTCAGGCCTTGCTCCTCGAATTGTTTCTGATCAGCAGCACAGCTTCATCTATGCTCCGCGCCCTCAGCGCTGCGCCTCCCCTATCAGCCGTTTCAGGCAAGAGAGAAAACGTACCCTATCCGCCTATGATATCCTCTTTATTTCCTTGTTGCAGCCCTTTTCATTTCTCCCTGGCTGTTCTCTGGCAGCTGCAGCCCCGGCTCCAATCTGCTGCAGGTGGCTCTTTTTGCCCTTCAGGCTTTCTTCACCATTGTGGTGCATTAATGAAGTGGAGCTCCCTGTCAGACTTCATCAGCAGTCTTGTGAAGGCAGAATGAAATCACTTCTATTGACCCACTGGCATATTTATAGGCTCTTTCTTTTTTTTTCTTTTTTTTTTTTTTTTTTTTTTTTTTTTTTTTTTTTGCTGAGTATGGCAGTTATCACCTTTCCATCCCCATGTTGTGTTTATTCAGCAGAAAGCTAAATCACATCTGTGCACAAGTGGAACATTAATCAGTAAACGTAAGCCACTCATAAAGACTGCTGAACCTATCTAATTACCAGAGCTGGGACAGCTCACAACACCTACCCCTCAGAAGGGTTCACAACCTCATCAATCCTTAGCCCTCTAAGGAAAGCCCAGTGAGCTCACAGACTTTTTCAGCTCTTCCTTCGCTAGATTCTGCCCCCGGAAAGCAGCATTTTAAAGTCTTCCTGGCCTTGTTCTGGATAGTTCTCGTCTTCCACTTGACTTGTTCCCTTCTTATTCTACTTATCAGACTGAACTACTTCTTTATTTCCATGCAGATCCGTGTCTCCCTGCCCTCTTCACCAATATTTCCCCCCTATTTTTCCAATAACTACCAAAATCAATCATTCTTCCTATATACATATGTTGTTGGGGCTGGAGTTTGCAATTGTGTAGGTTTGTGTTACCATACCAAATAGGACATAATACTACATCAGTATGGTAATATTTTCAGTAGTGATGCATAAATAGCAGGAGACTTTTTGATAAACAACTCTGTGTGAAAAACAGCTAGTTGATGCACTCACATCTAGGATGGAAAATAAGGGCTGTCAGACAAAGCTTAGCATTTCTTGATGAGATAACCAATTTGGCTGTCCAGGACAATTCTATAGATAGATGTACTTTAGCTTCTACAAAGAACCTGATTTAGTCTTGCTTCATTCTGATGAAATTAATAGTTCTCTTTCTGACTTTCAGTTAAACAGTTTATTYTCTGAAATTCTAGTCAGTTCCATCTAGAACACATTAAATGAATTGAAAACTAGTAAATCTATAAATCTTAAAATAGGGAGACATCATCTACTGGAGATATTTCTAGGAAGAAGTCTTTTCTTAGTCCAAAAATTAATAGACCTGTTAAAAAGGATAGATCAGTTCCAGAGAAAGAACTGGCTTATTTCAGCATTATGCATTTAAATAAAACTGAATCTAAGAACCAGGACGATAGGCTGCATTTACAAGAAGGGAAGGTAGATCTGAAAAGGACTTTGGGGTCAGCAGAATTGACACAGTGCCTTATAGCAACTAAGAGAGCAAATACAGTCCTTTACTGAGTGATGAAGAGAATGTCAGATAGAAAGTGGCAGGTGTTTATGCCACACTGAGATAGTTAGCATAATCTTCTAACCAGTAACTCTCTCTAGGTTTTATCATATGTAAGAAACTCAAGAGAGAGAGAGCTAAAAGAATTATTTCGTTGACTAGAAAACCTGACTACTGTGAGAGGCTAAAAATGCTCAGTTTAGTCTAAATTCAGGAGATATGATGAAGTAAATACTCAGCCTGTAAATTTCAGATGTTAGTAAACTTCTTTACCTAAGTAGACAAAAATACAGCAAAAGTCAGAGGTTAGTGCTTATGCTGAATAAACACAGTGTTGGAGTGAGATCTAAGATCATCTTAAAACTAAAGGAAATCAACCATTGAGACAAGCTACCTAGATTTGTGTTGGCTTCTCTGTCACTTAGTTAAATAAAGATAGTAAATCTTCCAAAACTAGATGCCATATCCCAACCAGCAGTTATTATATTTGATATCAAAATGGTTAGTACAACCAGAAATCAATTTGGTACAATTTTAGAAGATTAGATGATCTTATACCTGACTAGGTAATAATTTAGGTCCTTTGGTAGGCGGATTTTTCATACTCAGTTCTAATCTATCTTCATGTCCACTACTGGGCCTCACTAGAACTCTGAAAATTTTCCAGATGGCACAATGGAGAACTAGCCTTTTAAGGATTTGCCTAAGTTGTTGAACAAAATTGTTAGACACATGAGGAGACGGCTTTGAAATTCCTATTCACATCACTGGAATACCAGTCAATAGGTGATTGGCATTGGTTGCAAGGATCATGCAAACTTTGCTCAGTCAGGAATTCAAGAAACTGAAATCTAGATTATTGAAATAATTTTTCATCAGATATGAAACCTCCTTTAATTCAACTAATAGAGGTTTTAAGGAAACACATTATTCGAATTACAGAGCTATAAATACAGAGAAATTCAGTGCCTTTATTATCTATGTACTCAGATAAACATTTTGCTCTTTTCATCTGAAGGAAGCCATGAGCTTTATTACTCATGAACTCTTACTGATTAATGTGGTGATTTAGCTGTAGAGTCATGATCTGTTGTTAAACTGTAGTTGGAAAATAGCAGGTGATCACATTCCATCTTGAAAAAAATCAGTGTTGGTAATATAACTTTAATAGAGCCTTAGATTTCCTTATCATTAATGTTTATTTAACATGTCTTATTTGTTTATCCTCAGGACAAAACAGTGGACTTGCCCTTGAATTACACTATTTCGAATGATTTTCAAGCTTCAACTCTGTTTGTAAAAAGCTTTAGATATTTCCCTATAAAAGTAAGCTAAAAMTCCAAGATAAGCCTTTATTTATGGCATCTGAAACCTTTCAAATACAATAGCCTGGCAAGTATGAATTAACAAGATTTTATTATCTTATTGTGAAGACTAAGATTATTCTAAGAAAAGCCAAATGAAACTAGAGGATCTTCCTCTGGGATCTGAGTAGTAAAAAGAAGCTCATCATGTATGTGGAACTGATTATATTGTGGTGTTGAAACAAAATGCAAGAATCAGACAATGCATATTTTTTCTATTGGGAAAAGAACAGCATTTTCTAAATCGCCTGTGATCTCAGCATCCATGTCCTTTCTGTATAAGATACTTTGACTGCCTGCTCCCCCTGGAGAGGGTCTATTGAGCAGGGGAACTGATACAACCTAAGATTATTTATGTTCTTTCTCTTGCCCGCTGTGGAAAAGGAGACTGTGACTACAAGAATGTGCATATATACGACTACAGAATCACTCACATTTTCATCTTTTTGCCATCGTGTAACAGCAACACAGTTACCACAAAGCCACAAAAGCCTCTAGTACATGGTAACCTTTCCCAAAAGCAATGTCAGTTAACTCAGCCCTTAAACAGCAAGGATATCAGGGAAGCAGGGAACGCCAGTACCAACCAGTGAAGKTATCAACCACGTTCCTCAACTCTCCATGTAACCAACTACCGTTCTGATCTGATACTTCTACCACATGCTTTCAAAAAAAGAACACTAAAGAGCTGGTGAGATCAGGCACGATTTTCTGGTGTCACATTTCCCAGCTACTAAGGAAAGGAAGAAAGGAAGAGTGTGCACATGTGTGTGTTATGGGAAGAGGTAGCATGTACAGTTAGAAGAGTTTTTTTGTGCCCCATAGGACATGCTAATTTTGAGTTATCTAGAGCATGTGTGCTCCCATAACTCCCTTTGCCCTTCTGTCTTCCATTCTCCAGCACTCAGAGGGAGCAATGAATTCAGACGGTCAGCCCCCTTCTTCACCACCTTATTCAAGAAAGGTGGAGACTTGGAGGGTGTTTCCTCTTTTCTCATTAAATTTTGTCTATACATCCCTACTTTTGAAAACGTCAGAAAAAAAAAGTGAGGGCTTTTAAGAGAAAGTGACCAGTTTTCTCTTGTCAATGCAAATTTTACCTTCTGCAAGAAAAAATGACTTTTACTAATATCCCACAGAGGGTTTGCCACGAGCAAGTGTGGTAGATTCTTGTGGACCAAATATTGGCTATTTGACATAAAAACAACCTCAAGCTTGTAATATTCCAGAGCTAGATGATCCCTCTCTGGCTCTATGCTCAATCAAGTTTCCTTACATCATCTGCCTACTGTCCGTATTGTCCTAAGGAATTAGTTCTACCAATGGAGGTGGAGTTCTTACCATGTGCACAGAGAGTATTAGGCAGTCTTTACAGACTGCATGARTAAAGACTGTTATGGTGAGATTCATCACAGCAGGAGCTAAGGAATTTCACCCAGTAAAGCAAATTGATGTTGTTACCTTGATTCCTTTTATAGTGAGAAATGACTTTGCAAGTAGTTTAGGGAGCAGATAGATAGAATAGGTATAGTTCCTGGCTATCTCTTTCAACCTAATTCTGAGGCAAGTAACCTCTGTAAAGAYAACACGTACAGAATGTCAGAGGTGGATAAGGTATAGATGTAGAACTTATGCCTCAGCTGAAGGCAACGCATTGATAAGGTCCCCCCTCAGTCTCCTCTTCCCCAGGCTGAAGAGGCTCAGCTCTTGCAGTCATTCCTCATAGGGCAGGTGCTCCAGCCCTCTGATCATCTTCATAGCCCTACGCTGGACTCTCTCCAGTAGCTCCATGTCTCTCTTGCACTGGGGAGCCCAGAACTGGACACAGTACTCGAGATGAGGCCTCCCCAGGGCTGAGTAGAGGGGCAGGATCACCTCACTCGATCTGCTGGCAACAGTCTTCCCAGTGCACCCCAGGAAGACATAACAAAACCTTCTACCTACATTATGAAATGACCCAGCATAAAATGATCAAAGATGCACTTCACAGGTGGTTCTTTAAGACTGTTATCCTCAGTGAGATGCTGAGCTGTTACTGTAAGAAGTATTATGCACAGGTAAAAGAGTTTCTTTTTGCTCCAGGGGATATACTAATTTTGAGTTATCTAGAAAATGAGGTATTGCTGTACATTCAAAGTGACATACAGTCAAAAAGGGAAGGAAAAGAGAAAGAAAGAACAGAAAAGGACACACAGTGGCAGAAGTGCCCCAGTGCAATTTAGGTATCTCTTCTTTTTAAAAAATAAAATAAAAATAAATAAATWAAGTCAGTAATTGGATCAGGGACATGTCATGCATCAGAAGATGCTCTTGTCTACAATGTGTGTCATCCCTTGCCATTGTTGACTGCATTGTAAACTGATAAAACAGAAACAAAGAGTTTTCACTTGCATGATCTCTCTCACCCCTGTGACTTGAACATGGCACAGATGTGTGCTCAAGGCCACTGGTATTCCTGTTGCCACAGTGATATCTCTGCCCAATACATCCCTGCTGTTTTAAGGCACACCACCTTATTATAGCTCGGCATGTTTCATAAACTCATTCAAAATCCACAAACCTTAACATTTATATTCTGGACATTTCTACTTTCATGTCACAGGCTATTCGAGGGGCAGCTTTTCCTTGATGTCTTGTTGACTATTATACATCTGTCATATGAAGTCAGAATGCTGCTGAGGCAACAAGGATTAATGCCTTACCATGCATTTCAACTAAATGGGAGAAAGAGTAGGGGTAGAAGGGATAAGAAAAAGCAAGAGGATAAGAGGAGAATAGCAAAATTTGACAAATGCTTTTCTCAGCATTATGTCAAACGTTTACAGAACTGCACAATTAATAAAAAGAAAAAACTCTGCACTAGAGTCCCTAATTACTATTCTACACAGGGCGGAACACTTCTTCATTATCCCTTTTTGAATTGATTGTGTACATCAAACAGTCAAGATATAAATAAAATATGCATGCATGCATAATACCCTCACATTAAAGTAGAAGGCAATTAACCTATGATTTTTCATTAATTAAATTAAAATAGCCCTCTGAAAATGTCTCAAATCAAAACAAGTTCCTTACAGAGTATTTTTTTTCTTTCCATGATGCAAGGAGACTGCTTGTAAAATCATTGGTCCAATGAAATTACAATAAACCTCCTCAATTTTATCAAAGGCTATCAATTTTCTTCTGTTACACCAGTGTTCTAAGTGATAAGCCTAATTACAACATTGGTTTTATTTTTCCATCTTTAAAATATTATTTACAGAGGTTTGTTCACTGTTTAGTGCATTGTTTACATTTTATTTTACTAATTATAGTGATGTGCTTCAAAATTACAAAATTACAGTAGGTATCGGTCTGGTCAGAAATTTGGTAAACAAGACCTAAGTCTAAGAGTAGGTCACTTTTCTCTCTTAAATTTTAATAGAAAGTAAAAAATTCAGTTATCTTAAGAATTTTTAGAGCTCAATGAGCATTTTCRATTAACTGAATTTAGATTACATTACAAGACAGAGGTAAGAGTAAGTTTGCTTGCTGCCCAAATGTATTTTTTGTTAATCATTGTATTCTGATATAGGTGGGGTTATTCTAAAGATACACCTTCAGAAGTCTATTTTCTTTGTGGATTTTGAGGACACACGATGATAAAAAAAAAAAAAAAAAAAAAGGAAAAACATATTAGAGCCAAGAATAGTCACCAGATAAGAAAATATCTACTGCAAAATTGCTGCTTCTAAGCTACAAGTGATTCTCTTCCTCAGATTTAAAGAACAAATATCTATAGAGTCTCCCCAAGTCATAAATCCAGATAGAAAACATGCTGGAGTTTGGTTTTATTGGAGGTTTTGGTACTCCYGTCTTCTGCCAAAGCCTGAGGATATATTATTTGAGACCGTTCCAGTTATTTCTTTACCTTTGATGCTAAGATGCCACAAAATAAACTATCTGCTCCTTGCCACTTAAAGTTAAATCTTAACATGAGAGAAGTTGGATACTGCCTTAAAGAGGGAAAAGCTGTTTTCAAGTACGGACTATATAAACAACAGTGGTAAAACAACTGCACATAAGACTACTTCCTTTAACGTAGAAATTTCTTAGCTTTTCAAGATTTATGTAAATACTGAATTTAAAAGATTTTGCATATTAAATAATCATAGTAATAACTTGTTAAGTTCATTACATTGAAAATAAACCACAGAAATAATAAAGTAATTTCTCTGGTATAGATCACACAGGCAGTGATAACAGAATGAGAACTAGACTTGTATTCCCACTCCTAAATGGTCCTGAGAGCACTTAAGCCAAGAACAGTAAAGAATAGAGGGCACTTCCTACGGCTTAGGGACGTGCTTTTGCATGCTTGAGCATCCAGTGAAATCCAAAGCAGATCTGAGGAGGCACAACAAAGCGATTGGTTCAGTAGCATCGCAGAGGCAGCAAAGAAGGAAAGAGAAGCACAGGATGTATCCACAACACCTGTGTAGGAAGTTGTGCACCGAGGCACAGAAGGATAAGGACCGATACTCTGTCCTTTCTACTCTTGCAGATGTCACAAGATGGAATCTTTGCCCATTGTGAGCACGATCTTTTTCCGCTGAAGGCCATTCCCTTGTAATCAGTCCTCTGCGTTATTTTATTCAGCCAACTGTATCCATTTCAGTTTCGGTTCACTGAAAATGAGAAAAACCCTTTGTGAAGGAAACAGCAGCAGTGGCTTATGGCACACATTGGGATTCTGAGTAAATGAGTACATCACAAAATCTCTGAGGACGAGACTCACCATGGTTCATGGTTCTTYGTCCTTAAAATGGGGATGATAATGACCTCACACAAATGCTGTGAGGATACATACATCAAAGATTGCATGGAATTCAATCCATACAGTAYTGAATTAGCAGAGAACAACAGTTACATCTGTTTTGTCGCAACTCTGTTAGACCTGTCCACAGTCTCTACTCAGTCTTTCACATGGCATACTGTGGACTTCCAATTTCCATGCCAAAACTTCCACTTTCTCCCAGGGATAATCCTCAGAGTTCTGCTACTCTCAGGGCTTTCTGCTCATTTTCTCTGCTGCCTCTTCCAGTGGGTCCAAACAAATTTAAAACAGCACCAGGCTGTGTGTACATGCTGGCAGCATCCCTGCTGCTCCTCCCGTAAAAAGCCCCTTGCACAGATCAGCTCACAAGTCAYAACACAGTTCTTAATCTAGAGCTCTGCTTTCACATATCTAGTCTCCTTTAGAGAGATTAACTAGAGTTAGAGGTTAATGTCCAGCAGTTGCTCCACCAGGTATCTCTGATGTAATTCCATTTGAATGTTGATAGCTCATTTACTAACATATGCTTTTGTGATCAATATTCTTTACTTGTTTGCCTGCTCTGGAGAAGGAATTAATATTGAATTACCAAGGTTCTCTAGTCTAGCTCGATRACTAGAAACAAACAGGTGAATTAAGTCAGACGTATCGTTCCTAACAACAATACAGAAATACATCACACTTCCCCTTTTTTCTATTTAAGATTTAACAATTTAATGAGAAATAAAGATCAGAAATTTCACAMAAAGAACTTCTCTTCCAACCACCTACTTTTCTCCCCAACTGATTAACAATCTAATTAAACTCAGAATAATTGTTCTCAATCTGTGTTTAGCTTTGAAGATAAACTACTTCTCCTTCAGACCTGAAGAAGGGCTTATGGGCTGGTATATTTTTTTCAACTACGTGAGTTGCTGTAGTAAAAGATGCTACTTCTCACACAAGTCTTGCCATGCATTCATTATTGCATGTGAATGCTTGACATGTTGGTGGCTATTCAGACCCATTTCCTTCCAAGAGCAAAGAATAAATACAAACTCTCACACATATCACAGCAGAGGCACCATCAGAAAATTGACTATACTGCCTGTATGTCTAGAAAAAGATATCCTGGTATATTTTTAAGCTTGAATTCTTTTATCTTTTTTAAAATATTAAATGGAAAAAAATCAATGCTTTTAGGAAGCATAAGGTGTTAGAAGTTTGACAGAAGACTCTATCAAGTACTGCCTTCCCAGTCTAGTTATCAGATATTTTCTCTAATTAATTTAACTGATTCTCATCCTACAAAAATACTGCAAGGTATTCATTCATCTTCCCCTGGAAGACAGCTTTCAGCTCCTGAACTGTCATCCTAATTTCATTCCTAACAAGTAAATTGAGTTATTTTCTTCATCCAAAGGAAGATAACTCCTAATGCTCTCTGTTGCTGCTYTCAAGCAGTAGAGTCCACAGTGCCACGGAAGAGCAATTGACCTGTTGCAGGTACTTAGCTGACCCTTTCATGTGCTGTGACTGGTCATACCCATTACTTGTTGCAGAACTTTAAAAATGGTTGCATATCTCTATTCCTCAGGTAAAATGCATCCACAGGTCAGGCGAGATCATATCTGAGATACTACCATTTGTAAAGACATTTTTCATCAAGATTACACATGACCGTATTTTTTTTCAGTGAGCTGGAGTCATTTAATAGGCTCGGCTACAACTCCGTAACTTTACTGTAAAAATCTCTAGGCCAAGAAAATAGCCACTGTGAACTGAAGTGCTCATTGCATGTCAAAGTGATTTGGGAGGAAAATGGATTTTGCGATCATAAGCTCCAGGATTTAGGCATTATTCTTGAATTCAGAGAGGAAAGATTCAARTGAGGGTGGAATGGAAGGGCACATATTCCCATCACATCACATTCTTAAAAAAGTAAATAAAACACAATAACAGCTTATGTCTAGGACATGGGCATGGTCAGTGTTTCTACTGTAAAGTTACCTGGAATGTGTGTTTTACTCCTTGTAACACTTTCTTCCTCCCATCAGTTGTTTATTATTATTATTATTATTATTATTTTCTTGAACTACTTTTTTTCTCTTTCTGAGAAATTGTATTTGAACCAGGTTCATTATATGTAAATGTCTTTTAGCTGTGAGCAGCTGAAGACCAGTGCCTTAGACCCCACAGGTGCTAATAAAAGAGAGTATCAATTATGTGCAAATAGAAATGGAGAGTTTTGGCTTTACGCCATACGGGTTAGGAGTTTCATTTTTTTGGGGGGGGGACTCAAAGCTAACTATAAATTTCAAAAACCTCTTTAACTTTGTACTCTTCTTCCCACCGCTCCTAGATTAAAGAGTTTGTGAAAAGATAAAGAAAATAGTTTCCAAACCAAATGCACACTGGGAAATTTTTAATGGCCATGAAATTCTCCTTTTGCCAGCATCTCAGTAGACTTGCATAAATATAAAGAAGCGAAATTGCAAACAGCTGTGGTGTCATAGGCTATCATATGGTTTTCTATGATTATCACCTAAAGAGACAAACAAAGAAGAAAAAGGGAAARTATTACCAAATTCAGAGGGGAGGAGGATGGGGGCACTCTGCCTGCCATTTGCGTTAATGGGGAATCGTCTCAGCCAGATTCACCCAGAGAAGCTCCGGCACAAGGAATAGAAGAAAAAGCAGACACATCACAGGACAAGGCATTAGCCTGAGATTTTCTGCTCATGTTATGGCACAAGGTACTTCAAGATCAGCTGAGCATTTCAGCAAATTCAAGAATCACAGATAGTTACATTGGCTTTCAAATATTACTTTTTTAATTTTTACAGGTTGGAAAGAAACATCAAATACAGGCAGAAGACTCTGGTTACAGAAGTCTAAAGTTTTGCTACAAAAAGGTTGGTTTTTTTCAAGATCAGCAGGAGCAAGGAGAAAACACCTTAAACACTACCATGATGCTCTGTAGCTACCATAAAGCATTTCCGTGAAYGTGGCAGTAGGGGAAAGCAAGGACATAAACACCAATATTAAAATAATTCTTTTAATTATAAATGTCTATTAAAATACACAAAATTGTGCCAGATCATCATGAATGCATTCCCAGGAATTTCCCAGATCAAAAACTGCCCACAGTTTCCAAGAGAACTTTGCATAATTTCAGCTCAGTGACAAATTRTAGCCGGATCGGATAGCTATTCATTCATTCAAATTTCCCTCTGTAAGGACTGTATTAGATTTACTCTTAAAAAACAATTAATGGATCACTGGCATTTCTTCATGTTACCTACTTTACCATGAGAAAGAAGAAAAACCTGACAGGTATTAAAGCTTGTAAATGGCCTAAAACACAAGCTCTTGTTGTTTTCTTACCTGTCATGAGAGAAGAAAAGAAGTAAACACTAATTTAAGTTAGTCTAARCTGCCTAGATAAAGAAAAAAAAGACATGATTCTAAAAAAATTATATATTTGTAGATCTGTCTTTTAAAACCTCTGTATTATATGCATCTATATTCAAGAAAAGCAGGAAAAAAGTGTAGGATTTACAAGTTACAACTTCAGCTCATGTTAGGAAACGGATACATCACACTGTATCTTTTTGTCAGAAAACTGTGATGGAGTTCAAACTGTTTAATAAGCTTAATTCTTGCTTAATTAAGCAAGAAGGCSCATGTGCCGAGATCAGAGCAGGTTTGCCGGAGGACTGATGAGCACTGGCCCCCATGACCTGTGTAGTTTCCAACCTACTCCTGTTAGAGGGCAGTCAGGTGATGGTAAAGGCATTTATACTGTTGCAGGGGAGGTTCAGACTCAGAGTATAAATCAGCTGGTGTTTTCAGAAGCGTTGCACCCAGTCTTTTCAATCCCTATTGCATAAATGAGAATTAAGGCCCACAGTGAGGTGCTGACATCACTGGCGTGTCCCACCAGGGAGAGCTCTGCAACTTAGCCTGAGCATACAACTTGCTTGTAAATAACATAGGAATGAAACTTGTCTGGTCTCAGAAGCCAGACTGAACCAACAGTTGGCTTASCAATAGCTAAGACATATGTTAAAGGCATAAACCAGAATTTGTACTCTAAAGAGAAAGGAGATTACTCATCTCTCAAACTGCCTCCATGCCTTTAAAATCCAGCACTGCACTGGGCATATCTACTATAATTTAGATTACTCTGAGAATGTCATATTATTTGTAGCAAACAGATTATCAGGAGGCAAGTTATTTTCCCCAGAGCTTCTGCAGGAGGAAACTCCCACTAGTGTCAGAAGCCTCCTCCGAGAGCAGACAGCTGGCAGAGCCCTGGGTTGTTTCAGCAGGCAACCAGGTAGCAGGAGGAACAAACAGCTGAAGGAAGGAGAGAGAAAACGCAAAGCTAGAAACTTGACGGGCCAGAAACTTTCTCTGTTGCGACAGATCTCCTTTAGGAGACATCTGATTTCTGMCCCCCGGCAGCCATTACTGCCTCCTTGCCAGAGGTTTCCAGCCCTTTCCTGGGCTGTTGCAGCTCTTTGTATAGCTGCAGCCTAACCAAGCACTTGGAGTTGGGGGGGGGGAGATGGTGTGTTTTGCTGTTTGTTTGTTAGCTTTGCTGAATTTTACTTGTTTTTATCAGTCTTCTAATACCAGCTGCACCTATRAGGCAAGATTAACAACCTCAGTATCGAGGAGCACATGGGCAGGTTTAGGCCCCAGGGTATTACACACAGTCTGTAAACGGAGCCTGAAAACATCCAGAACACTGTGACTGTAAGCGTTATTTCAGGCCATAGGCAGGAACTGCAGCAGCTTTAGTGAAAACACCCTTAGCAGGCAAAACACCCCCTGCTTAGCTTTTCTGGATTGTTCTTTACTTTGTCTCAGATGTAAAAATAATAACTCATAAGCCAAAGCCTTGAAAAATGGTATTTAACGTGCCCAGTCATGGCTCGTGCCATGGAGGCCGTGTAAGAGGGCTGAGCTCGCTCCAGTAGCCCCCAGTACCTCCCTGCTCGGTCTCACAGGCGGCACGGAGGGGTTTACTCAGGGCTTCGTTTCTGCACGCTGAACACGCACAATCGGTAACCTCATCCTCACGTAGTATCTGTTCCTCTCTGCTCTCTGATGAAAGAGCACAAAGCCTTCTAAGAACGAGAACTGAAGTGTTTCCTCTGTGCTTGAAGGGCCCTTCCCTAGGCAGGAAGACTGCCTCTGGCTCTTTTTTCTAGCACATTGCAGTTTGGGGTCATTGCATGTGAAAGAACATGTAGTATGCTGTCTCCACATGCTCCGTGGAAATCAGCTTACCTGACTAAACTACACTTGACATGTTTAACAGTGGTGAAGCATTACATTTCAGAAACTGTGGGGTCTCCATTTTGATCCAGGATTTTTTTTTAAGTTGAATTTTCAGGAAACATATCACTTGTCTGCAAAGATGTGTAGAGGAGTTCCCCTTATTAAAAGAAGACCTTGAAGTATTTCTCTTCACTTTCCTTTGAAGTCTGTGCAAGTTATCCAGGGTTCGTACTGACTCTCCGTGTGAAGGGAGAAAATKCATTGTTCTTGAGAGAGGAACTTTAAATGTCAGAGGCTCCAATATCTGGCCAAACAGAGCCAGGCAAGGAAAAATTCACATACTTTATCCAAAGGGACTCAGGACAAGAATGACCATCCAGCCTTACCATGCAGTCAGAATGGGGCAGCTCTTCGGCGCTCAACATCACTCGTAGGGCAGCATGTAGGACTCTGAATTGCAGAAGAGATCCTAACTGGGCTTGAGGAAYGTGGGGCAAAGCACCACTCCTCAAAGGCCTTATAGCTGGGGCACAGCAGCAGAGACTGCAGGTGGGCTGCCAGCAGTGCAAGTGAGTGGGAACAGCACAGGATGGTTGGGAACGGCCTTGGAGTTAATGGGTGCTATGTAGGCAGTTGCTGGGTTTTATCTGTGACAGTTCAGAAAGGATTAAATGGGAGAGGAAAGTTTTKGGGGGAAGAAGTTCCCTCCAGTGCAAGGGAGAACATGGCAAAATCCAAAATGATGCTACACGAACATGAACTATTGATCATAGATGCATCACAGGAAGATCAGAGGTGGAGTTTACATCTCAATATTGTAGAATTGTAAAAACAACAACAAAAAAAGAGAGACGGATGGGACCTCACGACCAAAGCCAAAGGTGTCATCCAGACATTCCTTTGCTGGTGTTTTAGACCTCACTCTTCTTGAACCATGCTGATAGTGCATGAGAAGAAGAAGATATGAAAGCCTTTACAAGTAAAAGGAAAAGGAAATCATTGGTATGAAAAAGAGCATCCATAGTATGGGAAGGGCAAAATGGCAACAGGGCTCTAAAAGGATATGGGAGAGCCAAGCTGGCAGCTGTCRATACTGAAGGAAAAAAGATTTTGCAGTAGTTAATTTATAAGAGTCTGGATGAGAGTATGATTTGTGTAGATGGACAAGAAAGGCTGTAATTTAAAGATGTTCTGTGGAAATCTTTGCAATACAGCCATAAGGCTGGAACAAACAACTCCAATTCAACCCAAGGCAAACCAGGCCTACAAAACAGGAAAGACTTTTTGATATTTTCCAGAGTGACAAAAGTAGKAAGGAACAGGATTACTGCCTGTGAACCTGAGAAGACACTAACAAGATGAGGCAAAATTGCCTGGATAGAGAAACTGAGGCACAGAGTACAGATGTAGATCTCTGAATCATTAACATAGCAACAATAGCTGAAATAATGCTTGTAGGACATAGATCCAGAGTGAAACAAAGGCAATCTGAAACTGAACGTTAAGGAATTCCTAACCAAAAATGGGAAAATAGCATGTATGTGATCTTTATAAGGAAGAGACAAGGTCATGGTTTGTAAAGTTTCGCTATGAACATGAGAAACACAGAATAAAAGTCTTAAGAGTTCAGTCAAAATGCTATGTTCTGGCTTTCTTTCAATGTGAAAAATTCCTATTTTCTCCATGAGATGTTAACTTCTATTAATGAACTTCTATACAATGAACACCTGCTTAACAAAACTTTTTTTTCCTGACGAAGCAGAATTTCCCAGAGAACAAAACACTATTTTCTGATTGGATCTATCAGTAAAATCTCCAGGATATTTATCACATCCTTGTAGACGTTTCAACAGCAACAATAACAAAAAAAATACAATGTATGACTTCTGGTCATTGCTGTATTACAAATAATAAGTAGAAGTGATGTGCCTTTAAATCTACACTATTGTAAATGTTTAGGGCTTTAGGAGAAAAACATATAACAAATGGCATTAAATTAAGGGTCTTATCCCTTCAGATGCAGCAGCCTTAGTTTATGAATGCCCTCATCACCAAGTGAAGATGTCACAGGGTCAAGCTTGAAGTGAAATCAGTCGACAGGGTGGACATGTAAATTGCACTGCAACCTAAGCTTAAGCATGGAGGTAATGATTGGTATAAAATACCAAGCTGTAAAGAAAAAAAGCATTGCTATTGCAGGGAAAAATATCCAGGTATCTGAATATCAAAATGTTTTAGGTATGAAAGGTAAATAAATTGGCATTATCCAGTGTCCAAAGTGCCTAGTTAATTAATTTAAAGGAACGCTAAATAACCTCTCAGACGCCATTCAAAAATTAAGAGGCAGGATTAAATCACTCACTGACACACACACACACACACACACACACACACGCACGCACTGTTCCTCAGCCCTGCTCCATTTAGCTCTTTACGACAAGGTCATATGTAAGAAGTCTAGATTGCTTGGACTCAGTTGACAATAATTACTTTACTCTTGGCTACCATCCTTTCAAATTTGTTCTTAATCTGGCATGTTCTCTTCATCAAGTCCTTTATGACTGTCTGTTTAAATGAAACAAAGTATTTTCCAAGGGTGGATACAAGACAGAAGCAAGGAGTAGGGTATTTAAGGTGCTAAACATCTGTAATAAAGAGAAAAGTCCAAGACTGTTTGCATTAACCAGTGTAATATCACATCTGTTTCAGCCTAGAGAAGAAGATTTGCAGGTGACAGGTGAATGTGGTGACATGAAATCTGTAAGGTATATAGACACTGCGGTGGCTCCTTAACAGGTTGGTTTATGTATTGCAAAAACAGAGAATGATGTATTGATACTTTTCTTTCCAATGCCCACTTTTCAAACTGGATGAGCTCCAAAGAAAGCAGGCTGATAAATATTCTTTATCTTCCAGAGCTCTCAATGCTAAGCCTTCTAGTTGGAAAAAGAAACAACTCTGGGTTTGCATGCTATATACTGTTTTTCAAATATTTTGAATTTTATGATATTTAAAGGGATTTTATGACTCAAGATGTTGAATATACAAACTGATTTTTCAGCCACAACTCTCCTCCCTACATTTTTTTCAATAAGCTGACTTACCTCTCTTTCAAGTACATTTATCAAAAACATTGTTTTGTTGACAAATCTTCAGCAAAATAAGAAATTCAAAATTAAACCAAAGTTACTCACACATTCCTATGCTTGAAATTTATGGTCAACTAAGCAGCTAACACCTTTAAATTCCTACCAAATAGTTGGACATTTTTAGCTGCTGCTTCTGTTTGAAAATAACTCAGTGAAAGAATCTAAGCTTTTCATATTTACTTGTCAATAAACATTAATCTGCAAATGGTTTATGGAAATATCGTGCAGGCAATGGGTGCCTCACAATCTGTTTGTTGTTCCTATTGCCCGGTAACTGCTAGCGCTGTAATCTGCAGTCACACTGGTCACCTGGCTTGGTTTCCACTTTCTCGCAGAATGACTCCTAAAAGGCTTCAAAAGGCCACCAAATATTTTTATTCAAATAGTAACACAACACCACATTTTTCCTTCCCACGGACATTCTTCTGGAAGAGATGCACTCAGAAAGGAGAGATGTTCTGAAGCATTTGCCTAAAGCCAAGTATTTCAAAAGTGACTATTTTGGGTACCACAATTTCAGTGTTTTCCTGACAGACATCTGTAAAGAATCTGTTTACAAATCCCAGTATCTCAGAACCAGGCCCTCTGAGAGGTCTCAAGCTGGATGGTCAAGAATTAACGTGTTCAATATCTTTAGCATTTTTGAAAATTCTAGTTCATGATGACAAGAACTACTTTTCTCTTTGACCTGTTCTCCAGGCTGATAAGATTTKCATAGCATAACATTTTGGGGTATCATCTTTCTGTCGTAATTAAATTCAGATAACTTGTACTCTTTTTTTTTTTCCTTGGGGATAGCAATTTTACAGTAAAAAGAAAAAGAAAAAAGGAGGAGAAAGGGGAATGTGCAAATTAAATGACAGAATGAAGCCTCAAATTACCATAGATATAACATTTACATTTTTCAAGGTCATGTGTCAAATATAAATGGAATAATGAACCTTTGTCACTCTGTGGCATCCCATGCCAGGCAGCTTATGCATCAGCATCAATACAGTTGCTTTGATGAACTGCACTCCTGTACCCTGCTGCTCTAACCTGGAAGTTAAAAAGGCAGTAATTAGGTACTCTAAAAAGGAGAAAGAAAAACAGATAAAATGAGGCTGAGTTGCTAGTATTCTTAATTACAGAATTGTTATTTAATAAAAAGCCAAAAGAACTAAACAAAATGCACAGAAGAGAGGTAAATGGGATGGAATYGGGATGTTAATGAAAAGGTTGATTAGACTGCGGCTGTGGGAGTCACATCTGAACCATGAGTTGCTTCAAGAAAATGAGAAGGTAGGAATGTGGGGAAAAAGGAKAGAGCTGAAGGAACTATTATTTACACTCCTATGATGGAGTGCACAGCAAAAAACATACATCAAAGCTATTCTTTCAGAAGACACAGGACTGCATGAAAAACTCTCCAACTGGGATGATTTATTTTATTCTAAACCATGTCACTGCAGTGAAACTGGGCAGTACCTTCCAGAAAGGAAAGCTGTAGTTAAGTGTATACTGTAAAGGAGGCTGTATATTATAATCCAATTTAGGATATGTTATATTGTATCATTAGAGAACATTTTTCACCTGGTTCAGCACAAAATATCTTAATGGATTTAAAACACATGCCTCTCTTTCTTTTCTCTTCTCTTCTCTCAGTGCTGCATGAATAAAACGAAGCTRTGGGTAATAATTCTGATCCACGTGCCTTGCTGGGAAGTATATGTTACTGAAAAAGTAAAGGGACTCCAGAGTTATATATGTTAGTCATATTGTGAAACTAGTCATTTGAGGAAATGATTAAAATTTGCAGCCATTTCACAAAATGGCTGTTTCATTCAGTCATTTTGTAAAATAACAGAAAGTTTCAGGCCTTTAATGAAGTTAGTGAAAATTGTAGGGGGGCACCATGTAGCATGCCTAACCTCCTGTTGCTCAAATTAACTGAAAAGACTGTATCTGTTTTGCTTTTCATCCACCTGAAGTTCTAGTTCACTGCATTTTACTGGGTGCTCTGCCTGCAAAATTCATGCTGTGCAGACTCCTTCCTGCAGCTCAGAAAGGTTGTGATGATAAAGGCAGAGGGCAGCATCTGGGGCAGGATTTTCCAAGGCTTGGTTAGGAGGGTGCTCTAGAAGTGAAGGGTRACTTGGCTCCTGGGGTCATGGTGGATGGAGAGTTCGGTAAATCTGCATGAAACATTTCAGATAGAGCTTGGAATATAGGAAGAGGTCTAACCTTTACTTTAGCAATAGTTTCAGTTTGGCTGTCTGAAGCTGTGTTAGATGTGGGGTTGCTGTGTCTTATGGATATGTTGATGCAGCAAAGYAAAAGAGTGCTGAGCGTTGAAAGCAGATCTTGCTCACTCTGGAGGTAGTTGATGATCCCTGGTGGTACAGAGGTTGAGGGAAGCCTGAGTTTGGGATCAGTACTGAACAGAGCTGCTTATGGATTGCAGTTTATGACAGCTAGTGGTCTTTGACAGCAGCACAGAGCAAATTCCCACAGTCCAGACTCATGAATTATTGTCTCCCATCCACACTAGGAGCATATCCTTAATATTGCTCTTGGAACGGTCCTGGATTTGTGGGTGTCTTCCTTTTCCATGCAACAAGCTAAGCTAAGCCCAAAAGCTTTAGGTCTTGGATGATGTTAGCAGTAAACTCAGTTTTGCTGTCACTTTCAGGAGCACCAAGYAGAATAAAGATAATGAAAGCTGAAATACCACTTCTGGTGCTTTTACTAGGGTAAAGGCTCAAAGAACACAAAATTTGGTGAGATGGTCTTGGCACACCATTATTCACTTGAATTGCTTGAGATCGAGCTTGCATACCGATGAGGTCAGCTTGCCCTCATGATGAGAATTCATTGCTTTACACAAGTTTTACATCAACACTTTAAGCCACAGGCCTCTTTCTTTGCTTCTGGCAGTCAAGATAGAAAGATTTGAAGCCTCTCTTGTCATATTTCCGTATTTAGACAATAAATATTTTATAACGTGGTCACAGCCACCATAGTCTATAGCAACATGTACTCTTCTGAGGATTTCACATGTCTTCAATACTCACGCAGTATATAGGAGATGCTTATTTAGTACGACACTTCTTGACTAGCTTCATTGTAGCCACACTGTAGAATTTCATACTTATGAGCAGTGGAGGAAATGTAAAAGAACTAACTGGCAACTAGGTATCTAAAGARAGGAATACATGATGATGAAAGAAGAAAGCAAAAAAAAATATTTAAAAAAGTTCTTTAAAACTTACTTTGCAAGCAGATAGTATTCACATCTTGATTTTGTTCTTGGCTTACCTGTTTGATCTCAGCAATAGTTGCACAGTACTCTTCTTTAGTACCACATACTCTGGGCACTTCTCATACTTCTTGTGAAGTTCTTCCATGAAACTCCTTGCAGAATAGAGTCACCTCCAGCAGTGACTACCAAACTAGCACAGGATCCTTGCCCAGTAACCCCCCTTTTCACAATACGTCTGTTACCAAGTAAGACAAACAGTTAAATAGTGTAGCAGAATACCCAGCGTGTCAGTTATTTCGTGGAACGTGCAAAACTTTTAGTCATTTTACCAAATGAGTGAGTGGGGGAGTCATTTTGCAAAATGACTGAAAATTTCAGTTATTTCATGAAATGATTGGTTTCACAATACAGCTAACATAGCATGCACCCAGCTGAAAAGAGAAAGTTCCAAAACAGATCATGTTCTTCAAACCCCCTCTTGTGGCTGTATTGAATAACACAATAAAATGCTGCATTTTACTGTAATCTTTTGTTTAAAGACTGCAGTGATTGTTCAGGAAGGAAGAAGACCTGGGAGCTCTTGTTTTGTAGCAGAGTATATCCTGGTGCTTTATATTCTTCCTTGAAAAACTCTGGCAGAAGTGTTAACTTTTTCTTAAATTCTTGCAAAAATAGTAGCACATAGTGTTTGAGCTGGACACCTCCATAGAAATACAGGACAAAGCAGTGGCCAAAAGTGACAGTAGGGATCCACCAGCTAGTCTGTCAGCTGAGACTATTTAGTATATTTATATATGTCTAGTAGGTCAATAYAGCCTTGATCTTTTTCTTTCCCTGAAAACCATTTTAAATACGCAGTTGGTCTTTTACCTTAGCTTTGCAGTCTTCAAGCTGAGCTGAAATAAAATGCAGGTGTCTGGAATATACTGTTTTTAGCAGGTAGCTAGCAATGAGGAAGCTTTTACAAATGCTGCTGCCATTCAAAGTCAGCCATTTATTCGGCCAAATTCAGCCATTTAAATTCAGGTAGCTTTGGAAAAAAGCTGGTTACAAGGCAAAGAATGTTGTCCTCCTAAGTAGGAACCAAATAATTGATAAAGCTTAAAAGTAACTTAAAAGATCAGCTGACATTGTATCATACATCCCACTGTAAAACAAGATTACAGTAAGGAGAGAGAAGGTCATTGTTTCCAGAGAAAATTAGTACTTAACTACAAAGTACTTCAAAAAATAGTGAGGAAAATTATGGTAGAAGTTTTGATGAACTCCATATATCTCTGGTGCTGCCTGGAGGAAAATCAGCACCTTGGTCTTGGGAAATCGGATGTTGACAACCCAGTTACAGAAATGGTATCACACTTAGAGTGTCTATCAAAAGGATAATGACAGAAAGCGAGTGAAACCTATCACAAACATTACTTGGTTTGGAGCCTGCTCAGAATAAGTTCAGCACATGCCACCCCCGCAGGATCCCAACACAAAAGCCTTCGGGCACCACTCCAGCCTATGGCACCCCCAAGTACCACATGCTTCCTTTTTTTCTATTATTATTTCGCATAATTCTTTTAAATAAAAATTTCAGCTAATTTAACCTTCAATGAAGGGTCAGCCTTTTCCCTATTAATATGCAATAACATCAAGCTCTTTCCAGTTTGCTTGRTCTCACACTGATTGAACCATAACAACATTACCACCTCTCCTTCAGCATAACTAGGGCTGCTGGTTTATGGTCAACATTTTCTTTACAGTGGTATTGAGATTCAGTGGATGTACAGCTTCTAATGGTAGCCTGAAAGGACATAGTAGAGGAAGTCCATTTTATTATACATTATATTCTGGCAAACTGAGTGTCTACAGAGATCAATTATAAAAATACTTCATGTCCTAATACCAAAACTTACAAGAGTAGTGCCTGATCTCATGCGAACAAAATGAATGAACTTCATGATTTAATAAAAGCACGTATGTGTCTGAAGCATCCTAAATAGGGAATCTTTTAAAATATAATCAGAAGAAACATTATCAGCAAAAGAGAAAGGAAGAAAATAATTTTTTTGCTTTTTTTTTCCTTCTGTATTCCATGCAAAGAAGCCTGAGCATTATTAGGTAGAATATATTCCATTTGATGCATAAGGGCAACAGTTCACAGCATTTGTACTCCACAGGTTTGTAAAAATGAAACTGAAACAAACCTTCATATGAAAAATTAGAGGGACTATTCAGGGAAATATTTCATTTTGGAAATACAATGRTAAAATCAGCTAAGTAATATTATTTTTCCCCAACAAAAATTGTCACACCTGACAAAATTCACACCATATATTGGCCATGGATTGTTTTGACAATAAATGCTTTGGCAACRTGTTTTTGCCCAGATTACACATATTCAGGAAGCTCCTAGTTTAGTTCCTGGCTTTGTCACAGTTTTCATATGTGTTTTAGGTCTAGATGGGGATGTAACAGTGACTCAGAATGTGCTTGAATGTTTGTAAGTTTGAAGTCAATGAAATTCCACTGTGGGCTTTGCCAGTACATCCTGATGTTCCTCCGTTCCCTAAAAATAAGGATATTTTCCTCTAAGGGAAAATTCATTTATGCTGTGAAGCACTTTGATGCTATGACAACTGGGAACATAAAAAGAACAAGACACAAGTACAACAAGGGCAAATGAGGACAAGCCCAAAGCTGCTTAGTAGTGCAGGCCAAATTGAATTTTTCCATCTTTAACTTGAGCTATCCTCAGCAGCAGCAGCCGGCTGACTTTTCTGGTAGTATACTCCCTAAATGATGCAGGGCACATGTTGGGCAGCCTCCTGCCTCCTTCCCTGTGCCCCTGCCCAGCTGGGAGTCCTCTCCCCGCCAAGCAGAGGCCCYGGGGCGCTGCTGGAGAGCCAGCCCGCACAAATTTCCACAGAACCATCCTGAATCCTGAGTAAAATATCACACAGCATTCATCTTTTCATCCCAACAGTTTTAATTAAGACAGCTGGTTCATATTAYGCATTTATCAACATTAAACCCAGCATTATTTGCATAGATGAATGTATACAKGCAGAGCAGTAAGATATCGGTAATTATTCTTAAAGCTTACTACACATATACAGCTACTCTATTGATTTCCAATATTTAGTATTCCACAGCGACCAGCACGGAGCTTGCCACACTAATGAAAATACAAGTAAATTATTCGCAATCCCGTAGCCAATATCTAAGACATTTATTTTTGTTTGTTTAATATAAGGATGCTGAAGAAATCTCTATTCCTAAAAAATGTCATTGAGAATTTACTACAGTTCAAGGGAACTCCAAAATCATACTTTCRAAGACGTTTACTTTGCAGAAATACAATGTAAAGAAACAATTGCATTAAGATGTTACTGACCTACTTTATTCAAGTGCTATTTCTAAAATCTGTTTTAGGTTTTTGGCATCATATATTTAGAGATTTTGCACTCTGAGCTTACAGACTGATCAGTCTCATTCTATGGTTATGCTGTGCTAAGGCAATGTTGTTATGAAGTGTGATAAATTGGCATTTCTTTAATTTTTCTTTTGCTCACTGCATGAAAGTGTTTTACTGAGTACRTCAAATTCATTTTATGAAATGCCTGTAAGAGCTGGACTCCTAAACCATTTGACCCTTCAGTAGTATGTGCTTTCTATAAAGGAAAAAGAATGTAAATTGGTTCTAACTATACGTGTTTGTCCTTTACTCTTTTTTTCAAGGTTTATAGTGGGATTGGACTAAGGAGAATAGCTTTTAAGTAGCACTTAATTTTGGTCTATCTCACAAACATTGGCTTTTCCTGGGAACTCTGCCATTGACTTCAGTGTGAGCAGGTTCTGGTGAAGGCTGGTGGAAGTCCCCGCTGTTAACTGAGCTGCTATTAACGGCCTCGCTGGTGGCCTGTGTGCCCAGAAGGAGCCAAGTTTTAGGGTCAAGGCCTGGTAATGACTGTTTGCTTGATCCCAGACTCCGATATTGGTAGTAATTAGATAACTGACCACAAAATTTGCAATAGGGAATAGATTGTAGGAAATAGGGAGGATACAGTCTTGATTTAAGTTTAAGTACAAATGTAAATGTGAACAACCATTCTGAGGTAAATTGTTAGCTCTCCAGGAGATACAATATCTAGTTTTCTTAACCTTTCAATAGCCTTTGAGAACAATCAACCTGCTGAGATACTTTAATCAGAATAGTTTTAGTGAGTTAATGTTTCCCAACTCTATATCTTCTAAAAAAAAATCAAATTAGCATTATTTGTCTATCTCACCCATTTAACTAGGGTTATTTTTTTCCATAGCAACTTAGAAAAAATTCAGTCTAGTCATCATATCTTTTTCTTCTCTTTTAAGTTCTGTTTCTGTCACTTCCACTGCTTTAAGTTGTGACACTTTAAGACATTCATTTCCTCAGAAAATAATGCTTCAAGGTGCAAAGCACTTCTTGAAGATCAGTTCTGTTCAAAGCTCTGATGTTATTCCCAGTCRGACCACCCTTCGGTCCTGCCTGCTGCACTTTTAGTTCTGATTTTTAGTTCAGAGTTTAGACAGCACATGGAGTCTTTTCAAAATGTTAGGGAAGTAATCATCATGAACTGGATTTATCTGTTCCTTGGAATAATATTGAAGAGAGATTTGTAACCTTTTCTCAGCATAGAAGAGTTTTAAAGGTGTCTTAAAATGATCTATTTTAAACCTTAGTATGTTAGTGACTTGTTCTTACCTTTTACAATTCAGAAATCCAATGCTTTTTGGTAGGAAAACAACCAAGTATCAAATAACAAGTGACCTCTGAGTGCTGCAAAATGAAGGAGTCTACTGGAGGCAGATTTTAGAGTTTTTGCAGTCTTCTCTCATGCAAAGATCAGGTGCTACCAGATGGGGATCAATTAAAGCAATATGAAAAAGCCGATAATTTGGCTCCCTGAGTAAATTTCTAATGAAAAAAAAAAAAAAAAAAAAAAGTTGTTTTGGGTTATGTAAAAATGGTGAGGTCATTCTTAGACAATGGAAAACTATTAAGAAAGGTGACAAACTTTTCAAAAATTTTCCAGATTTTTTTTTCTCTTTTTCATTTTTTGGCCAAAAGACTTCAACAAGCTTGTCACAAACTTGGGAAAAGTTTCAGCTGACCTGCACTGATGTTTTCAGTGAACAAATCACTCAAGCAAAAGACATTCATCATCCTCTGAGAAAAATGCACATCATTTTTTCCATGCTGCCTTCCTGAACACTAGTCAGCCATTAACCATATTTGCTGCCTCTTTCATTCTCTTACTGAACAATGTTATTGCCAGGCTCCAGAGTTTCTGCATGAAAGTGTTTAATATACATATAACTTTGTAATTCTTACCCTATTTTAACAATTGTTTTTGGTTTTACACACACAATCAAGCACAAGAAACGTTGCTACATGCCGAAAGAAACATGCTAAATGCCGAAAGCTTAATGGACCCATGTTCTTCACTCCTCTTAGGTGGGAAAAGGCATTGTGTAGTTTGGGCATCAAAATTATAGCTACAGGCTGATTCTCAAAAGTGCTGAAATTCAATTTCTTTCTCTATTTTTAATTTTAAATCAATACGTATATTATACAATTATACTTTCTCTTTCAGAGCTACTGCTTCAATAACAGATGCACTCCAGCAATGACAGATACTTTAAAAAACAATAGAAAGGGTACTTTAATTTATTAATGCAGTCTTAGAAGCAGTTTTGGATGTGGAATCTATGGGGGAAGATTATGAATATTTTGTCTGAATGTTTCCTCTGTTTTCCAACAATTCTGTAAATATTTTAATAGTGTGGCAAAAATGATGCATCCCTGATGAAAAGTTAAGAGACAGGCAAAGGGGAAAAAAAGCGATTTCAACCTTTGTACTATTTACCCCCCAAAATAGGAGATGTAGCCTGGGGCCAGGCAACTTCAACCTTGTTAACTGAGCCATGAGCATCCTCCTAGGAATGACTAGAATTCATTGCAGGCTCGCCAGAGCCTTGTAATGGATTCAGCATTAGGCTTCAAATGCAAGAGTTGAACTCACACGGGCCTGCAAAAGGCCTGGGCTGCAAAACAGGCAAGAACAAAAGCTCTGCGAGAAATCTCCTTCTCCCATCTTTAAAGACTGCTTCTTGCTGCAAATTTTGCTGTTTGCAAGAAAATCATCTTTTTCAGGATACACTGACTTCCTAATTCTATTTGAATGTGAGGTGATTTGGGGGGAGGGGAAGACACATGGTGGGGTTGAAAATATTGCTGGCAAACAGTGATGACATGCTGTTGTTCATATATTTGGAGTTTTTCTTTCCGCTCCCCAAGAGAACTAAAGATTCCCATTCTGCACTCACTGCTTTGTGGAAATCAGAGAGAAAGAGCTCTCTGCATCTTTTTAGGTRTCCAAGCTTTCTGGAAGGCAACAGAATATTCTCTATTAAACTTTAACATGTCAATGGCTAAAAGCTTTATCGTAGCTCTCCTGTTTTCATTTTCAATCTGCTCTTGACGGAAGGGATAAWCTTCTTTAGTGTCTGCTGGATAGGATGAGACCTTGGGAGTTCCCACATGGCTTCTTGTCCTGCAAGTTCCTGGTGTTCTTCCTGACATTTTGTCTGGTCCTGCTGAGAGCAATGCAGAACTCTCCCCTAAATCCCRTTTTTCACATCATACGATACAGCACTAAATCAATCCATTTACACAAATCTGTTCTCCGGGACCATTCAAGGGCTGCTCTCCTCGCAGTCTGGTGCTTTCTGCAGAATTTACTTTCCCTTCTTTTGCAAAAGGATTCTGAGAAACCACAGACAGCCAGGGAATTTTCTTTGAGAGGCACATTACTAAACAGGCATGCTGTAAATATGGGAKTCCTAAATCCCCTCTCTCTCTTTTCACCTCCTCTCATATTTAAAAGCATGTGAGGGACTGCTGGTCAGCTCTGTTCTCAAGGTTATTTGGAAGGTCTTCACCTTCTCTAGTGTCAGCAACTGGCATGAATCACATCTTTTTTTCTTCCTCCCCATTTCTCCTTTTCTCTCTCTTTCCTCCATCCCCAAAGGAAGTTAAAGATGTTTTTATAATGTGGATGATAGAGACGGCTGATCTGCATAATGAAGCTGAAAACAGCCTGCATGTGTTGAAGCTCCTCCTCTGTATGTTACATGCCAGCAGAGATTTGCTACGAAGCAGAAGGAGAGCTGCAATGCAGCATTTTCCTCTGGAACTTTGCAGCTGTATTACAGTTCCAAGCATACAACGAAAATACTTTTGTTTACTGTATTTAAAWTCAGTTTGAATGGTGGCTGTTAAAGCAGGCAGACGAATCACTGCATGTCCACTGACACTTTAGTGCTCACTCATCCTAACGCTATTATACTTAACTGAATTACCTCGTGTTCTCTTACAATTAATTTTCCTATTGTTTTATGGCACTGCTTGCCTTTAATAATTAGAAATCCTTAATACTCAGTTATTTAGAAATAAGATGCCTGGCTGAAAAAGCAGAGTCATAAGGGAGCTCAAAATATTGAAGAACAAAATCCCTAAGTCAGGATGATAAGGGCAGTAATCTCAGAAGGAGATTCAAGAAACTTCAAGGAAAACTTCATATTAAAATCATTTTCTCTCATTTTTTGGTTCAAGCATGGCAGTGATATTTTCTAAGGCTGTTCTAATTCTTCTGCTTCCCCAGCAGTATAGATGTCATTAGAAGGTTAGTCAGGACAGCAATACCTTTGCTCCAGAAGCAGAAGCTGGCAAACATTTGGTAACTCCCATCCCAGACAGTGAAGTAACTGCATTTTCTCCTTCAAGTCCATATTGCTTTAACATTATCCTAGCTGAGCAAGGCAGGATGTTATGAGGTAATTTCCAATATGCTATCTTGTATCTCAAGCCTTATGGCACTGTTCCAATTCACACATGGAAATGAACTTCAAATAACCTGGAAAAACTAGATGTCTTGGTCCAGCTTTCCCCTCCTAGCCCCTCTGCAGAACTATTAGTTTAATGCACCAATATTTCCACTATGCATTCAAAACCTACTGCAGTTRCAAGTGAGAAGAATATCAGTGTTCTTAGATTAGCTCCCCGTGGAAATTGTCACCAAACGAGTCAGCATAATTATCAAACTCTGGTGAAGAAAAAATCTGGATGAGAAACGTATTAGTGACTTCTAAAATTCAGCTGATGGAAAAGTTTTGACAGAGCTCTTGGGAAAACCATCACAGTAGTCTCTTCCTTTAGTCATGATATGAAGATACTTTGTACAGAAGAATTATATTTGCACAAAGTTAGCAAGAAGATATCTTAAATTGGATTTCTGCTCTGCTTTTCAAAACCAACTTCTTACATTCTAGATTTAACTATTGCAATAAAACCAGGATTTAACTCTCATTGACTGCGATGCAGACATTTCTCGCTAAGCCTGAAGAATAGCTAACTTCCCACACGTTCACACACAAACAGAATAAAAGAGTAGAAAACTAAATACTTACCTCRCCTATAACATCTTATATCAATTGTACCTTGCAAAGCTGCTAGCATTCTTTGCACMATGCATTCTCTATATGTTTAAAGGTATAGTGCAGAGAATCGTAGCTACTGCAAAAGGCTCTGACTGTCACAAATGCTGAAAACATCTCTCCTCTTCATCTTTGTCCTGTCGTTTTACTAAAGAGGACAGCCTTATGATGGGTCCTTTTTTGAGTGGTCATGCTCTGGTTTTCCATATCTTCTGTTGCAACTGACTGATGAGCAGTTAGTTGCTGATATGTACACACCGTGAATATTAAATGAGGGCACACKGTAAATGGGGATAGCTTTCTCATTAGCTGTGTACGTACTGCCCAAAATGGCAGGCCCTTTCTCTGCTTGAAGTATCTACACATTGCTGCATTGCAAATACTAAACAGCAGTGAGTTATTTATTACCCAGTCAAGTCCTTTTACTCMTGAACGTGAGAAACTCTGTTGCTTTGCCTGAACTGACCTCTGATGGAACAAAATTAATCACTTCATTTCCACAAAGACTGTGCAGATGTCCAGTATGGGGGATCTTCCTAGATATTTTATTCTTTAGCTGAGTGCTGTACTGCATAATCCCTAAACTGCTGACTGCTGAGCAGGTTTGGCAGAGCAAGGATCGCTCTTTGTGTTCCTGTGCTCTTCCCTRAGCATCTGCTCTCATCCGCTGTTGAGGAGAGAATAATGGGCTTGGTAGGTCCTTAATCTGCCCTCTCRTTTCATGATTATAATCACAATTTAAATTCGCAGTCCTGTTTTCATACCAGAATTTGAGGATAACTTATGCTGGGAAGAGAAAGCATAGCAATCTTCGCTCTTTTACCCTCCCTCCTGGCACTCCTGCACTTGCGCAGCTGGCACCCACGAGCAGGGCAGCCACAGAGGCCGCGGGGGCATGCAGGCACCCCGCTCCCGGCAGCGGTGCTGCCCAGGGAAAAGCTGCTCCCTGCTTTCTGAAGAACACCCTGGTCCTCCTCCACAGCGGCAAAGACCTTAGGCCTTTTGAAAAGTTCTTGATCCTTTCCTCCAGTGAACAGCACTCACGTGAGCCCTAAGAAATTATTTCAGATTCACAAACYACATCAAAGTTGGGGTCAGGGTGACATCAAGCTTCAGACATGTGGAAAGATCCTCTGGTTCTGGAGGAAGCCAGCTGGACCTAGCTGTATGAAAGTAACCGTTGCTCAAATGCTGAGTGACTTTGATTTTCACAAGTCTGCTTGTTACCTGAAATGACTCAACAAATATTTTCTGCAATTCTAATTCAGCCAGTTTATTGCTTATAATCTTTGCTTGTGACTGTTGTTTTCAGAACCCTGGGAATTCTCTTTTTGTATAGTTATTTKCACCTGAGTGTCAGCCTCACAAACGAAAGTATACTGTTTATTAGAACATTCACAGAAAAAAGTTGGAGGGACAAATTCATTGTTCTCAATTACCCAAAAAGACATATCCTTGAATTCACCTGTGACCATCAATTTTTCCAAACAACTACTTAAACCTAAATAAACCTTTCTGAATGGTCCATAAACACTACAATAAATCTCAGCACTTCACACATTTAACATCATGCGCCTCATTATTCTCTGTGAAACAGCCTTGAACCTTGCCTACTGTGGATATAGGCAAGGTGTGGTGGCTTGGAAACATTATCACCTTGAAATAACCCTGATGTCAGTGATACATTATCATCAGTGGAAAATGAAAAAGTCGAGTACAAAAAAATCCTTGCATTTCGCTGATTTGGAACCATATWATACTCGTGTTCTGTTTTGCCAGCAGAGTGGCTGCCTGGATACAAGACTCAAACATGGATATGGCTTACACAAGTGCAATAACACTCGAATTAGTGAACTTCAGCCTTACTGGATGCTGCAGCCACAAGTTGCACAGCATTGCATCAGATGAGGGTTTTCATTACAGAGGCCTTCCATAGCTAGCTGCACTGGCAGAACAGAATCCCAATGGCAGCAAATCATTAGCAAACTCTTCTTCACCCGTCCCACTAGCCTGGGATTTGCAAAGTGAATAGGTAAGTGAAGAATGGCAGAAAAAATACAATACCAACAAAATATAGGATAGTTCAATTAGTACAGTCACAAGACAAAAAAAAAAGCTAATGAATTCTTAATTTTTATTCCACAATCAAATGCTAGTCCATCTTTATTCTCTTCTGCCGTTGCAATTAAGTTGTAGATTACTCTTACTATTTAATTTCTTTAAATGGAGCTGTGTTTCATAGAAAATAGATGTCCTCCTGGATCCCCAAATTCCTTTCTGAGATGTAAGTCAGTGTTAATAAAACAGTATTAAATTACCCTGCAGTAGTAATTACTCAGCCTCAGTCCTAAGCTGTAAATAGCAATATGGGAAGATTCCCTTTCCACCATAGATATTAGTCTCTAATATCTGCATTGCTGATTAGATTTAGGTTTTAGCTGGCTTGTTACTACTCCTAATTTGGTAGGGTATAGTCTGATCCAGCGTGAGAATGATGGGAAATGCGAGAGAACAGCATGTCCTGATCAAGCAGGAGGCAAATTCAAAACATCTTTATTCTGTTCACAGAAAGCTCTGCCAATATAAATACATAAACACAAAATTTAGTCAAGTTGATACAATCTAATATATAGGTACTAAGTCCAGCTGTAAATGTAAGAAGCAGCTTTTTTTCTGATTAAGTGGTCAGCTGCCTGGAAAAAGACTGACGTTGTCAGTAAAACTCTTTGACACGAGATAAGAGAAAGATGCCCATCTTTTTGAAATATAAATAAACAGCAGTAACTAAACACAGGCAAATACTGCCTAATGGRAATACAATGTCAATGGAACTGGATGCTTTGACAGGACAATGATACTCTTCTGACAACTTGAGTTTCTTTGTTTCCCTGTGAATTTCTAATGCTCTGTTAAACCAGGGAAGACACTACTGTAAAAGCCTTCTGAATGGTATGTTTCATTAATCTGTATTAGGGCACATATGTGCCAGACCCTTAATTCCTCACTCGGAAAGAATAAAGATACACCTTATGCAGTATTGCTCCAGCACTTCGCTGGGAACAGCGAGGGAACAGTGCAGTGCAGGCCAAATAATAATAAAAATTCACGCTTCTAATCCTTCAACAGTCACAAATTTCAGGATGTAAAAATAACACACTTGAGATGCATTAAATTCTCATTAAAATTAATGAGAACGATGTGATCCTTGCAAAAAGTACAGCATTGTCTAGTGAAGGAACTGTTTAGTCTCACAAGTGAACTGAGAGTGTTAAGAAGTCTGGTGGTACCAGATAAAATAGATGACAAAACTGTACAGAAAAATTCACGTGGCCACCTGGAAAAATAAATCACATTTCTGTCAGTTCTATTTTATCACAGATTTTTTACTGTTTCTACATATATTGAGAGCAGTTTTCACAAACCCAGGATTTTGTGATTTTTTTTCCTTCTTTCTCATGCAGTACAAAGACCTGGTGAAGAATACAGCAGGTACATGAATTTTTCAAGGAAAGAATTTAAGATGAAAAATTGGGGTTTCAGGACTCTTGGTAGTAGCTAGCATAAAGGAGCATTGATTTAAATCAGAAAAATATTGACTATCATCAGAGATCTTTAGAAATCTTCTACAGAAGTAATTTTAACACGTGGCTTGGGCAAAACTGAATATTTTGTCAACATGCTGGAGCTTTCCAGAGTCATTTGAACATCTAGCTCCTTGCCTACAGCCCTTCTTCAGTTTTGAAAACTTACTGCACTAAAGCAACAGCACAGCCAACGGATCTTGGAGGTAAAGAAGAAGAAAAGGGGGCTCTGCCCCTGGCAGAAGCARTGAGCTGCTGTGGGTCCATCTACCCCAGCGTCACATCCCTTTGCCGCCTCTGCCGTCTCTCCAGACTGTGAATTCTTAGAGGTAACGACGGACGAGATGTAAATTGATTAAAATTGTAAATTGAGGACATGTCATCTCAGACAAGGCCTCAAGGTACTAACTAATATAAAATGTAATAAATGGACAAAGACTGATTCCATTTSAGTTAATCAGCACTTAACAGGATGAGGATTTACTACAAAGAGTTGTCTTCTAATAAAATATAAACCATGCTAGTATGAGAAAGAGTCTGGCTATTTCCTGTAGTTCCTTACTGGCACTAGAGCAAGATCAAATCAGTATCAACTCATGCTAGCTTGTGATTTAGTAAGAAGGTTAATGATGATATAGAAAACGCAATAGACAAACAATTAAATTGGATTTTTAAAAAACTAGAAATATAAAAGAAATACACTTAAGCATTGTAGTGACATAGCCTGTATGTTTTACCTRAGGCATGTCTGCAGTAATTGCAAAACTTCAGGGCAGACTGCAGCCAGATTAATCCTSTCTGTGCTCTGAGTCACTAAAATGTCACTAGAGATTTACATTCTAAAGAGATGCCTTGGGACAGTCCCACCATAATGCTGGTGTCAGGTTACCTGATAGACCAACAACAAGGAAGTGTCAATAATCAGATCTCCCCAAATAAAGGAATACGGTTGAATTTATCAAGCACAAAAGAGCTTCAGTAACAACCATTCAAAACATCAGAAAGCCCGAGGAAAATTAAAAAAATAACATCAACAACTACTAAGACAAAGCCAAATGGAAAGTTACTAGATTCAGCAGTTGTTTTGCTAGGATATTAAATCTGACATTAAATTTCAAAAGCTGTGTTATCATTCATGTCCTGACTGTAGCATAATGAAAAAAATTAGGAAAAAATCCAGATGAAAATAAAATAATACTTTGTTATTAAATTCCATACAGGAAGAAAGAATGATATACAATCCTTATTTCCAGTATTYTTGACATCTGAGTTTCCATTGTCTAGCAGTCAGTCATCCTAAAATGACTGACCAAAATCAAAAAGTTAGCTACTTTAAAAAGTTAAAGCAAAATATAATAGCCAACGTTTTTTTGCATGAATACAGGTCACTGAATGCAACCTGAGCCCACTAAATTTGCTGAATGMAGACACGTTCCTTTCCCGCTTTGAATCAATACCAAGATTTTCAGGAGACATTCAGCATTCTTCTCCTGAGTAAATGTCCTCATGTCAGTACTGATGAGCTCCTACTGTTTCAAGAAAGTCACTCAGGAAAGGTACGAATGATATGACTTTGCAGGATCAAGGACAAATTGCCTTTGTGGATATAAAATAGGAAATTATATTATATATGTAATGAATACAGATGCATATAACTAAAAACCCAAAAGAAAGAAAAGAAGAAAGATCAGTTATTTTCTCTGATCTTAATAGTTTTAGTCTAGAAATTCGTATCTTCCCAGAAGAATGCAGATGACAGTGCTTTTTACCTTGACAGATCCCCTTAAAAACATTTTTGGTTTCAGATTCTAAGAGTGGAGGGGAAAAGGGATTGCATTACACATCATTTTGATTTTTTGGATATTTCTTACTCAATACTCTTTTTTAAATTGGGAGTTTGCTAGAGTGGGAGTGAGATTAAAATCATCATGGGGACAGCATTCTTCTCTCTTGAAAATTAAGTAGAGGCTTAAAATTACTCACTTTTATCATTATCATACAGTAACAAGAATCTTGCATTTTTCAAGGAGCCAGTATATTCTTGTACACAACATTAATCTTTGAAATTCTTAGTCACATAAGGATTTAAGCATTACCATGATTAAAAGTTACTGCGCTTAGAAATTATGTTCATAACTCTTAGATTGGGGTTTACCAAGCCAGAGTGCAGAACAGAGGAACACCTAAGTAGGTGGTGGAAATTGCTGCATGGCCAGGAAGCAGTAAAGCTTGCCTCCTTCCAGCCTCGAAGATCTCCCGTAGCCCTGARACAAGCACTTGAGGCAAACAGATTCACAGCCTGCATATCCACCCCATAGGTCTCACATCTGCTGGAAGAGGTTCTCCAATGTGGACATACCCCATGAAACCAGCCCTGGCGACAGGACCAGAACCTAAGCTGCTGGGCTGAAGTCAGACAATTCACGTATCTCCAACTGTCAGTCCTATAGCTCTGGCTCTTTTGTCTATCCAGTGGCCTGGTGTCAATAAAAAGAATGGAGAAACCCGCTAGCCTAGACCAATAAATAGTTCCTTTAAGAATCTTCCGTGGGAAGAGTCTCACCTAAGCCAAGGAGAGACTTGCACATGTGCCTCCTACTACTTTAACCATGAGGCTATTGTGTACTCTTTAGCACCACTTTCACACACAGCTAAGTAAATCCTGATTTTAACAAACAGGTTCCTCAGAAATATTTGTGACAGCTTCACACAAACATTTCCTTGGATCATCTGAATTGCTGACTTAAAGTATATGGCAACACAGGTGCTCCTGAGGATATGTGCCATGATGTTTTACCTGCATAATACGTAGTACATACAAGGGGTGGCATTATTCTTAAAAGGCATAAAGAATCCAACTGCTTAGAGAAATTAAGTGACATCATCCAGCTCCTGTGCAGGCTTTAAATATGAAGAGTCTATGGCTTTTTGTATCTGCTCACCTTAAACAGTGGAAAAGCTCAGCAATGTTGGACTAGGTTCAGTAAAGAAATTAATATTTGCCTTTTTGGTGCCAATAGAAAACGAAATACAGTGCAATCACTTCCYGTTCTAACATCATATTAGGAAATGAAAGAAATACAATAAACATACTCTAAGTGTTTCTATGGCACATAGATTTTACTTCTAACTTCAGTGAGCCTTTAATATGAAGTTGTTGCTCTGTTGAGAAAAGTCTACATTGTGAGTACTACACTACACAATGAACAAATTAGCCTTGTTATGCGAACTTACTCTCAGCCAGTTATTTCTCAGACACTGGCCATGTGCGCGTTTTATCACATGGGCCATGTGAGGTAATTTACACTCAGTGAAAGATACGTTAACAGCTCACAGGTGGGTATTAACCATATGGGAACTGACCTGCAAGGAGTTCRTGCTCTATCTAAAGTCTCAATAACTTGCTTTGTAACCATCAATAAAAAACTGATTGTTAGAGAGAACAATGACAAGAGAATTAGAGAGAAAATAACTTTTTGCATCATTTTCTGGTCGCATATTAAACAGAAGAATGGCAATAATCATTCAGGATATGCATGCTATRTCTGAATAGCTCACTATAGAATATGTCATATATTGTCATATGACATATGACATATACATGACATAAAACCTGTCACAGGAGTGGATGAGTATGAAAGCAAGAAATACAGTTTAAATATATATTAATACATCCAACTGATATTTAGAAATTGGGGATTATTTGAGCTGCTGTGCATTGCCTTGTGGGAAACCCTTCTCGTGACCATCACAGCACTGCTGCAGGACGCCTGGCATTTTGCAAAATCAGAAATAAGAAACGATTCTCCTGTCATTTCCCTTTCTAGTCTCTGAGGGGATCAAATGCAAATGACGATAGGAGAGAAGAAATGCTTGGGCAGAATACTTACTAAATATTTACAGAAATGAAAGCAGACCRCATTTAACATCACTGACTCCAATTTTTCTGTCTGCCAGAAAAAGCCTATCTGCATGGCAATGGATCAGGGAGAGGGCTGACCTTTAGTATGATTTCTTCTGAAAACAGCACTCTGAATAGCCTTCCCCATATGTGATATCTATTTTTCAGGAATCTAAAACCCCAAATTAGGAGTCTTGTATCAAAAAATTAACAACATAGAAGAGAAGGGGGAGCATGGGCTCTAATATCCAGCCACATAAGCCAAACATATAAGATGACAGAGTCCCTACCTTCATTTTTCACCTCTTAATACACAGCATGCAGATTTTCTTTAATTATCTTTCTGCAAATCAGTACCTCTGTCTCTCAAAACTCCCCAATATAACCACTTTCACTGAACTCTAATTTATAAAGCATGTATGGCTCTTATTCTGTAAGACAATCCTTCAGGATATGAAAAAGACTCTAGAAAGAAGTYATATTAGACTGTGGCAAAAAGGATATTTCTTGTACTATTTCTTGGGAGTAGTGGTATTATTAATAATAATAATAATGGTAATCATCATACAGGATACATGTACCTTTATTTATTTCATCTGAACAGTCTATTACGGTTTTCTTAAGCCTGCCAATATAACATTCAAAGAGCCAGTTCAATTACCAAAGTATTTTCTATTAGAAGCAATGTACTTCTCAAAGAAATTGAAAATTCACCTACTCATAAGCATTACCTAGTCTACTAGCATGTCTAGTGTGGGATTTATCTCTAGTCCATCCCTTCCCCCAGTTCTAACTGTAGCATGAGAGAGGAGACGCTCTGATATTTATTGACTCCTGCTATAATATACTAAATATATTAGAGGCAACAATCAATACCTGCCACACAGTGAGGAGAGAGGAACTTCAGTCCTGTTTTATAGGAAAAAAGTAGAAATCTATAAMTCTCATCAGCACTGAAGCCCTGATGCTAAAGGCTTGTGTCAGTGATATTAGCATGTTCCTAAGTTTAGGCCCATTCTAACGAATCCTGCTCAATAGAAAAAACAAGATTAATGGAGATTATTGAAACTCTTAATATTYATTAACGGGAAGAAAGTGAGACAGTTCTTCAGAATCTGACCAAGCAGGACAACTACAGAAAAGTTCATGGGAAAGGCCTGGGTGACTTCTTAATAGTAGCACATTGTGGAAAGGAAGATCTGCCCCTAAGAATCACCTCCGTGTCCAAACACTTTGTCCTTTAAACAGCAATAAAATAAAATAAAATAAAATAATAATTAAAAAAATAATTAAAAAAATTAAAAAGGCCTGGAAGAGGTTCCAGAGTTTACTCCAGAGTTTATCTGGTTCATCCCTTAGCCTACTGCTTCTCCATTGATCCTGACAGATATTTTTCCAATCTTTTACAAATCTCTTATGACAAGTTCTAAGAAGAAAGGTTTTTTCCTGGCTTGACTAACCCCTTTTTTTTTCTTCAGCCCTAGTTGAAGTCTCCCTTATTGTAATTTAAGATCATTACTTTTTGCCCTATTCTCAAATGAAGGAACATGTGGAGCCCCAGCTCCTTTTCTGAAGCTATTTTTAAGTATATGAAGACATAAGTGAATCCTGAATTATTCTCTGTATATTTTCTTGATATAAGCATAGATATTTTCTAGAAAAGATATTCCCTGCTCTGTTTTAAGCTTTTTCTTATCAGTCYACATCCTTTTCAAACATGGTGGCCAAAACTAAGATACATTGTTCATCCTGCAAGACTATATCTAACAGATAAGATTTATACATCCCAGAACATTTACATTTTTTGCAACAGTAAGGAGCTTGTTGATTCATGCAGTTTGCATCCACTGTATCCTATGGATCCTTTTCTATAGATGAACTTGTTCTATACCTTGTATTTAAGCTTCTCTGAAAGTAGAGTTTCAGAATTAAATTGTATCCTACCTTTTCTCCCAAGTTCATTTCAAATTCTAATTTTCTCTTCCAAGGCATTTCCAGGTCTTCCAGTCTTGATGTCATCCATAGTATGAACAGCACAATCTTATTGTTGTTTCTCATGTTTAGTAACTTGACCTCATTTCTATTTCTGCATATGTCCTTTTTTTTGCTCAAGGTCATTTAAATGCTCATGATTTGACCATGTTAGCATTTTACTTTCTAGCCTCCCTCTTCACTGGTAAGTTTTCACTTATGACCTCAGAGTAACTTCTTTGAAGGTCTGCTGTCCCTCTTGAGCAACATTTTCCCCAAGCTTATTTTCTCTTAAAGCTTATCAATGAGTTTTCTGAGTTGACAATGTTCTCCTTGCCTTACCTCTATAGGTTGCTTCAGGTTGCATAAGCAGGCATGCATCATAAATCACCAAGAAATCCTGACTGACTTTTAAGAGTTTTTTATAAAGTTTTGCCAGTGATAAATATAGGGGGGTTTTTTGGTTTTTTGTTTTTTTTGTTTTGTTTTTTTTAAGTCTAGAATATTACTGCTTCATTTTCAATGGACAAAAAGAAAAAAAAAATCCTGCTTTGTAAAAAACCCTTATTCAGTTTTTATGCTGTATCAAAACTAAGTTTAATATTTCTAACCATTGTGTAACAGAAATGATCACAAGCAGGGAAACAGTGGAATAAGGGATCATTTTAGCACATAGAAACAAGTATTCTCAGTCTCTCTCTTTCTTTGCTAACCCTCTCAGACATCCTGCATTTTAAGTGGCTTAAGGAACAGGTATCAGAAGCATAAAAGCAGCATTAAGCATAGGAAAGAAAGGCTATCATATGAACAGCCCCAGCTAAAAATGGACTCATGCAGTCAAATATAATCCTTAGACAACTCAGAAAAACAGGGAGCGCTCAGATAGTCTGCAACAGTCCATTTCAGTAACTCAGTTACAAGCAGACAGGGTAGTCTGTTCATCCGCTGGACAGAGTAAACAAACATCCCCAGCAAACGCAGGCGTTCGGCGCGGGTATGCAAAAATCCGCCCCAGGAATTCTGCAGTATTTCAAGGTCAATCCCTGTGGCAAGGGCAGGAGGGTTCTGCAGCAAAGGCTCGTCAATCCTGCGGCGGTAATAACGCGCTGCCATCTGCAGCCCCACACCCACCGAATCCCCTGTCGGCTGCCGAGTTCGAGGAGCCAGGGCTTTTCGTAATTCCACGGGCACACGCGTGCTGCCCAACTGACTTAACTCTTTCTGAGCACTTTGCTAAGGAAACAGTGACAACAACAAAAACCTGGAGTTTGAGAGGAAATGTAAAGAGGAGAGAGCAGCGCGGAAGAGCCAAGTTCTCATTAATTTAGCCATTGCCGAGCACTCGCAGAAAGAACTCGCAGAAAGTAAACCCTGAGGAGGGTGAAAAGGTAGCAGGGCCATATGCCCATCACTCAGAGCGAGCGGCTGTAAACACAGGAGAGGCTGCTGGATCCCAGGGTCTGTTGAAACCAACGGCTGACATGAGCTTTATGTGTTGTTCCACCCAGAAATCCTGTACTGCCAAGCACTGCTCAGACTCCAGTGGCATATAATAACAGAAAGAGAGAAAAGAAAATGAGCAATAGGATATCATTCATTGGTTCTCGCCTCAAATTCTGGCATTTTTCCTAACAAAAAAAAAATTATAATAATAACACTTTCTGCTCCAATCAAATCCCCTCACTCACGCCTATGAGCTCTCAGATGGGCGAAGATCAGCTCAGGTTTACTTCTAGTGCAATGTGCCAACTTGAAACCTGGATTTTGGAAAGTTTGCCCATCTCTCTGCAGACTTTAAGCAGCAGCACGTAAGTTTTGCATACCGAGCTCCAGGACACTTTCACTGCAAGCTTGAAGGGTCTTAGCTGCCCTATGGTTTGCACAACATGGTGGCACAAAGAGTAGAGACAGCAGTCAAAAAAACAGGATTCAAAGCCAAAGTCAAATTCAACTCCTTTAAGCTTGGGCAGTTACAGAGGGATGTTGGTCACAAGTGGGAAGTTTGTCACCTAAACATTCGTGAGACACAACCACCGGGGTTTGGTCAGCCTAAGATCTGCCCATTCTCAGGCCATCATCCAAAGCAGCGCGTCTGTCAAACTGCCTGGAGCCTACGTCGCTCCCTGCAGTTTCCAGTGCCTCCTGGTTTGGGCTTGTCTGACAACATTCAAAACAAGACTTTTGCAGATCGTGTGAAACCTGCTTGCTGAAATTACTRACACAAGCACAGAGGTGCACAAGAGTAAAAAGGGGGAGAGTAGGAAACCTAGTGACTTCACAGTGACTTCTGTCTTTGACTTCTGTCTTCAAGGCACTGCCTTAGGCTTCGCTGAGGTTTTAAGTGCATATATATTTCTCTATCCACTCGAAACTTTAGTGGGCCGAGAATTAATTTCATCTTAGCCATTAAATGCACAGAGCCTAACACCCTTACTCTACTCTCCAGCCCAAGCAGCTTTGTATTACTAACAACTTGGTTTGTCACTGGCAAAGGAGAAAAAAAGACAAATAAAAAATTCTTCTATTACAAGCTCTTAAAAATCATGATGCACATRCTATTCAGCACCAGATTTCCTTCAGATCTTGCTCTGCTATACAAAAAGACAAAATCTGAGCTGTATGGACACAATTTTATGTACCTCTAATTTTTTTCTTTTTTTTTCCTGAATATTCTGAGTATTCTTTTTCCTCCTCCTTTTCTTTTTTTTTTTTTTTAACTTGATGATTGATCCTAAAATAGCGTACACTGGTAGCATATCATCATACCAGCTATCGCAACTGATCAATTTAATTTTGACTGATATGCTAAAGTGATTATAGAGGGATGAGGCTCCCAAACGTAATTGAATTTCCATAGAACTTTGGCACTTAGTTCCCTTAGAAATGTAGAAGATTCCAGACCTTGAAATTAAATATTACAGCTGCTTAAATAGGAAAGAATTGCTATGAAAAATTTCCAAACTAATCCCCTTTCATTTCAGAAAGTTCTCTGGAATGTACATCCTCTTTTACCACATAAAAAAGATGAAATTCAAAAAATAAAAATCTAAGGAAATAGAAAGGCAATTTTATTGAAAATGATTCATGAAAAAATTGTTTAGATGAGTAYCTATCCATCAGTTTTCACATTTTTGATTAGAAATTCTGACCAACTAATGAAAAATTAATAGATAACTTTAAACACATTTAAGATTAGGTAAGATTAGCTATTTAACGATTATCTTAATATACTTTTCTAAGGAGTATAGATGTTTCAGAGCTTTATTTTTTCCAACATGTGAGCTGCTGCACATTAATGTGATTTTTTTGGCACTTAATAAAATTGGAAATAATTAATCTGTAATGGCATTGATGGAAAAAGTGTTCAAAATGTCAATAAAAGTACTGCTTTAGCAGTACTTCAAATATTCTACTTACGCAACTTAAGAGACACATTATCTGCCAGACTACACACTTTTCCATTAAAATCTATGAAAATCTGCAGGTGTTTAATTATCTGCTCTCCCATTGTTCCCTGCAATGCAGCAGGAGTATTTTGAACACTACCAAGCAAAAATTAATGTGCAATTTAATGTAAGGGTTATATAGATGGAATGAAAACTTTCCTTAGTTCATATTTTGTATGAAAAGTCTCATACAAATAAATCATATGCTGCTCTTTCAGTAGAGTGTTTAAATATTTTCATTAATTGCAAAATGTTTCTGAATTGTAAGAAGATTTAAATATCGCAATAATAAACAGAAAATGATAAAATACCTGGAAAAAATCTACAAGAACTGCAGCTCATAAATATTTTGTAAATACATGTGCCTTTTCATGTAAAAAGGGGTGATAGGTTGTTTAATAAAGTCATATTTCAGGATACATTTCAGTTTTCTATTACAGYTTTATCAACATCAGCAGGGTTCAGACAACATGGATGGCTATTTTTCCTCTAAGGACATTTAGAATTTTGGACCTGAATAAAAATGCAATGAAAGTCAAGAACTCTAGGATTTCTTCTGGYATTCGTTCAGGCCCCAGTCACTAGGTCCTTATTAATTCCACCCATCACTTGACCTTTGGTATCCCCCTTCACCCAAGGGCAACAGTCCAGGATTCACTTTGGGGAGTAGGCATCTACATCCTTTCCTTTCTTAGAGAGCAGAGCTCTCCTCTGTTTCTAAGGCGTTGCATTGTGAAAAAGCAAGAAGGAAGACATCCCAAGGAAGACATCCCATCTTTTGTGGACTAGCTCATAAATTCAATGACATTTAGTTCTATTCATCCTCAAAGTTAGATGTTAAATTCACACTGCCACCATCTCAGCCAACACAGGCTGAGGCACTATCCATCCTTGCTGTCAAAGTTATGGTATGCTGCAAAAGGCAAAATTAAATAGMAATGGAATGAGGAAAAGAGAGTAAGGCCTATCATGTGGAACAGTCTCAGTTTCCAAAGGAAAGAGTTTCAAGTTTAACCCACTGGTCTTGATTAAACATGTTATTCAGTCTTCAGGAGGAAGATTTCTCTAATCAAAGCTCCCAGCAATTTTTCAGTCTCTCTTCTGAAGAGATTAGCAAGAACTTGCCACTTGCATCCCAAGGGAACTGAGCGCGATCCCTTTCTAAGGGACACAGACCATTTCTGTCATATCCAGCTTCCATACTCGCAGCTGCAATGGTTGGGCTACTTTGCACTTGCCATGAGGCAAAGTGCTGGTCCCATAGGTGCAGTCTCTGCACCTTTCAGGATAAAGACTGTCACATCACTGCATCAGCATTACTGACAGGTAGGTCCCTGGGAAATCTGTATCAATGGGTATTTGTACAGTCCTTTCAATAGAGTGATCCTCTGTGAAAAGAGCTATTTGTTCTCAAAGATATCCTGAGATATATTTTGTGTTATTGGTGCCTTCTTAGATAAAAGGGCACAATCAGACCCTTCKCTCTGTAGATGCCCCTTATGTGGAAATTATCTCCTCATTCACATGACAGCCTTCAGAAGCAGAAAGTTCCCAAAATTCTGGCAAAAATGTAAGAAGGACGAGATAAACTGCTTTGTTAGCCTTGTATGCTTCCAGAATAAGGCATTTCATTCCCTGCAAAGGCAGTACAAYACATCTCATCAACACCACTGCAAGCTATTGTTGCTAACTTATGTTTTATGAAAGTAAACTAACTATAGTTTTCCCCATTATGCTTGGGAATGCTGGAAGTCCCATTTGTTCTGTTTCAAGACAGATTTAGGCCTATTATGTCTATGCTCGAACCTAAATAAATCCAAAAGCTAGAAGCTGTGTAGTGATGTCAGCAGAGAATTGCACCCAGACTAATAAGCTCAATAAGAGACCTGTAAATGACCATGCAGACTTCCCYGTGTAGGTTGCAACCAGATTTCTATGACGATCCATGAGCTCTGCTAGATATCACTCTCAGTCCTGAAAAATGCATGTCCTAGGCTTCCCACATATTGTCAGACATAGCACAGGATGTTGCATAAAGCAGCATTAAGAACTTCATAGCWGGAATTTCCTCTTTCTTTATACCTGCTGCTGTTCACCACCAACCCTGACCAGCTGAAGGAAAAGACTRTTTCATAGGAGGCTGCCAAATTTTGCTGATTTTGCTAAAGCTACTGCAACTGGCTTATGTAATTTTGATCTTTTCGCAAAGCTAAAAATACAAAAAGGGAGGAGAAGGGAGATGATGAGGGAATCATGTTGAGAGCTTTAAATATATAGAACAGAACTAAGAGAGCAATACTTGTATTTAGCAGCTAGAGGAACCTTTCGGAGCATGAGAGAGAAAGAGAGACAAAGATTTAAATTCAATTCTTTTCTTTTCCTATTATTCAGGACTGCAGCATCAACAACCAGCAATTGAGAGAAGAGATACATCATTAAACTTATTTATAGCATTAACTACTTTGCATTCATCCACACAAGTGAAACTGTAAAAAGAAGAAAAAATTATAAAGGGAGTGTGTGGTTCTTTCATTAGCTTGTCTGTAATGTTGGATTGGTCCATAAATTAATGTGTAAAAGAGGACAGAAAAAAAAAAAGAATTCAAAGCTTTGCCATTGTAATTACAGCTCTTTAAATATCAAAAGGCACAAAGAAAGATTCCTTTTGAAAAGAGTACCGATTCTCTTGGCAAGCCACTATTAAATACTTGCATAAATCTACAGTCTGTATCCCGCAAGTTGAGGTGACATTTCTATCATGGCTTATAGGTCTTTTCATGTGGCTATTGGTGCTCTTCGGTATTATCTATGAATTTTATTTATTTATTTATTTTTACACACACACCTTGATGACATAAGACACCTTCCTTSTGTCGATGGTGAAAGGCTAGGAAGTAGAAGCTAAAAAAGTTAGTGAGAAAAATTGTCTTCATCCAAGGTCAGGTAACTGACTCAGGCTGTTCTGAAACAGTCTATGCTGCAACTGAGACATCATGTGCAGATTAATCACGGATTTACCAGCAGCTCATTCACAGCATGACCTGTGTGTAAGTATTGTGTCACAGGACACAGTTGCAGATATGTGGCTGCATATCTCCAACACCCATTTCACACAGTATTTGGGCCCAGAAAACCACCAAAACATATTAGTAAAACACCCTCTAATACACAGACCAGAGTGGATTACCAGACATTGCAGTTTCCAAGTGAAATGCCATGGAGCTCAGCACTCAACCCCAGCTCACTCATTCCCAGGCAACCTTTCTACCTGCCATGCTGTCTCCCAGACACCAGAGTCTCAGCCTTTTGGAGGATGCCATGGGTACCCTTCAGTCCTTTACATTTCACAGATTGCTAGCTTGCTTACCCATGTCCAGTCTCACGTGATAGTAATAGATCAAGATATTTTCTAAAATGGTCAAATGCAACAGGGTTTCATAGACCAAAATACACACCATGTGTTGCACCCATAAATAACTCAGAAGTAGGTTTCTTAACAAGCTGAACAACTGGTTGTGGCCAATAAGCATATGAGCACTTGCAGCCTCTGAGAGTTTTAGATGGGATGGTTGTTTCTTTAGGCTCTAGCTTCATGGCCCTCTGGCTGCTCAACAGCCACTGCTAGATCCCAAGTGGAGCACAGCAGCTTTAAGCCTTGTGAGATGRACAGAGAGAGAGTAGACTCTAGAGTTACACTGTATGACCTGCTTCTAAGATTGACTTGACATCATTTAATGCAACCTATGTACATTATTCTTCTCAAACTAACAAGCCAATTAATTAGGAAAGGCAACAGGTTTTGGCCTAAAGCCAAATTACAGTGGTGTCATTAGGCTCATAACAAAATCAAGAGTCCTAACTGGATTACATCCTCTGAACTCTTCAGTTCAATCATACTGTACTGCAGGATTGCAGAAAGGTGCTGGCACCCACACACACAATAATAGTGGGAAAATTATATCAATAATCACCCCATCCTTAAATATCCAAAATCATTTTGTGAAATTTGACTTCAAACCTGCAAACCTGTCTTGTGCATATACCATCTGAAGACAAAGGGATCACACCCAGTGTAACGCACAAGCAAGCGCAGCCTGGAGGCTACCACATGCCCACCAACAACGCTGCTACTCCTGATCCCCCATAGCCTATCCCTGCTCTCAGTATCCCTCCTATCTCTGGACACCTTGCTTTTGATATTATGTGGATCACCTCTGCAGATGTATTGCTCACAGATTTAATTTCAAGGAACACAAATTCCAGAAAATTTGTGAAGGCTATATACACAAAAGATCTTACTCCAATAAAGATTCATTTTTCATATTTAAATTAGAATAAGTTGTTTACCTTAAAAGGCAGGTCCCCTGGATATGCAAAGTACATATATAAACTATACATATGCAGGAAAAAATCAAAAACAAAAAACCAGTAAACTCTGAAGCAGAGACATTATTTCAGGTGAGATGGTGAGCCTCTAAAGATTTTGTCCAGATAGGCTGCAGTTCTATGTCAATACCTTTAGGTGTGCCTCCTGAGATATCTTCAATTTCCACCCCATTTCATCACTCAGCATTGCTGATCTGCCCCTTGGAGTCACTTGCTGAATTGCTGAGCAGGCCAGGGAGGATCCCTGTGCCTCCTATCTGGTCAATGTACCATGCACAGCAACGGCCTAGAGATACGAGTGAGCAGTGGCAAGCTAAGAAAATTACTTTATTCATAAATTATAAAGGCTTGGTCTAAATTTCATTCAGTATTATTATGAARCATCATAGTTTAAGCTAGCAGGATCAATGGTTTGTATAATCTGGTTTCTGTATAATGTGAAACAGTGGAAATTCAGCTGGTGAYTTCTGTGTTGCTGTTGCTGCTTCTGATAAAAATATTATACAAACACATTAAGGAAATCCACAGAAAATTCCTGAGATGTCTATCAATGTTAAAGCTTTATTACTTCTGGGATCTCAAAAGGCTTAGGAAACATCACTGAACATTGTTTCATATGTATCAGTTAAAGGGCAACATAATAAAACCAGGTCAAACAACACTGAATATTAAATTTAATACAGAGTGTGTAAGAGAGAAAGAAATACAGGAAGTGTCAGAAGAATTATTATTGGAGAAAGAAGGAATACATAATTGTACCTKGGACTATATGTGTTTCACTGGCACACAAAAACATTTTACATCCCAAGTGCTTATCCAAGGAAACATGCAATTAATTTTCCTCATTTTTTCCTGACTAAATTTGGAGGAGCTGAGAGGTTGGTTGTTTCTAAGCATCTTTAAAAATGAACTTATAATGTTGCCATCTGTTGGCATATGACAGATATAGCATCCCAAGATTCCAGATAGAGTTAAAGAGATATAGAAAATTAAAGGACAGATGTGAGAAATACATCCTCTCATTAGGTTTCAGTGTTCACATCTGCTCTCCTCAAAGATTTTTCAATCACATAAATCTATCTTCAGAAGGTAGTAACTTGAAATGCTATGGCATTTTTGGTAATGATAAAGAACATATTCTAGTAGAGTTTACTACATTCCAAAACAGCACTGGATTCATAAAAAAAACTGTCTTCTATCAACATGATACAAAGTGTACAGCAAAATGCTTTGTCTTCTTAGATTCACTCACAATTTGTGAGGAAAGAGAGGAAAAAGCTAGGCAAAGAATGCAACAGAAATTACAAGTACACAATTTCAGCCGTTACCTGTAGATATTTTATTTTTACATAACACCTTGAAATTAAATTGGCACCTCTTTCGGGTGGTCGCTGTGTACCACGTTGGCCCTGTACAGCTCATAGTGCCACTCCTGTTCTGCTGGTGTGATGATATTTCTTTTCATAGAAACAGTTGCCCTGCTGCTGTGAACACATCTGTCTTCATTTGGGATGTCGCTCAGTCCTTTTTACAGCGCTTTTGACAGACAAGCTGCTAATGCTTTTATCAACTTCAAAGGTTTTTCCCTTTCACTGCTTCCCCGTCCCAGCCCCTGTGCTCACACAGCACCAGCTGTCTCCTGCCCCATCAGTCTCTTCGCCGTGTTGGAGCGAGACCTCACCAGGTCTCAAAGGCAAGAGATGCAGCACCACTGAAATCAGACAGATACTTTGCTACTCCTCCATGTCCTATCTTTGTCTTCTCTCCATGCTACTCTTGTCCTCATTTGGATTTGAATCTTTCATAGCATTTTAATCTAACAAGACTCTGAAAGCAAAATTATGCATTTTTTCCTCATTATTCTGTTGACTGGAATGAAGGGTAAGGATATCTGCAGATTTGTGAGGTGCACAGCTGTGCTTCTGTGGGAAACCTTACACCTTCTTTTTTTCTTATTTGCCATTAAAACCTTTGTTAATGAGAAAAACCAATGAATGAGAAATGATGCTCATATTTTTTATTTTTCCCTGCATGCAGTGAACACATTTTCACCATAAATACAATGTACCTCCTTCTCTGTAATACACTACATAAATTCCATCTCAAAATGGCAGTGTCATCAAAAATTAAAAGGCACAGAACAAAGTAAACAACATTGGTGCTACATAATCATGCTGATAAATACTGAAAACTTATGTGAATTACAGAAAGCACTGACTGATACTGTCGGCTGGTCCCGTGAGCACTGTGTTAAATCATAAATTGTGAGCAAACMTTATTTGTATTGCAATAATATTCCATATCTCCAGCCCAAAACCCTGGTATGGTCAGTGCTGTACAAACACCACCAAGTAATGGTCTTCATTTGAGCACAATTTTTTTCTCTTTAAGAAAGAGATTTCATCTTTGACAACTCTTCATTTTTGCTACATATGTTTGATTATTTTGAAGTGTAAAATGACCTGAAGGCTATCAAAYGGAAGTCAGAATTCCTTTACCCAGCTCCTATGTGAAATATTTCAATATCTACGCTCTTCAAATTATTTCATATTTTGGAAAGGCTAGTTGCTTATATGTGTTTCAAAACACATGAGCAATAGTACACTTGGCCTTAGCTGATAACAGATAGTCAGCAACAAGACTGTTTGGTATTGTTTCTCCTGCTCCCTAGGAAAAAGAGCATAAAATTTTAGTGGAAATTCTGTTCCTTCAAAGATCCTGAATTTAAGTCTAAAACATATTTTGCAGAAGTTGGTACTAATCGCTGCCTCTATGAACATGATGAAAGCTTAAAAAAAAAAAATAAAAGTAACCATAGCTACTTAAATTTCAGACCAGTAACATGCCAGTAACCAGCAGGACCAGGGATCAGTAAGTAATTCAATATACTGCTTTTGTGGGCTACCCTTAGCTTAAATCTTGTGGCCACAAGGCAGTACCATGTGTACTGTCATGAGAAACAATCTTAGAAGATAAAGAAAAGACAGCAAAGTTATTTCATGTCTAATGTGAAGTCTCTCAAAAGCATTTTGTCTCATTTAATTACAGTAAGACAGTAAGAAGTGCATTATTTATAAACTTRTTTATAAACATTGTTTATAAACTTACTACAACTGAGTCAGAAAACAGGGGTATTGTTGGATTTATTACAGGATAAAAAACTGCATCTGCAATATGTGGCATGAAGATTTTCAAATATCTTTTTCCTTGCAGATAAAGACTCAAGTATTTTCTGGTATGTGAAGGAAGAATATATCACCGATGTCATCAGACAGGACAGAGAATACTAGTTATCAGTAGTTATGCAGCCCCCTCCTGCTTGTCTGCGTTGATAACATCACTCGCTATTTCACTCCCAGTACATTCAATCATTTTTTCCAGTTACTAAAAATCATCCTTCATGCAAACTTTTGATCACACTCAGTCTCTACTTTATCAGTGGTCTCTCTTCCCAGATGAGCTCTTTCCAAGTTRCCTCCAAAAGCTAACCAAAAAGCCTACAGTGAGAGCCTAGATGCAGTAGGCTAGAGCCTAGCTGTAGACATTTCATCACTCCTAAGATCCGAATCATTTTCTAGAGACAACCTATTTTTGTTTTCCCCCATTGATGAGGAAACAAGCTCCTGACACAGATATGATAAAGCTGAGCTGATGTCTTCAAAGCTTTTAAGAAATGCCTTGTGCATTTAACAAACAGGCAGTTATATAAAGAAGGTCATCACAAAATTGGCAGGTATCTTCAGGTTAGAGAGCAGCAGAGTAGGGAGTTTCCGTTTGAGACTGAGTTACTTACTTTTTGGCACTTCTGTTTTGATAGGCCTGACTCTTCAGTAGAGCACGTTGTGTAAACAGGCACCTGATAGCCTTGACCGCGGTGGGAAGGGGCTGTAGAGTCRGGATCACATCACACAAGATGGAAGTGAGGCCTGTATCAGGTTCTGCAAGCAAAGRGTTAACAGCTTCTTGTAATATTTCTCTCCAATAAAGCCACACCTGATAAAGGTAGGGTAATTTACCATTAGAAAAGATATTTTTTAAAGTCAAGTCATGCATCATGACWCAAACAGAATTAAAAAAATAATTTACAGATAGAAAAATTTTCACTTGGCCATTTTTAAAAGTAAACAGTGCACAAAGATGCTCAATGCTCCTATGTCACCAGGAAAGGCTATGTAAAAAGTATTTCCATTCTAATGTCTAAACATCCATTTTCASTAATACTCAAGTTGGTACCGTTTCACACACCAGAAAGAGCAATTACCAAAAACGCACTTTCAAAAAACATACCAATTGATCAGGAAGTGCTAATGAGAGAATCAACTTATGCAGATCAAGGAGAAATATTTTGATAATCCCTTCACAGCTCTAAGAGACTGAGTACACAGCAGCCTGTAAACAGCTGTAGCAGGGCTTGTTTTKTGTGTGTKTTTTTTTTATGGTTTTTTTATGTTATGTTCAAACTCCTACACGACTGCCATCTGCTGGCAAACAGCTTTTGTTATGTTTTGAAAAAAGATCGTGGTGGTGTTTAACCCTAATGTTTTATAGCTATTAAAGGCAGCATGACTTGAAGAGAGGTGCTTGCCGGGTTCAGGGTGGCAGCAAGGCGCCCGGCCTTCAGCACCCCGATGGAAGCAAACCCAGAGGCACATCAGCTTCCACCAGCCCCATCAGTGCCACTAACAAGCAGATAATACTTCTCCCTTTAAAAGCATACTCCTTCTCACAAAAAAAAGGAAAAAAAAGAGAGATTGAGAGAGAGAGAGAGAGAGTCTTAAATGTTCCTTCATTACAGACGATGAAAACTCCATTTGACTGTACCAGGAGCTACAGATGACATTCAAAAAGTACTGACCTATTGGCCAACA